>NW_026067932.1:8951735-9134796 GCF_014885135.2 Alexandromys fortis
CAATGTCCCCCCCCCCCCCCGGCCCCAGCGCATTCTCACGGTGCAGCTCCTCACCCAGCAGCTTGTGCTCCACCGCACTCCGCAGGGACTGGTGCCAGAGGCAGAGGAGGCCGTTGGGTTTCTCCTGGATCCAGTGCTTGGAGGCATTGCGGAAGGCTGCCCAGTGCACCGCGGTCACTTTTTGGTGGTTCCTGTAGCCCAGCATGTCCAAAATCTGGAGCAGTTCATCCTCAGCCAGCCCGCAGTGTGAGATGCACAGCAAACACAGCGCGTCGGCCACCCAGCCACTCAACCCTGTGCAGCCACAATGGTGGGGAGAGAAGCACAGGAGAGCGTGAGTCAGTGACAGTGGGGACCGCTCCCTCAACCAAGCAATGGCCCAGACTTACAAAGGAGTGAGCAAGTGACCAAAGTCACCCAGGAGGAGGTGCTGAGAGGGGATTTGAGCCCAGCCTACCTTTAGAGCCCATGGCGTTACCCATGGTTCTCTGGGTCACAGCCAACACTGAAACAGGCAAGATCCTCCTACTGAGCACACTGCCCAGTGGTGCCAGTTCTGACGCAGGTACCCGCAGAAGTGTTTCCTTCACACCCACGGGTTCCACCGAAGGGCCCTTCAGCTTCCCTCCTGTCTCTGGTTTTCTTTTTTTTTTTTAATTTATTTATTTATTATGTATACAATATTCTGTCTGTGTGTATGCCTTCAGGCCAGAAGAGGGCACCAGACCTCTTTACAGATGGTTGTGAGCCACCATGTGGTTGCTGGGAATTGAACTCAGGACCTTTGGAAGAGCAGGCAATGCTCTTAACCTCTGAGCCATCTCTCCAGCCCCTGTCTCTGGTTTTCTATCTGCCAGCTGGAGTAGAACCAGATCGCAAGAAACGAAGCACCATGATCCACTGCCTTCTCTAGACTGAAGGGTCTCATACCACCTGCTGTCTCTGGGTAGAGGTGGGTCTGAAGCCCAGCTGGTGAAGCTTCCCCTGACCTTGACTGAACTCAGCCAGGCTCTTCCTAGACCTGTGGTGGAGCTCCCCAGACCAGTCAGGATTGCTGGCCAGTGCTGGGAAGCTGCAGTCCCTGGAGGAGGAAGCCTAGGTTTTACTGCACAGTCCAGGGACAGGGTTGCACAGAATGGTTCTGTGTGACTCTTCTAGGGGACCTCACTTTCACCTCTGTGGAGATGGGGAACGGTATGGTAAACTTGAAATCCATTCCTTGATAGAAATGCAAACTGCAGGGGGCTGGAGAGATGGCTCAGAGGTTAAGAGCATTGCCTGCTCTTCCAAAGGTCCTGAGTTCAATTCCCAACAACCACATGGTGGCTCACAACCATCTGTAAAGAGGTCTGGTGCCCTCTTCTGGCCTGAAGGCATACACACAGACAGAATATTGTATACATAATAAATAAATAAATATTAAAAAAAAGAAATGCAAACTGCAGAGCAGAAGATTGGGTGGTACAACAGAGCGCAGCGGTAACGAATGCATCCTGTACTCCTCATCCTCCTCTCCCAGCCCATTCCAGTCTAGGCTCCACGACGGAAACAACATGAGGAAAGCCTGTTTCAAACCAGACTTTACAGGTCCACCGCACAGACAAAGGCTGGAGAGGATAAAAAATAAAAAATAAAAAAAAAAAACTTACAAAGCCTGCTTGGAATTCTAGAATACGTTGTTTACCACAAACAATCGACTCACAAGATGAGCTAACAGTGCTACTGGCTTTTTTCCCCACCTAGGAAGAAAGCTGTTGCAGAACTGAGAAAGATTTAGGGGAGAGATGACAGGTAGTCAGGACTCAAGAAGTCGGGTATGGGAGCACACACTTTTAGTCCTAGAACCTGGGAGGCAAAAGAAGGTGGAACTCTGTGAGCTGAAGTCCAGCCTGGTCTACATGGCAAGTTCCAGTCCCGCCAGATCTACATACAGGGAGCTTGTCTCAGAAACAAAACAGAAGCAGGATTGAGGCTCTCTGCGGTGAGGATGAGGGACTGTACCAGCAGGGGGCAGCAGAGATAGACTAACCAAGAAAAGACACTGAGCTCCTTGGAGAAGCCAAGGAGAGATACTCAAGTTCACCTGGGATCGTTTCCACAGCGGAAGGCTGTGCAGGGGTAATGACAACCAAAGACACCCGGGCACCAAGGTTCCATCCAAGGGAGGCATGGAACGTATTCGGATTCTTGCCAGACTTAAGAGGCCCCTTTGGCTGGAGACGTGGAGAATATACCTGAACCACTGGAGCGGCTTGTACCAAAAGTACAAGAGAGTGGTTTATATCGAGCCCTGAAAAATCCCAGATTTGTGCCTAATACAGTCCTCTTTATGGTCAGCATGTACCTCTTTAGACAGAATCATCATATTTAGCCATATGAAGAAGAGTTAAATATGAATTTCAGATAAACTAATTTTTAGTACAGATAAGCCCCATGCAATATCTGGGACATATTTATTCTGAGAAGTGCTTGTCATTTTTCTAGAATCCAATAAGTGATCGAGTGCGTCTCATGCAATATCAGAGACATATTTCTATTCGTAATATTATTTTTAAAGATTTATTTATTATCGATATGAGTCTGCGTAAGTTTATGTGCACCATGCGAATGCAGGTGCCTGCAGAGGCCAGAAGGCATCGGGTCTCCAGGAAATGGAGTTAGAATAACTGTGAGCCACCTGAAGTGCATGCTGGGACCCAAACTCAGGTCCTCTGCTGAGCGCTTCTCCGGCCCCTGGAATACCACTCTTTTCTTTTTATATCCCTCCCCCAAAATATTATTTGCTATTGATCTGAAATTCAAATCCAATAAGTCCTGTGTTTCCTCTGACAATTCCCTCTCAAGACCCTTCCCCTGAGCAAGCGGACTCCCAACAAGATGTCCAAACTGCCCAAACCTTTTCCTGCAGCCACCGTGTCTGAGTTTGCCTCTTTATGCTTCAGATTCCAACCGTAATCTTCAACCCAGCGTTTCAGAATCAGCTCCCAGAGCTCCGGGATAGAAGCCACCTCCATGTACTCCCTCAGACACTGGAACTCGTTGCGGTAGATCCTGCACTCCTGCAGTTCGCTGGCGATGATCGTGAGCTTCAGGGGGGTCAGGTTCGGCTTCTTCCTCAGAATGGGTTTGCTCTGCCCAAAGCGTTCCTGGTCAGGCGCAGAGAGATGCTGTCTGAAGATGCTGAACTTGGTGTCTTCGTCCCCCATGCCCGAGAACTCCACAGTCCGCACATCAGGGCGGGTGCACAGCGATTTGCAGGACAGACTGGAGGAGACGGTGCTCAGAATGAACTTGCAGTGAGGAGGGAGTGAGCGTGGCAGCCACGAGAAGTCTTTCGCCTGTGGGAGACATTTGAAAACTTGAAAGACCTTAAAAGTACTTTGCTAGCTGGGCAGTGTTGGCGCACGCCTTTTAATCCCAGCACTCGGGAGGCAGAGGCAGGCGGATCTCTGTGAGTTCGAGGCCAGCCTGGTCTACAAGAGCTAGTGCCAGGACAGGAACCAAAAAGCTACGGTGAAACCCTGTCTCAAAAATTCCAAAAAAAAAAAAAAAAAGTACTTTGCGATGGTTTTTACACTTAGAGAGGACGGAATATTGGGTGTGAGTACAGGGTAAGGGCGGGTTATGACACCAAGAGTAACTCGGATAGGAAATCATTTGGTAGTAAGAAATACAAATTCACACAGAATGAAACCGTATTTGACTGATACATCTATGCTGAATCTAACAGTGCAAATCTGGACTCTTAAAAACAGGTTCCTACAAACAACTTAATATAATCTCAAACTTCTGAAGAATCACCCACAGTGATATCTAACAAAGGAATTCTAGCAAAAGGCAAATGGAACCTGCTTAGTAAAATAAGAAGACCCTGTTATGGTTTTTAAAAAAAACGTACTTTTTACAGTAAAACTATCACCACAAGTTAAACACCTAATATGATCTTTTCTTGATTATCATTCAATTTTTAATTACACTTTCATTTCTTTGTGTGTACATGTGGAGGTGCAGGCAGGTGCCGTGGCACATGTGTGGAGGTCAGAGGAGAGCTTTTGGGGTCAGCTCTCTCCTATCTGTGGACCCCAGGTATTCAGCTCAGGTTGTCAGCCATGGCAGCAGGCATCCTTCCTTCCCACTGGCTCCGTGGGTCTGGTTCAGATCCCACCACATCGTTATCTCTGAGCCATAGACAACACCTAGCATCTCTTTCCCCTCTGTCCCACCCAGGATGATGAGTAGTCTCCTTCTGGATGTCTGTGTATACTACAGACCTTTGATTCTGAGACAAAAAGAGTATTTTTGCTACATTTAAATCTGGTAACCCCGCCCATGGTAAATGCCAGGTAAATATACGTCTAATAAAATACAAGGCAATATTTAAAATCAGTGATGGATAGACCTAGGAGCACAACACAATAGAAACATGTTAAATACAATAATCGGGGACTGTTTTCATAAAGGAAGTGTAACTTTTAAGAGCTGTTACCTTCTGACCTGAAATCCCATAGATGCCGATCAGCTCCTCGATCCCGTCGAGGACAAGCACGCATGGCTTCAAGCTGATGGAGGCTAGGAACACTTCCACAAGAAGCGAGAAGACCAAGACATTTGAGTCTTCGTTAAGGAAGTCCATTTCAATCTGGGGACCTACAACACAGAAATTTCAGATTAGGTGAGAACGTTCCAGTCACGGCTAGGGTGTGCTGATGGGCTGGGGGGCAGAGAGGCTGGGGGGGGTGAGTGCTGCTCACAGCTGTGCAGTGGACACTTGCACGGGCACGCTCGGCTGGCTTCCTCGAGGCATTCAGGCCAGAGTGGTTGGTGGGATTGGTCACCAGGTGTCTCCAGTACATTTTCAGGATTTCATATGAAAATACTATGTATGGTGTTTGCACGTGCGGTGGGGGGGGTGCGTGCGTGCGTGCGTGCGTGTGTGTGTGTGTGTGTGTGTGTGTGTGTGTGTGTGTGGCTGGAGGCCAGGGGTAAGTGTCTGGTGTCCTCCTCAATTACTCTCCACCTCAGTTTTTGAGACAGGGTCTCTCTCTGAAACTGAAGCTCACTGCTGTCGCACCAGCTGACCCGTGAGCTCCACAGACCCCTCCTATCTCCACCTTCCCAGGAGTCCAAAGTTTGATACAAAACCATCACAATGAAGGAAAGCTCCAAGCAGAAGACATTCTAGTAGACATAACTATTTGGTGATAAAGATAGTAATAAATTATGTTAAAGATAAAGATAGAAATTGACCCTAGATATTTCCCTTTGTTTGGAAAGACCCAATCTGTCTCTCTGAAAGGTCTGATTTAAATGTTAATATCTCAAATTAAAATTTTAATTTAATTTAAATAGTTTAAATTCCCATTTAATGACTTACCAGTAGGCAGACTTGGTCACCCTCTGTGTGTACGCATGCTCCTGTGTGTGTGTGTTCACGTGTGTGGAGACATCATTCAACACAGGTTTGCCCGGAATCTTCTATGCCTGTGCCAGGCACTAGGTATATCAATGACCAATAAAATAGACGTGGCCTCTAAACCCACGGGGCTTGCAGAGGGAGACAAACACTAAAACCAACAATACTGGGACCTTCGTAAGTCACCTGGGGAATGAAGAAGGAGAAGTCCCATCCACAGGAAATACCATCACGAGCGGCTGGGACTACATTGGCTGTCAGTCAGCGAGAGCCGTGAACAGAGGCTTAAAGAATGAGAAAGAGTTCACCAGCAGAGGAAATCGAGAGAAGTGAATGAACACAGCGATGGGTCTACTCCAAAGAAAGCAAACTTGTGAAGCAGAGGGCAAGAAGCCAAGGAAGTTATCTTGGCCCAGGGCACAAAGCCCGTCACCAAGCTGAGGTTGTCTGCCCATTTATCCATCAACTCATGGGCAGGTTCTCCTGACAGCCGAGCAAATACTAGCGAAGATCAAGATCTTCCAAAAGACTGAGACTTTCCTACGCTGCCTCTCGGAGTCCCAGCTTCGATTTTGCCCACGTGTCGCTTGGTGATGCTGCCACTCTGAGCCCTGGTCTCCTTGTCAGGATGCTAACGCTAGCTAAGGGCCTAGAACAAGGTGCTGATGAAGCCCTTAACCCTTCAATCTGTAGAACTCGCCTTTTGGGACTGCCACCCGATATTATGGAACGTGATGCAGAGGAATTGCATCAAGAACAAAGCTTGAGAAGGGACGCCAGTTGCCAGCAAGGGGGGGGGGGGGACGGGACGACAGGATATCAAGAGAGCCGGATGGTGGCCGTTCGCCTCCACCACAAACTTTGTCCTGGCAGACCCAAGCTGGGGCCAGAAAAGCAGAAACAGGTCACACATAGCATTTGTTGTCCCAGAGAGGAAG
Organism: Alexandromys fortis; assembly: GCF_014885135.2. Taxonomy (NCBI): domain Eukaryota; kingdom Metazoa; phylum Chordata; class Mammalia; order Rodentia; family Cricetidae; genus Alexandromys; species Alexandromys fortis. Next base: position 8,958,087 of record NW_026067932.1, read on the forward strand.
GGTCCCTGCTCACATCTCACTGAGAAACGCTTGCAGATGCGGAGAACAGAGGTGGGTCGCAGGAAACCCGGCCGAAGTGGCTGAACTTGCAGGGTGCTCTTGCGTTCTCTCAGCCGCACGTCTGAGCGCTGCGCCCACGCGCACCTCGGAAACCAGCTGAGCTGTGAAGCGCAGACAGCCCTGAAAACGACCCTAATCAGGCTGCAGTGGCAACGGGGCAGACTCCTAGAGCAGCCTCTCGGCGCCTGTACCTAGAAGGGGGGGGGGGGCTGTCTCGCGTCCCTTAATCGTGCACCCTGCTGCTTCTTTCTCCAACCCGGGGAGGAATGCTAATCCTACTAACTAATAACCACAGTAGCAAAATAATAGTAGCAGCAGGGTGCCGAGTACCACCAGCAATCCTCACACACCTTTCCACTCGCACGCACGCAGCCTTAGGGGGTAGGTTTACAGGTGAGAAACTGGGAAAAGAGCTTGAGTAAACAGTAAACTACTCAGGCTCGCTCAGGCTCAGCCGGTGGGACAAGTCCAAAGTTTCCTCTCCCACTCCCCCACCCCCTCCACGCCCCCACCCCCGCCTCAGAAGGAGCTCCCACGGAGAGCTGTCTGGTTTACCCAGGCTTTTCTGAATCTGTCCTGCTGCCGCCAGACTAAAAGGCTGCTTGTTTGAAGGACAGCAGCTGTTTTTATTGGGCCTTTCCTGAGCCCAAGACACGCTCGTTAAAATAACAGCTCACTTCGGGGATAAAATCATAATTGGGTGTGTTCAGCCGAGCTTACATCATCAGCTGCCAGCCCAGGCGAACACCTAGGGGATGTGCCAGAATAGACCTAGGAGCCTACGGAGACGGTCGGCCACACCTGTTTCTGCCGACTCTGATGTAACCTGCTTTACAGACTCAGGAAGTGCAACCAGAGAGAACTCAGCCATGCACACTCACCCTGCATGCACACACCTGCTCTGCCCCCACGTGGATTGTATGAACGCTTCCAAAGACACTGTGAGGGACCTCAGATTTACTCAGGACCTAGGAGCGCACATGGACGGCAAGAGACGGACTGTGTCACCAGCAGGCACAGTCAGCGGCGTGTGAATACGCGCACAGCGCAGATGCGGAACAACGGTACCCACTACTGTTTATCAGTGCTTACTGGACGCCAGACTTACACCGCACACAAATGCCTTTGTCTTTTGTACTTTATCCTAGCTAATCCTCTTAAATGCCTAAAAGATACTTTTCCTTTGATACCCACATTTGTACACATAGAAAACAAAGCTGGGTTTGGCAGGCTTGTGATTGGAGCACTTGGGAAGTAGAGTTGGGAGTTCAAGGCCATCCTTGACTACACAACAAAATTGAGACCGCCCTGACCTACAGGAGACCTGTCTCAAAAAAAATAAATAAATAAAAATAAACAAAAGACAAATAGGAACCAAGCCACCGGAAGTTAAAATAACTTTCCCAAGGCCATAGGTTAGAATGCAGGTTCTCAGGCTCCCAGGACAGGCCTCCTGACTGCTCTCACTGCGGGAACAACACACCCTGCATCTCCAACATCACACATCCAGAACAGAACCCTTGACTTCCTCCAAACCTGCTTTCCCTCCCCACCCCACGGGCACTGCCTGTCTCGGTGAGTGGGCCTTGCCTTTCATTTAGTTCCCTAAAGCCCAGAAACAGGAATTGTCCTCAGTTTCCCCTTTCCTTCAACCTACATCCTGTTCTTCAACAACTTCTCAAACTGCCCACAGCCCTCAACCAACATGTCCATCATCTTGCTAGGACCGGTTCAATAACCAATGATAAATGTCCCTCCCTATCTGCGAGCTGGCTTCTCTGCGTCCATTTCCCATGCACCGAGTCATGCCATCTCCTGCTTGGAACCTCCACTAGGTTCTAGCTTCATATAACAGAATCCACACCTGGTGTTCTGCCCTGCACAGCTCCCTCCCAAATGAAGCAGCCGTGCCCTCACTTCCTGCTTTGTCTGAGAGACCATGTCCTCCAGTGTTGTCTGAAAGACCATGTCGTCATCCAGTGTTGTCTGAGAGACCATGTCGTCATCCAGTGTTGTCTGAGAGACCATGTCCTCCAGTGTTGTCTGAGAGACCATGTCGTCATCCAGTGTTGTCTGAGAGACCATGCCATCCAGTGTGTCTGGCCACACTGGCCCTCTGTTTCCAGCTCTGGAACCATAGCATGACTTGACCTTTCCCCTTTGCTGGAATGTTCTTCCTTCTGGTTTCTATATGGTTAGCCTCTGCTGACTGTGAGATGAGAAGGAGGCTACCTGTCCCGGCGGCATCATCCCTTCCATGGGGAGGGGCTAGCCTTCCAACCCTGCCTGATATTTTATGGGGTGGAAGCACAGGCCTCCGGTTTGGAGGGACAGGCATGCCTCTCTTCCACTCCCCCCTTTCCTCTGGCCCAGCCTTTCTCAACATGGGGGTCAAGGCCCCTTTGGTCAGTCAACCCACCCCTCCACGGGGTTGTGTATCTGAAAGTTACATTACAGTTCATAGCAGCAGCAAAATCACAGTTATGAAGTAGCAACAAAAATAATTTCACAGTTCCACACAACATGGGGAAGTGGGCTAAAGGCCCCAGCGTCAGGGCAGGTGAGGATCCTGATCCAGCCCCAGGCAGAGGAGAGCCTTTCTAGAACAGCCTCTGTGAGGAAAGACTGTTTCCTCCGGGCACCACAGGGATGAATACTGCTTGTTACTCATCCAAGAGACACCAAGTAGACCATCACCAGGAAGAGAGAAGCTCTAGGAAGAGAGAAGCAGGATATGGGGCGAAGCCATAGGATTTACTCAAGACAAGAGAAGGCCAGTCCCAAGGGAACTGTTTCTTTCTCTTTCTTTTCGTTTTTGGTTTTCGTTTTGTCTTTTGTTTTACAAGACAGGGTTTCTCTGTAGAACTTGCTTTGTAGACCAGGCTGTCCTGGAACTCACAGAGATCTGCTTCCCTCTGATGGCTGGGACAAAAGGGGTGGGGGCAGCGACACCTGGCCCAAGAACTGCTCACTTCTAATTCAGATGGCACTTTAACAATTTTAGAGTGATTTATCCTTTGAGTCATGATTTTATTTTCATGGGAAAAGGACACAACATTTTTAATGGTTTTTCTTTTTATATTAAGGTTCAAGCATGCGTCAAAATCAATTTTTTTTCTGGTCTTAAGAACTTTTGGGTTTTAGTTTGACAAGTGACCTGAGGTGGTTAAAGCAGTCATATTGATATTTATAAAAAGTAAAAGTGGGGGCTGGAGAGATAGCTTAGCTAAAGTTAAGAGTACTGGCTGCTCTTCCAGAGGACCTGGGTTCAATTCCCAGCATCCACAAGGCCACTCATAACTGTCTATAACCCCAGTTTCAGGGAACTCTGACACTCTTACACAAACATACAAGCAGGCAAAACATCAATGTACATAAGATAAAAATGAATATATTATTATTATTATTTTGGATTTTCAAGACAGGGTTTCTCTGTAGCTTTGGAGCCTGTGAACTAGCTCTTGTAGACCAGGCTGGCCTCGAACTCACAGAGATCCGCCTGCCTCTGCCTCCCGAGTGCTGGGATTAAAGGCATGTGCCACCACTGCCCGGCAATAAATTATTTTTTTTTTAAAGTAAGAGTGACGTGCAGAAAGACCAGTGTGGGGGGGGGGGTTGTGCTGTCCCCTGCCTGTGCGGCTGGCTCTGTTACCGTGGGCTCTGTGCTGCAGCTCCATGACGAAGTAGTGGATCACCGTCATGATGTCACTGCTTTCGCACGTGCTTCCCACAAAGTAGGGGATCATCAACACTCCCGGATGTTTGCTTCTGAAGTCGCTGACCCAGCTGGCGATGAGAGTGGATTTCCCACAGCCGCGTTCTCCAGACAAGAGCAAAATCGACTTATAAGTCGGAAGGGAATTTACTCTGAAAAACAGAAGGGCAAGTGGCAGGCACGGATATTTACCAAGAACGGGAAGGAGAGGAGACATTTTCCCTCTAAGAGAGGTGATGCTCTGGCCTGAGTCAGGAGGCTTCAGGAGGCTTCAATCCTCAGACCTGCAGCTTTGTACGACATGAGGTTAGTAGAGTAGAGATGGGAACTTCAGAAGGCTCCTCTGGCCAGACAGACCCTAGGACTGTCCGACGTGAACTTCAAGTACAGTCAAGGGCAGCGTCAGAGGACTGCTTTAAAGACTGAAATAAAAATTCTCAAGTAGGTCACTAAAAAGCCGCCATATTGCAATAATTCCGTCTTCATCGATATAAATTGGGAATCAATGCTCTATTACTTAAATTCCTCATTAATAATTTTTCTTTTTATTTATTTAATATTTATTATTATTTGGGGGGGGTGGAGACAGAGTTTCTCTGGCAGTCCTGGAACTCACTCTGTAGACCAGGCTGGCTCAAACTCACAGATCCATCTGCCTCTTCCTCCCAAGTGCTGGGATGAAAGGCGTGCGCCACCACTGCCAGGCTTTCACCGATAACTTTCAAAACTGGGATTTAATTTTGAGTCCTTCTTCTACCTCTGCCATCAGCCAGAGCGAGCTTGTTGAAATATGCCATCTAGGTGACCTGACCTGGGAGACCAGACAGCCATCAGTTCGTCTCCACCCCCACCCCACCCCCCCACCCTTTCCTGCCTGGCACCTCTCCTGTTTCTCTAGCCTCGGGGCTTCTGTATTTAAAGTTCTGTCTGGAATGTTCTTCCAGATCCTGTTTCCAGGTTTGCATAGCAGCTGCCTCGCTTGTTTCTATTGGTTACCCACACATCACTTGGTCACCCAGGCCTTCCCTCGCCCTATCTGCCGGCCCCTTCCATTTCAGAGTGCTCCACTGGCCCTTGAAGACATGGAGCACACTGCACACCTCATACATGCTGCTTAGGTAGTCCCTGTGCCCAGGATCAAATGCCACAGGGGCGGGGATGAAACTGTGTGCGACCCCAAGCGGGTCAAACCAACGAGTACAAACACAGATGAGATGCATCTGCGTAAACAGAGACAGAGTCGTCACGGACGACAAATGGAAACCTTCTTACTAAAAACTCTACTGCTAGAAGGCTGGTGCATGACCTGGCGTGGCGGCATGTGCTTATAATGTCAGTACTCGGGAGACACGGACGGGAAGATGGCCAGGAGTTTAAGGCCCACCTGGACCACAGAGTGAGTTTGAGGCCAGCCTGGGCTACAGAGTGAGATCGAGTCTGAAGGAGACAGAAAGAGAGAAGGAAGAAGTTGGTATTGCGGTCATGCTTTACACCTTAGAACGAGGATCGTTCTATTGATTTACACATAGCGTTCAGGAACACGCAGTATGGGGCAGTGTTCCAGATGGTAGAGCAAACAGAGCCCTAAGTGTTTCCACACAGTTAAAAAGACTACCTAATCACTGTGCTCTTACTGGGTCCAATTTAAATTCTTCAATTACAACAAAAACAACAACAACAACAACAAAAAAGATGGCCTATTCAAAAACAATAAAACACTGAGAATCTACAAAGCAAAAACGTTAGTTTTAAAGTACACCGCTGATTTTCATTATACAAGGATATATAACCATCACCGCTATTTAACTCCAAAACGCACCCAGTAGCCCCAAAAACCTCTGTCCCCTTAATAGTCACCCTCCTTTCCATCTCCATTCTCTCTCAGCAGAAACACCCTGACTCTGCTTCTGCCGACTCACTTATACCAGCCTAACATTGTTAACCTGTGTATTCGCCTACAGTCTGAAAAGCGTCAGCTGACTCTCACGCTGCTGTGACCTAGCATGGACACCCAGACCCATCAGAAAGCTCGGGGGCCGCACTGAGTGGCCTGTGATGGGAGTATTGAGCCTAGGATAGGAACTACGAAGGCCTGCCGGTGCCATCCCGGCTACTGCCGCCTTATTCCAAATCACAGGATTCTTACAGAATAAAGGAGACCTACAGGAAGAGCTAGAGGAGGAGACTGAAAAGAATATTCTACAGAGGCTCCCTGTCCTTAGAAACGAGACTTGGAGGGACGCTGTCCATAACCCCAGCCCTCTATGTCACCTCATCCATCAGCGCCTGTGGGTGGGAAACGGGTCTATGAGCACCGCCGGTGAAAGAGATGTGGGGCTGGCTGTTCTGTGCAGGACACCAGATAAACCAAAAATGACTGCATGCACTGTGTGTAATAAGCTGGTTCCTTATCAACCCAAGTATGATGTGGTCCAGATCCTAATAAGTTCCTGGTGAACATATCGATACAATTTATACCGACATAGGTGGAAGCTCCTTGTAAATGACTTAATAGCGTTCATTTTCCTGAGTTTCTTCTGCTTACGGTCGTTCCACAGTCCTCAGGGATTTGTTAAGCAAATGTTGATGAATGAGACTGAAAAGGACCGCCCCTTGGTCCTTCAGAGCCCCCTTTTCACCTCGAGAGCCTGTGAAATACAGAAAAGCTTCAAAAAGCAGAACGGCTAGCTGTGGTGCCTGTCCTGGAACTAGCTCTTTAGGCCAGGCTGGCCTCGAACTCACAGAGATCCGCCTGCCTCTGCCTCCCGAGTGCTGGGATTAAAGGTGTGCACCACCACCACCTGGCTTCTGAAGCACAGCTTCTACAGTCTCTTTTTTTTATTCTTCCTTTAACTGAATTTTTAATTTAAATTTTTGCAATTTTTAGATATTAAAATATAATTATATAATTTCCCCTCCCTCTCATCCCATGCTCCCCATCCTCTTAAATTTATAACCTCTTCTTCCTTCATTACTATTGTATTATATTTATATGTATATACATGCATGAATATGTAAGTATAACCTGCCGAGTCTGGTTAGCGCTGCTTGTACGTATGTGATTTCAGGGCTAGCCCATCTGGATTAGATAACTAATTAGAAGGCTCACCCCAGGGAGGACTAACTCTCCATCTCTCAGCAGTAATTAGCGGCTTGTAGTTCTTTGTCTGTGAGTGAGGTCCCCTGAGATGTCCCTCTTCCACATTAGAATGTCTCCTGGTGTCACGGCTCAGGGCTGGTTGCAGCAGCCATCCTGCTGAGGCACCGCCAGGGTAGACTCTCACAGGGTCTTTCTGACAGAAACTTACCGGAAAAGGGAAGCCAGACAGTCTGGGTTTGGAGGCTCACATTACCTTAGCCCTGTAAAATAAAGAGGATTTCTGAACCTCTTACCTGAGGATGGAGTCTAGGCCCGAAACTGCTGTGGTCCTGTCGGAGTCTGTCCTGTCGGAGTCAAGCCCGATGTCTTTTAAGGCAAATCTTTCCAGGATTTCGAAGGTCCTGTTGGACTCCTTGGAGACAACAAAAACCTGCTTGCACTTCTCAGCGAAGTCTTCATGGTACAAGCGCTCAAGACTGTGTTTGTAGTCTCGACGGTGAGAAAGATAAACAAGGTATTAGATTTGCAGTTTCGCATCTTTGGTGCCGTGTGACCCTTCTAAGTGCCCAGGGAGGGACCCCACCCTTCCGTGTCTGTACCGCTCTCTCTCTATGGCTGTGCCATATTCTACAGCCCAATGTATATAATAGTGAGAACAACCATAGCCCAGGGGTTCTCAGCCTTCCTAATGCTGCAGCCCCTTGACACAGTTCCTCGTGGTGTGGCGACCCCCGACCATAAAATTACTTCGTTGCTACTTCTTAACTGTCATTTTTCCTCTGCTATGAATCATAATATAAATGTCTGACATGCATCCTCCCCAAAGGGCCACGGCCCACAGCTTGGAAACCACTGCCATGGGCAGACCATGTAACCTTCCTGGTGCCATTTGTACGCGGAATGCAACTTTCATGACCTGGGAGCAACAAGGGTTAAAAGCAAACTTAGACTTGATACATACGTTCTGTTTTCTATTCCAACTGCTAGCTAGTACCGAGGTTCAGTTTTCAGGCAAGTGTGTACATGCATGTTCTCCAGGGCACAGGTTGGGGAGGACAGCTTTTTCTTCTTCAGGTAAAATGTTCCAACATGGACGATAGCCATAGGCATAGATGCAGCTTTGCCATAGGGGGGGTCTTCTAAATTCTGATACATATGGAGGACCAGATAACTAGATGATCTCTAATGCTCATTCCGGCTCCAATTTGCTTCAGTTCCAAACCCACTGCCTGGTTAGGGTCAGGGCATTCTGGCCTACCAAAATACCCTCCTGTCTTTGAAGAGACGTGGATTCCCAAGTTTAATCTGCTTGCAGACGTGGGAGGTGGGGAATGAAGGAAAGTATCAATAAATGAAACAAAAGTTGGTCTGGTAGATTCCCAAAAGACACAGCTTGTACCTCCACAACTAACTGAGCCTCCCTGAGGTTGAGATTTGGCTCAGAATAGACTTAGACACCCAGTTTGGCCAAGGCCAGCTCTAAGATCCAAGACTTCAACAGAATTTAGGACGACCTTACAAGTTTCCTGAACTAACCTTGACCACCACTGCATCGGTTTCTTTGTGAACAGTAGAAGGACTTGACATTCATTTTGAAAGCTCACAAAGAAAGGGTTCTGTACAGCATTCCCATCCATGTGTCATGGAACTTCTAAGAGTCGAATCCTCGCTGAAACAAGATGATCAGCGTGAGGATGAGGAAGGGTCCGAGAATTAGAATATAAAAATGTGGATTCCAAAAATAGGAATGTAGAAATAAAAAAAGTATAAATGTAAGCCTAGGAGAATGAGAAGAGACTCTTAGCAGCTTTCTCAGCAGCTTGAGGATGAACTATTAACAGTGGGTTACTCTGCTTTACAACCCATAGCTCTATTTACAAAGCCAGAGCATCTCTCTGCAAACTGAGAGCTAGCCTACGGATATGAGCTGAGTCAACTTTTAGGAAATAGATATATGACCTCTGGGTTATCATTATCCCTGCTATGTGAAACTGGCAACATTAAAGGGAAGGCACAGGGCTTCAGTAAACACTGCCTGGAAGTACCAAGGCAGACAACAGATTAAGTGCAAACATTAGTTTAACTGAGAAACTCTGTTAATGGGGATTGTAAAGTAAGGCAATCTATATCTGAATTTTACCTTGAGATTGTAAAAATTCCTTTGTTCAGACCAAATGCTTGGTGTCCCTATATAAAAAGGGGGGTTCAAGTTAGGTGATGGTGGTGCACGCCTTTAATCCCAGCACTCGGGAGGCAGAGGCAGGCGGATGGATCTCTGTGAGTTCGAGACCAGCCTGGTCAAAGAGCTAGTTCCAGGATAGGCACCAAAGCTACAGAGAAACCTTGTCTTGAAAAAACAAAAACAAAAACAAAAGTGGGTTCAGAAAATGGCCTCTGCCACAGTCTTACAAAAACAAACAAACATCTCTGGCTGTGGTCTCAGCTAGTTGATAAGCTTTTTGTGCCCCATGGAGATTTTTTATTTTATTTTTTAAATTTTTTCCTGGATTCTGGTTTCAGGAATAAAGTTTGCTTCTGGGTTATTAGACTTTGGTGGTCTGCCCCCATCTTTGCGTGACCCCCCTGGACCCAACAGATGACAGGTGCAGCTGACCCAGCCACCACACGTACCTGCACATACATGAAGACACACACACACATATACACTGACAACTCTACATTGCTTTTCAGCGGCTACCAGCTGACCAAATGGTTTTCTACGGCCCTGGCTGTAGACTATGAGAGCCTCACTCCACTTGAGTTATTATTAAAGGGGCCAGAAGGAAAGAATTTAACACCTGCTCCCAAAACATTTTTATAATTTATGTAATATAAATAATTTACATTAACATTATTTAATTGTACATTTATAATTCATATAGTATAAACAATTGATATTATAGAACCCATTATGAATCTTCTTATTCATTGAGTGTATATAAATCCATTTAAGAACAAAGCCTGGGGGCTCAAGAGATGGCTCAGCAGTTAAGAGTGCATATGCTCTTGCCAAGGGCCTGAGTTCAGTTCCCAGCACCCCCTCAGGCGGCTCACAATTTACCTTAACCTCAGCACCTTCTGGGGTCAGAGAGCACCTGCACTCATGAGCACAGACCTCCACATGCATCCTCACACCTACGTACACACATGTAATTTGAAAGTAAGAGTGAAACAAGAAGAAAGTCTAAAGTAAGCTAACCTTTCGATAATATTCAAAACTGAGGGCTAACGAGGCCGGACAAGACCTGAGTTTATCCCTGAAAGAAGGAGAAAAGCAATTCCTCGGTGCTACCCTCGGGCCTCCACATGCCTACTGCAGCACAAGTGCCCTCTGCAGACACATGTGCATCCTACACACGCGTGCATATCCAGAACATTCAAGAACTAACATAAATACCGTAACGAAACAAGGTGGCCTTATTCCAGACATACAGAAAAGCCCGATTCTTTTACACACTAGCCACTGTTAATCAGGTAGGGTTTCAGGTCGAGATCAATAAAAGAATATTAATTAATATGAGCCGCAGTTTGAACTTTAGTCAGATGCAGGTACTCTTCCAGATCCCATTTGTTGTCATTCGTCCTTTGTAAGAATTTCCTGGGGCTAACATGTTCTGGGCACTGTGTTTAGATGCTTCGCTTGTTTTTATTACTTTCGAGGTATTAACTGTTGATCTGTTTTATACAAGAAACTAGTGCTTATCAAGAGTAGCTTGCAAACTCAACAGCTTGGAACTGGAAACTCTAGGACCTAGCACAGGCTGGACCGAGAGTCCGGAACGCTGTCCCCGCAGCCATCCTTTTCTTGGCCACCTCGCATCCCCTGGCTTGCACCGCAGTTCAGGAGCAGCACTGGGTTAGCATCTGGGCCTCATTTGGCCTCAGTTCTCACTCTTCATTCAGCTCATGACTGCTCTTCCCGATACAAGATTAGCTCAGCAGAATGTCACTTTTTCTTTTTCTTCTTTTTTTTTTTTTTTTTTTTTTTTTGCCCCAGTGACTGAGTCAAGTACAAACATATGACCCAGCTCAGGCGCTCAGAGACAGAAGACCCCACTCTAAGACTCAGAGTCAATCCTTCTGACTTTGAACCTGGAGCTGCTGCAGTCGGTTTTCCTTCCACGACAGGGAATTCAAGGTGTTGAGCCCACGTCAGGATAGCAGATCCCAGCTGAGACCCAAGCCCAGGGCTACCATTTGAGCACCGGGATGAAGCCTGCAGGAACCAGAGCTAAGCCCCGTCTCTGTAGTTCTGTAAGCAAGTTTTAATGCAATAGGATGGAACGGGGCCCAAACTCTGTGAGCCTCCTTTTCTATTGACGTCACTTACGACCAAAAGACTGACAGACTGACGATGTTCTTTTCTGGGATCCCTCATGGTTTGGCTGACAAACAGTTTCACGTCACCAGCACTTAGAGTCACCACATCCACCCCTGCTCCTAATCACGTTATAAGGTCTCTTGACTCTCTGGTCCCAGACAGGATCTGAGAATACACCAGCTACTGTGACGTTGTATGCCCACATTCACTAGCCCTTACAATAGAAACTGCAACATTTGTGCGTCGTTCCTTGAGCGTGTGACCAAACATAGTCATCTTCTTACCCGTAAACATACCACATGCATGTGGACAATTCTCCTTTCGTGCTACTTGACGAGTTTTCCATCCTGAAGCCTGTCTGGGTGAAGAACCCCTGCCGCACTCTTAAGCGCTACTGGCTTTTCAATCGCCCACGTGCACACTCACAGGACATTACTTTCAGAACCCTAACTAAACTGCTGTGTTCGGAGGCGATATGATGTGGGGCGGGGCTTCTCACTTTAGCTCGTGCGCAAATCTCCTAGTCAGCTCCCTAAAATGCAAATTCTAATCCAGCAGACCCAGAATGGAATATTAGTTAATTTGTGGATTCCTCAGAGTAGTAAAGGATCCTCAGACAAGGATGTGAGAATCAGAGGGGCCTGACCTGAAGACCTGGATGGGTCCCTTAGGAGTCGTGTGTCACTGGGAAGATGCTTAACCATGGCATGGCCGTTTTCACACACTCATCAGCCAGACCAGAAGGTTTTCCTTCAAGAGCTACACCTTAAAGGTTAAATGTGACACTATGCACACATCACTAGACAATAAAGGATCCTTCCCTAACTGTGGCACACTGGCATTTAGGACCAGACAGCCGGCATCGTGGAGGTCTGTCCTGTGCGGTTACGTCCCCAGCCTCTACCCACTAGACACGGTGCTTTTCTTCACTTATGACAACCACGATTCTCTGCAGATGAGACCAGAGGGGACAAAAATCGAGCCTGGGTGAAAACGCCCCTCTAGACCTACACGTGGATGCCAGTGTTCTGGGTCTTCTCTGCTCTAACGTCTAATAATCTCCAGGTGTATGGTAAGTGCCAAGAGTCCTCTTACGGAGCACCCAGGTTCAGTTCCCAGCATCCATTGCTGGCCCACAGCTGCCTAGAACTCTAGTCCCAGGGGTTCTGACACTTTCTTCTGGCCTCCTCAGGCTCCTGCATGAACACAGTGTGTATGCGTGCACTCAGGCGCATGCACACACACACACACACAACTATATTTTTAAAGAGAACAACATATGCTACAAGATTATGGTAAAAATTTAAAATGCTTAGTAAGTATATTCAACTATTTGAAAGTCCCTTTCGTGGGCCAGCGAGCTGCCTCAGCAGGCCAAAGCCACTCCCTGCACAAACTGGATTACCTGAGCTCTGTTCCTGCAGCTCACAAAAAGCCAGATGTGAGAGCCGGAATCTGTCACCCCCAGCACTGTGGGATGGGAAGTGGAGACAGGAAACTGTGGGCCAGTATGTGGGAGTATGCTGGCTACCAGAAGTGAGAGATTTTGCCTCCACAGGACAAAGGGGGAAAAAAGGACTCCCCAAGTTGTCCTTTGCCCTTCAAAGGCACCATGGTGTAGTCATGGTGCATGTGTGTACACACACACACACACAAACATACACACACACACACACACACACACACATTAAATTTCTTTTTTTAATTCCTTCTCCAGAAGACCCAGGAGACACTGATTGCTAATGGCGGGCCTAGCCATCCCTGCATTTACTGACCTATGTTTTCCATGATCGTAGGGGCTGGATAGAGCTTTTCCACAACAGCAGACCAGTCCTTGAAAACCATCTCCCCCAACTCGTCCAGGTCTCTGTAGAATCTGACCTGAAGCCCTTTACCAATGATCTTGGCCTTCAGTTTTCCAACTCTCAGCTTTTCCTCTTGTTTCATCAGAGAAGCTGGGGACAGCTCTTCCTCCTCCTCCGCCTCGCTGAAAGTCCTCAGCAGCAAGTTCGAGGTCCGGAAGTAGAAGAACTGAAAGGGGGACTCCTTCTGAAATGCCGCCTGCATGATCTCAAACTCCGTCAGGCTGCAGGTGGGAGTCTGCAGGACCCAAGGGTAGCCATTTTTGGCAGCGATGTACAGATTTTGTTCACCCTTGGACAGACTTGTGAAGTCCTTGACTTTGGTGAACACGAAGGGTGTGTAGCCGGGGAGGAAATCCCCGTAGGTCTGCCCCAGCAGGCAGATGAAGAAGGGGAAGCAGCTATCCACATAGTCGAGGCAGAGCTTCAGGCTCTGCGAGCGCAGACAGGCATGCTGGCGGAACAGGTTGGCGGTGAAGGACTTACGGACCTTCACGGCGGACCACCTCAGGTCCACAGCTTTGAAGTAGGTGCCCCGGGGGCTGCAGAAGTCATTAAGTCGAGGGAAGATGGTGTTGGCCAAGAAGTCTCTCTCTTCTTGGAAGTCGTCTAGAGTGGAGCAGACGTACGGTCGGATGGGTTTCTGGAGTTTTAAGATGGGTTGGCTGCTGTACCTTGCTACAGGTTCGCTTGACTTCGGGTTCATTTCAGCAGCTTAGGGGTGACGTCGCACTTGGAACAAGACAAGTTGTAGCCTGGCTCAACGGCCAAGGTCCATAGCTTGAGTCTCCTCCTCAGCTGTCCTATTAACAACCAGTCAGCTTTGCTGAGGTCGCGTCTTGAATTAATTGTGTCCTGGGGAAGAGATGCCGCAGTCAATCTGGTTATGGAAGGGCGGGAAAGGGCAAACAGATGTATTTTAGGATGACCAGCAGCTTGTGTCCTTCCCTGACTCCCCACAAACCTTTAGCGGAAGAACTAACGACGCATAAGACAAAGGACACAGGGCTTCCATCCTTCCCCAGAGTCCCAGCCCACCTTCCCAGGTGTTCCGACCAACCGCTACTTCTGCCCCATAGAAACATAAAGACCAATGCAGGGTGACAGAGAGAAAAGGAAGGCAAGTCCACAAATGGACACTAAGTCAAGAGGAGCCGCAACAGCCACGAGGACTCATGATGGTCAGAGCAAGAACGGAAATAGGTACAAAGCGGAGGACAACATGGGGGAAAACAGGCCAAAGACCAAGATCAAGATTGTGGCGGTGGGCAAGCAAAGTCTGTATCCCTGACCCGATTGGGCTCTGTGGCTTCATCTTCAGTTCTACAAGCTCACATACATCCCACCTGCTGAAGTTTAATCCCACTGAGCTAACGGAAAACACTCCAGTGAAGCCACAGCTATATACCTGCGAGGGCTAAACATAGTTACAAAAACTACTTCACCATTCGAGCTTTTTCTCGATACACCTTACTTCCACGCCAGATATTACTTTTTAAATTGTATTTATTCCTTTATGGTAAAACATGTCAGAAGCATAAAAGAGTTCCTAAGATCGCCTAACATGCCTTTTTTTAAAAACGTACAAACTCTCTGCATTGGATTGCTTCAATAATCCCACGAGAGAGAGACCACCACCCTACCACACAGATAGGAAGCAAAAATTTCGACAGGATAAGCAACGTGTCCAAAGTCACAGTTACTTTATAACTAATTTACTTATTGAGGGTGGGGGCGTGTGTGCGCCACAGCCAACGGGAAGACGTCAGAGGACGATTTTGGGTTCCGGGGAATGAGCTCAGATTAGCAAACTTGGTAGCAAGTGTCTTTACCCACTGGATCATCACAGGAGCCTGGACATCAAGATTTATCCACAGGGCAGGCTGACTCAGAATGTGTTCATTACAATGTCTCCACATTATAGAGGATAGACCTGAAGTGTCAAGAGACTGTAAGCCAGTCTCCTGCCCGTGAAGACAACTACCCATGGGACTGGAATGATGGCTCAGTGGGGGAGCTATTCATACCCCCAACTGTATTCCCCTTTGCCTATCTGGATTTTCCTTCCAAGTTTAACTGCAAGTCAGGGGACCAATGGCCTTAGAGCTGCTCAAGAACTATGACAAAAATCACAACCAAGGTAGCCATTGACAGTAGTAGCCATAAACGCACGCGTTAAAGAGAACTAGTCAGGACTGATGGTGCGCTGCTTTAATCCCAGCACCTGGGAGGCAGCGGCGAGTGGAGGCCAGACCTGGCTACACAGTGAGTTCCAGGACAGCCACGGATGGCTCCGTGGATAAGAACACTTGCTCATGAAGAGGACCAGGGTTCAGTCCCCAGCACTCACAGGGTGGCTCACTAGGAAGCAAGAGAATCAGATCCAAAGGTAAGGAGTTTAAAAACCCCATCCAGTATGGCGCTGGGGGAAGGACAGAGCAAAATGGAAACTAGAGATGGGTCAGAGGACAAAAGTCAGAAAAACGGACACGAGGAAAACTCACTAGGAACCCCAGAAACTGTGTGTGTGTGTGTGTGTGTGTGTGTGTGTGTGTGTGTGTGTTCCTCTATCCTCTCACTGAACCGGGAGTTTGTTATTTTGACTAAGTAGTCTGGCCTGAGACTTCACCCCCATGCACCACCTTCCTTCACCACCTACCTTCACCACCCCACCCCCAGCACTGGGGCTACAGACCAGCGTCTGATCATTACGCAAGGACTGAGAATCCTAACTCAGGTCATAGTGCAAGTGGAGTAATCATTTTATCCACTGGGCCTCTCCTCGAATACCCGTTTATTTTACAGGGAACTCAGCCAGCAAGCTCAAAGGATCAAAAGAGCAAAGTTGAGTCAGATGAGGGTGGACCACCTCTTCTGCGAGAGCTCGCTCTCTCTCTCTCGCGCTCTCTCTCTCTCTCTCTCTCTCTCTCTCTCTCTCTCTCTCGCTCTCTCTCTCTCTCTCTCCCATCATCTGCAGAAACTTCTTCCCACAAACAGCAGTTTTATTTTGGAGGACAAATCTCATTCTCAGTTCCTCCCAGGTGCAGCCCCAATCTGCCCCCAGCCCCCACTGGCCAGTTAAGATGTATCTGTACGCAGTTTCAGAACAGATGCTTACTTGCTCCGTTTTAAAAAAAAAAAAAAAAAAAAAAAAAAAAAAAAAAAAAAAAAAAAAAAGTGATGTTGGGCTGTGAAACGCAGAAACGGACATCTTTTTCTGAAAACAGAAAGAAATAAGATCCTGGTATGTGCTATACAAACACAAGCAGAGAGGCATAAAGCCTGCGTCTTAGGCTTCTCTGTGCTTCGGTAAAGGTAGGTAAATCAGGCAGATGTAAATAAGGCATCGCCACATTATGTAAACACCAAACCACAGATTCAAGATCAGCAAGTCTGAATTCCGGAAGTTGACAAAGGGACACTGTCACTGAAAAGCCTGCCTTCAGGAATTTGGATGCTCAGAAAACAACTCCAGTTTTCTTGGAGGAAGCGGTGATGGAGCAGGTGTGTCAAAAGACACACGCGCTGGTGGAAAATGTGTTAAAAATAAGTCTAAAGAGTTTAGAAAACATTTCAGAATACACAAGCTGGCGTTAGGGGCTTCCCTCACCAGAAGGGGCCCCTTTGCTGTCTTTCGGAAGGCGGAAAGAGGTTTCTACGAAGTTTCAAAGCCTCGGTCCAGGCTATTCGCAAGCCCTGCGGCTTTTGCTCTCAAGTATCAGCAAATGTCCTTTCCTGTTCTGTGCTAGCCTGGACTTCACCAGCGCGCGGTGCAGCTGATTCGTGGAGAGGCTGTGGGACTGCCAGGTCGTTCCTTGGTATTTATGGGGATGTCGAAGGAGCTTGAGTCCTTAAAGCGTCCCTCGTCGGGATTGGGAAACTCAGTCATCCTCTACTGCAAACTAAGCCAAGAAAGGTCAGGAGATGGGGACAGCGAAACGCCAGGTGGAGCTGAAGGCTCCAGGAGCCCGGAGTGACACACTGGAAGGCCGACCTGGAAACCCGCGTGCCACCATCGGCCAGAGGCGGAGCCCAGAATTCAGGGCTCGCCCTCTGGCTGGGGCCACGCGGGGCGGCTTTCCAGGTCCGCCTCTGAAGACTGTGCATTAGAGTCCTGAAACAAGCATAGACCTAATCTGCAATGAGATGGAAGTCCTAGATCACTCAGCACACAATTTCCGCAGACACGAGACAGGAGAGTGCGCGAAGACCAAACTACGCCAAACTGGCTTAGATGCCAAAGACTACGACTCCCAGCATTCATAAGCCTAGCGCGTTGCATGCCAGGAACTGTAGTTTCTCCCCCACCATCCACACGCACCCGGGAGGGTATTCAACCCCCTACATATTCCTCTATTTCGAAAAACAACGCCGAACAGAGAGGTGACGGCGAACGTAAGGCTGAAATGGCTCCCAACGTGACCCCCGTCGCAGACGGGAAAAGGATAAAAAACGCGTTGTCTTGGCTACGGTTTCCCCTAGTCACGGAATAAACGTTCTGTAGGAGCCGGAAGTGGTTCCCCGGGACCTCTAGGAAAGGACGGACATGCTCTGCGCTGCGTTCATTGGACGGTTTTCCTCGGAGGCCAAGGCTTCCCAGGCCAAGGGGTGGCCCGGCGTGTGAGGGGCCCGCGGAGCCATCCGATTGGAGGAAAGCTGCTGGTCAAGCCCAATCGGAAGGAGCCACGCTTCGGGCATCGGGCACCGCACCTGGACAGTTCCGATTGGTGGGCTGGGGTCCCCCCCGCGCGTCCTCATTGGGTGCCGAGAGTGCGTGGTGAGGCGCGATTGGTGTGTTCGTGTTTCCCGTCCCCCGCCCGCAGGCAGCGGGGTGAAAAAGCGGCCCGACCTGCGCGCGGTTTAGTGGGCGGATCGACCGCGCGGTTGGAGGTGTGAGGACCTGAGGACTCGGGGTGGGGGGGCGGAGGCGGCTCCTGCGACTGAAGAGGACTTGCGACTCTCCGTCCGCTCACCATGAGGGTCCTGTGGGTGTTGGGCCTCTGCTGCGTCCTGCTGACCTTCGGTGAGTGAGCGGGCATCAGCGGGTGCCCCCCCCCACCTTCGGCGCGACCGCTTCTCGAACGTTCTGGGGGCGTTGAGCCTGGGAGGGGGCCGCCAGGAGCTGCAGAGGGTGCAGGGGGCCGTCTCCCTTCTTCTAAGGAGACTCGGGTGATGATGATGCTTGCCCCGAGACTTCTAGGAAGAGGCCACTCGGAGCCGGGACATTTAAATGCCTTGCGGATGGAGCAGGATCGCTCCCCGAAGTCTCGCTGGCAGGGCGCGGCCTCTCGGACTCTCCTCCCGGGGGAGCCTCGCGCGGGCCCCTCCCTAAAGACTTTTGTCATCAGATCCGACCTTTGACCACCCCATCCTGAGGACCCCCGGTCCCTGCCCTCCGATCCTTCGGAAGTGTGTTTCCGTTTCCCGAATCAGGGTTTGCAAGCGCGGGGCCTCAAGCCAGCGTCGTGGCGGTGGCCCCGTGTCCGATCCCGAAGTGCTAGGAGTTCTGTCCTTGACACGAAATCCTCTGGGGCCGGATTTCGGTTCCCCTCTCCAGAAGTTGCACAAACCCTGTTTGCATTCTGACCTGCGATAACTAAGGGAGGCCCACGGTTCTGCTTAGCCAGTGTACAGGCCTCCACGCTGTGTGCAACACGTGTGGGTGTCGGTGGGGCCTATGTCACTCACTGCCTCGTTTCGGAGGAACGCTGGACAGAAGTGATAACTGCCTGGTCTTCCCGAGTCTCCTGGGGGTCTTGAGTATTTACATTTAAACCTCAGAGCACTAACTCTGAGGTTTGACACTGGTTATGAAAATCAGTACAGCCCCACTGCTTGTTGAATTTTGTTAACTTTTAACTGTTGCCCCGTTTGGTCTTGTTCTTTGAACGGAGGAGAGGAAGCAGTAGTGTTTGAGAGTTTTTTATTTGACCTCCTTCCTCAGGGTTCGTTAGAGCTGATGATGAAGTCGATGTGGATGGGACGGTGGAAGAGGACCTGGGTAAAAGCCGAGAAGGCTCAAGGACAGATGATGAAGTCGTGCAGAGGTTGGTGCACTTGAAACTGTGTTGATAAGCAAGCTCTGGAAGTCTGTGGGACACAGGGGCTGTTTTTCTCCCTGCTCCAAACTGAGGAACAGCCAGTGATACAAAGTAATCAGGAATTCTTAGGAGGACCCAGTTATCTGCCTACAGAAATCTCTCCTGCTGCTAAGAGTGACTGCTGAGTCAAGGAGGGAAGCAGAGTGAGGTTCTGGGGAGAAGCCTAGAATCTGAAAATAGATGGTCGGGATACTGCAGGCTGTACAGCTCGTACTGGGAACTCTCTAGAAACCGACAAAAGACTTGACATTGGCTTAGCTCGTTTGTTGAAGAACTTAGGCCAGTAACTTTGAAATACACTTTCTACAAGTGAACAATGTTTTAAATTTTGGCCTCTTAGGGATTAGTGACCGTAATATAAAATGCTGTGAGAGCAGCCATACATGAGAAACTTGCTTCTCAGTAGAGGATAGCTGGGTTTGTTTTCCTAGAAATTTTAAGAACTATTTCCACCCAAGTGTTAAAACAACCCATTACTGTCATGAAAATGAGCTGTTGCATTAGTGACATTTTATAAAGGCGTACATTTCCCCCTTTAGTCTTCAGAGGCCACTATGTCCTGACTGGAGACTCTCCTAAGAATGAACGCTAAGTATTTGCTTATCTGCTTTGATTTCCTTAGGGAGGAAGAAGCTATTCAGCTGGACGGGTTAAATGCATCCCAGATCAGAGAACTTAGAGAGAAGTCTGAGAAGTTTGCCTTCCAAGCTGAAGTTAACAGGATGATGAAACTGATCATCAATTCACTGTACAAAAATAAAGAGGTGGGTGTCACAGGCTTAGGACAGCAGTTTGTACCCCTGTGGTAGCGCTTGCAGCCTTTCGTAGTGGATTGTGAAGATTTAAGTATATGGTGATTGTAAAGTTTAAATACACACTAGAAATGAATAAGAATTGCTGCTGTTTAGGGGAGGAGGGGATTAGACGCTTTCCCAGTCTTGCCTTTTAGCTCAGAATATGCTTATGGCTTGCTGCCTTGGGCAGTCACACAGGCCCAGCTCTGAGGTGTAGCGATGGAGGGTGGGAGGAGAAAGAGCCACGCCTGGCTTTTTATGAGGACAGTGAAGCCGTCCTGTACCATAAAGAGTTTGTCTTTTCATGTTTTGGGGGAGAAATGAGGACTTTGGCATGGAAACCAACAAATTATTGTACTGGAGGGTTAATCTCAGTGTTAATCTGACTTCTAGATTTTCCTGAGAGAACTGATTTCAAATGCTTCTGATGCTTTAGACAAGATTAGGCTCATCTCTCTGACTGATGAGAACGCACTCGCGGGAAATGAAGAGTTAACAGTCAAGATTAAGGTAAGCTTACCTCAACTGTTTCCTTTTTAAAGAGGATGCTCAGGAGCCAGGCTCTCTATCAGTTGGATACAGTGGGTATAATATTCTATTATACAGTGGAAAATGACTTGCTAGTCACAGTGGGTTTGGTTGCAAGTCTTAGGGCTGCTTGTGGGACAAATGTGGCGTTGCCTATTCTTGTTAGACATATTGGCTACAGTCGTTCTAGTTATGTGGGAATGCTTGTCTATGATGGCAGTGATCGCTGTAACAGGGCCTTATGGCTCCTGAAACCAAACATGGATACTACCTGGCCCTTTAGGAGAAGGCAGCCAAGTCCTGGGCTTAGTCATTCCACAGGCTGACTGAGCAGCCATCTGGAGTATCTAGATCTGGTTGCCACGGTGCACAGGGTCGCACGTCAATTAAAGCCTCAGCCTGAAAGTCACACTGCACTCCCACTTGTAACTTGACTGGGTAGAAATGATGCACATCCTACCAGGCTCCTGGGGACAGCCAGGACTATTTAATGAAGAACATTAATGATCACAAATCCTTAAATCAGGCATCATTCAAATTTAGTACTTTTGTTTTCTGTGAAATAGTTTTCCTGGAATTTTATCTTCAAAATGTTTGATTTGGATTAGTATCTGTTCTCTGATATTTAAATAAGTCTCTGCCTATTTTTCCTAAACACACTGCGCTTAAAAATGTAAAGCAATGTGCTCTTAGGGTGTGTTTTTGAAAAGCGTCGTAGAGTAGACCGTGAAGTGGCGCATCTCTGTCTAGAGTTGGTTGGGACCAAGCTGGGAACTTCTCCATGAGAGCCTGGCATTGGCATAATGTGAATATTAAGGAGCCTGACTTTCTGGTTCTTTTCTTGCTTTCAGTGTGATAAAGAGAAGAACCTGCTGCATGTCACAGACACTGGTGTAGGAATGACCAGAGAGGAGTTGGTTAAAAACCTCGGCACCATAGCCAAATCTGGAACAAGCGAGTTTCTAAACAAAATGACAGAGGCACAAGAAGACGGCCAGTCGACTTCTGAACTGATCGGCCAGTTTGGTGTCGGCTTCTATTCTGCCTTCCTTGTAGCAGATAAGGTCATTGTCACATCAAAACACAACAACGATACCCAGCACATCTGGGAATCAGACTCCAATGAATTCTCTGTAATTGCTGACCCACGAGGAAACACACTAGGACGGGGGACAACAATCACGTGAGTATCACTGATGCGGACACTAATAGAATGGGGATCCCGATTCTCAAGTTAAAGCTTTCTAAGCACATGGTTTATTGCAAGCCCTGGCTTTCTAGTCCATAAAATGATGAAATTGCTGTCGCATTGGAAGTAAGGTTTGAGGTGTGCAGAGGTCTGGGTACCAAAAGTTATTGCTGTGGTACACAGAGAGCACAAATTCGGGAAAGTGAGCTCTCCCGAGGGAGAAGCTGATGGGAGACCTCACAAAAGGGGTAGCTCTGTGGGTTTTCCAGATTAGAGAAGGAGGTTGAGTTGTTCCAAGAAGCCTGGATAATAGAGGGTGTGGCAGATGTTCGTGGAGGAATAGACTGGCAAGATTATCAGGGTAGTAACTGTAATAATGCCTCAGATACATTGGGACAGTTTCATAGCATGGTGGTTGGTTAGTAAAGCAAATGAAACTATACAACAGGTCTGGTTTCTTTCCCTTGGTAAAATTTCGTTTTTTCAAGTCCTACATAACCAGTCGCCCATCCTTGTGAATGCCAGGTATGCTTTGGGGTTCAGATGGGAAATAGGGTAGGTGTCATACAGGGCTTGGGCTCGTTAGGGTATGAAGAATAATTTAGGAGTGGCAAGGAAGAAAGCATGCTGAGGGATGCCAACGTTCAGGAAGAGTTATCAGAGACTTTCTGGAATGGTTACTCTAGACAGCAAGCAGGCTGTATTTGAAGGCTCCAGGAGCAGTGCAGGATGGTCCAGCTGAAGAATGGGGAGTCCAGAATGACTACAGGGGAAGAAGGGAGAAGTCATGAGCCAGTTCAGTGTTGTTTCTGCGCTCACCCCTCAGCTGCTGACTGACTGACAGCCTGAGATGTCTGGGAACTGTGAGGTGGTCAGAGAACTGGCATCTGGTAGCATCCCTCCTGGTCACTCTTGATTTATTTTACCATGTTCTTCCTCAGCTTTTAAAGCCAGACTTGGCTCGTACACATCATATTCCCTCAGCACATAAATGTTAGTGTGCGAGTGGGGCGGGAGGGGGGACTGCTCCAGGCCCACACTCCGTTCTCAGCAGTGCAGCATCTTACAAAGCACAGAATCCCTCTGCCTGCAGACACCACGTCCAATAAACGGCATTCGTTTGATAGAACCTGTGCGCCCTCCCGTATTCTCAGTCACCTGGATACTCCATCCACTTGTAGTGCGGTGTAAGCGCTGTCTAAGTGGTGATACTGTGTTTAGGGAGCAGTGACAGCCTGGGTGGTGATACTGTGTTGTTTAGGGAGCTGTGACAGGAAATGGGTCAGTACACGACAGTACAGAGCCAGCCGTACGTAAAAAGCCCTGCAGGACTGTCTGTAGCCTCCTTTAGCCCTGCTTCACGTCCTGTGCATGTCTCAGCCCATCTACTGTTTTGTTTTCACCTTCTATCCCTAGAATGTAACTCAGGTCTTTTTTTTTTTTTTTTAAAGATTTATTTATTTGTTATGTATACAACATTCTGCCTCCATGTATGCCCGCACGCCAGAGGAGGGCGCCAGATCTCAGTACAGATGGTTGTGAGCCACCATGTGGTTGCTGGGAATTGAATTCAGGACCTCTGGAAGAGCAGCCAGTGCTCTTAACCTCTGAGCCACCTCTCCAGCCT
This sequence comes from Alexandromys fortis, assembly GCF_014885135.2. Classification (NCBI taxonomy): domain Eukaryota; kingdom Metazoa; phylum Chordata; class Mammalia; order Rodentia; family Cricetidae; genus Alexandromys; species Alexandromys fortis. Next base: position 8,981,384 of record NW_026067932.1, read on the forward strand.
GTAACTCAGGTCTTGAGGCTTAGAGGCAAGCACCTTTGTCTGCTGTGCCATCTTGTCAGCCTGAAAATTGACTCTTAACACTTTATCGTAATTGTCTAAGCAACAGCTTCCAGTTGCTGCCAGAACTTTGCATATCACCAAGACACAGTATATGTGACCAGAGACTTGTTACCCTAGAAAACCTGTATCATATCCTGTTGGTAGTAGGAGCCTCTAGATTGTGAGGCTTTTATTTTATTTTTCCAAGACAGGGTTTCTCTGTGTAGCCCTGGCTGTCCTGGAACTCGCTCTGTAGACCAGGCTGACCTCAAAATCAGAGATTGCCTGCCTCTGCCTCCCAAGTGCTGGGATTAAAAGTGTACACCATCACCCCCCAAGAAGCTTTTCCTTTTTGCCCGGTGAATCTGCTGTGTTTGCAGTCTGCCATGACTTGTTTCTGATTGGTGGGGGAGGATAAGGAAAATAAGCCTTGCTAAACTAGCGCTGCCGCCAGTAGATCTTCGTAGAGCACTGTGCAGTATGGCAGCTGCTGATCGTGTGTCTGTTGAGTGCTCAAGAGTGTGCCCTCTTCTCTCTGTTTTGGGTGGGGGTGTGGTTGTGCACGTGCTTGTGGATGGGAGCCAGAAAACAGCCTTAAGTCTCTTCCGTCAGAAACCTTTTCTCCTCTGAGATGGTTGCAGTGGAGCTTGTTTAGGTTGGTGTGGGTGGTCAGCTCCAGGGTCCTGCGCTGGGTGACAAGTGCACCCCACTGCGCCCAGCTTTTGATGGGTGCCGGGGATCGAACTCAGGTCTTCAAGCTTGCAGAGCAAGTACTGTACTAGCATGTTTTTATTTAGAAATACTTGATCATTTGGTTCTAGAATGACAGTCTAAGTCTATGAAAGTAACAATGTTTAACTGTTTCTTACCTTAAGAAATGAAAATTTCCACAGGGCGGTGGTGGCGCACGCCTTTAATCCCAGCACTCGGGAGGCAGAGGCAGGTGGATCTCTGTGAGTTCGAGACCAGCCTGGTCTACAAGAGCTAGTTCCAGGACAGGCTCCAAAACCACAGAGAAACCCTGTCTCGAAAAACCAAAAAAAAAAAGAAAGAAATGAAAATTTCCAACATCATCAGATTTTTTGCTTTCTAATGAAAACACTTGTCTGAGGGAACGGGGACGTTCCCATCCCCCAATATGTTCTGTTTAGCTCACAGCCTTCTCATGGGGAGGGGGTGCTTCCTATCAGTGTCGTTGCACAGAACTGCCTGTAACAGGAAGTAACAGAGTCTAGCCAGTCTGGGCAAGCTGCATCTGATGGCCTGTTCTCCTTTCAGTCTTGTCTTGAAGGAAGAAGCATCTGATTACCTTGAATTGGACACAATTAAAAATCTCGTCCGAAAGTATTCTCAGTTCATCAACTTCCCCATCTACGTGTGGAGTAGCAAGGTCAGTCTGAAGAAAGGTCATGCATAATCTTGACAGACAGGGGTGTATGTTGTGTGGAGACAGTGTTTTCTGCTCTGTAGACGGTCAGGATTAAACCAGCAGGCTTAACCATAGTTGTATTTTCTATACCAACAGACCGAGACTGTGGAGGAGCCCCTGGAGGAAGATGAGGCAGCAAAAGAAGAGAAGGAAGAGTCTGATGACGAAGCTGCAGTAGAGGAGGAGGAAGAAGAGAAGAAACCAAAGACTAAGAAAGTGAGCCTGGCTCTCTGCCTCAGTGTTAGGGTCTGCAGGAGGAGAGCTTCTACCCTCAAGTACAGGCTTAAGAAGCTTCCGTCCTTAAAAACTGATTTGTTTTTATTTTGAGTGTATGGGTGGTTTGCTTGCATGTATATATGCACTACTGCATGTGTGGTACCCATGCAGGCCAGAAGAGGGTGTTGGATCCTCTGAAACGGGCGAGAGAGAGGGTTGTGAGCGACAGGGTAGAGACTGGGAATCCACCTTCCAGTCAGTCAGTGCTCACCACAACCATCTTTCCATCCCTAGAAGCTTCATTCTGGGTGGGGCTGGGGAAACAAGGCCTTTGTTTGTGTGCTATGTGTTATCCTGGAATATATATATAGTCGTAAATCCTCTGCATAAGCCTTCTGACTTTTTGTATTAAGTCTGCCTTCTATGTTCTGAATCTTAAGATCCTGTAAGCTTTCTGTGTCCTCTTTAGCATGTTGTGATCAATTATCAAAACATTTTCTTAACTGATTAGGAGCAGAGAAAGTAGAAGTGTTGCTGGAAATTGTTGACTTTGTGATGTTGGCTGCTTTCCTTCTGTTGTTAATTACTGGCTCATTACTGAGTGAGAGACTTTGCTTTTTTAGCCCGTGATCCCAGCAATTGAAAGGCTGAAGCAAGAGGGTCTTGGTTTGAGGCTAATCCGGGTCACAATGCCATAACTTAACCTATAAAAAAAAAAAAAGAGACCCTTGCTTTTATAAAAGCTTATTAGTAGGATCCATATGAGATAGCAAATTATGGTCACTTGTAGGTTAACCATTGAGTACTAAAAGAAACTTACCAAATATCTTAACTTTAGGTTGAGAAAACTGTTTGGGATTGGGAGCTTATGAATGATATCAAACCGATATGGCAGAGACCATCAAAAGAAGTAGAAGAAGATGAATACAAAGCTTTCTACAAATCATTTTCAAAGGTAAAATCTATAAGTTATTAATGAGTTGTATAAAATTATCAGCATATTTGTTCATTTAAATATGGTATGTGATTATAAGATTTCTATCCCTATTTTTCCCAATAAGATAATGCAAAAAAAAATTATAACAACCATATGTCTACTGCAAGAGTATGGAGGCCAACAGTCATGAAATTTAAATTAATTTTTCTGACTTTGCAATCAAAATCCTTTTAAATTTCACATGAACCTTGGAGAGTGGCATCTGGTTTAGGAGTAGTCTCTGAGAGTAGTTCATTCCATGACACAACATCTTGTTAATGAAGCAGTACAGAATCCAAGAGTTATTCTAGACACTTAGGACTAAACTAGTTATTTTTATCATATATGTGTGTGTGCGTGTGTGTATGCGATGAGTCATCTGCAGGTCTCACCAGATGCCTGAGAAACGATACAGAAACATTAAAAGCCATTTACATAGGTAGGCATTTGGGTTCCAGCATAAAACAGGACCTGAGTTACTGAATGGCTGTACTATGACCTTGAAAGAGTCCCCTTCAGTCAGACGTCACAGTGCTGTGTGACACTGAATCTGTTTCTCTGGGGTCTTTACTGACACAGTATTTTGGCTCCTAAGAATATAAAAGTAGAATTAGTTGTATTGCTTCTGGTCCCTGTGTTGAAGAAATGAAATGTAATGTCTGCTTTGGTGTCACTGTCATCAGTAGTGTTATTAGCAGTCCTCATCCAAAAAACCCTTATGGAGTCAGCATTAGCCATTCTCTCGGGGCCACCTCCACACTTTGGTTTGGTTTGGCGAGGGGCCGTCTCTGCTAAATGCTGTGGGGGTGATACAGCGCAAGCCTTTGTGCGGCTGCCTCCTATGACGTGAATAACCAAAGGACTTTCCACAGGAAAGTGATGACCCCATGGCTTATATCCACTTCACTGCAGAAGGGGAGGTCACCTTCAAATCAATCTTATTTGTGCCCACATCTGCTCCTCGTGGTCTGTTTGATGAATATGGATCCAAGAAGAGCGATTATATTAAGGTCAGTGGGCTTTTAAGTATGGTCAACTAAGTTTAAGATTTAAAAGCATGATGTCCAAAAGGTGACTCTGCTCTGTCCCCATCAGCTGTACGTGCGCCGAGTGTTCATCACAGATGACTTTCACGATATGATGCCCAAGTACCTGAACTTCGTCAAAGGTGTTGTAAGTATCTGAAGATTGGGTGCGTGGGCATAGAGCGGCGGGAGTCTAGCAGGGTTGGGTCTTTTGTTTGGTTACTCAGTGGGCATCTTGCTCTCCATAGGTGGATTCGGATGATCTCCCCCTCAATGTTTCCCGTGAGACTCTTCAGCAGCATAAACTACTCAAGGTGAGGACTTGGAGCTGGGTTCCTTGCCCTGTAGTCGGAGTACAAGGATGTTCTGTGAGGAAAACAACCTGACTCTGTGCTTAGGTGGTCTTTGAGCATCCAGAAGGACTCGGCAGGTCTGACAGTGCCGCCTGTAATCTCAGCAGCTTGAAGGGAAAAGCAGGGAGGTCATGAGGTCATGCTAGTCATTAACAGTGTTAGGCCATCTACCTTAACATGAAGTTCCATCTCACAAAAGGAACTTCTTTCTTTCACTTTGGGGTTGTTGGGGCTCACAGCTGACACGTCCCCGACACTGAATACAACAGAACTGAAAGGCACACATCCACACCTGCTGTCTGAACAAGTTAGGTGTTGTCATGGTCACCTGGAAGACACCAGCATCGCAGTAAGGAGAAGACTAGGTGGGGTGAGCACTAGAAACACTAATCCTAACTCCCTCTGGAGGAGTGCCATGTGCCGCCTGTCCCTCATTCAGTGGCCATGGTTCTGCTGTCTCGGTTTCTGCCCTCCTGGTCTCTACAGAGGTTTGCGAGGATCTCCTGACCAGATTGCCATTTTTTTGTAGGTGATAAGGAAGAAGCTTGTCCGTAAGACTCTGGACATGATCAAGAAGATTGCAGATGAGAAGTACAATGACACCTTCTGGAAAGAGTTCGGCACCAACATCAAGCTTGGTGTGATTGAAGACCACTCAAATCGGACAAGGCTCGCTAAACTTCTTAGGTTCCAGTCTTCTCACCACGCAACTGACATTACTAGTTTAGATCAGTACGTAGAGAGAATGAAGGAAAAACAGGACAAAATCTACTTCATGGCTGGGTCAAGCAGGAAAGAGGTGAGATGAGATGCCGCTGCTGGGCAGTCATTGCTTGGGGGAAGAGGTTCATTGTTTAGCTTTTCATGGCCACTAAAGGAAGGACACTCACCTCAAGTCCTTGTTTTACACGGTAGTTAATGCTGTAGAGACGCATGCAGCTAATATGCCAAGGCAGAACTCTAAAAACACGCTTCCTTGAATTTTATAGGCTGAATCTTCCCCATTTGTTGAGAGACTTCTGAAGAAGGGCTATGAAGTTATTTACCTCACGGAGCCTGTGGATGAGTACTGCATTCAGGCCCTTCCCGAGTTTGACGGGAAGAGGTTCCAGAACGTGGCCAAAGAAGGCGTGAAGTTTGATGAGAGTGAGAAAACCAAGGAAAACCGGGAGGCAACAGAGAAGGAATACGAGCCTCTGCTCAACTGGATGAAAGACAAGGCCCTTAAGGACAAGGTACTGTGCAGAGGTCAGACTCCAGCATCTACACTCAAGAGTTATCTACAAACTTGTCTACACCTGCTGCCTTGGTGACCGCTAGAGGTTGTAGAGTGGTGCTTGTAGCCTCGGGTACTCGGGTACCAACAGGAAACTCATTGCAGCTCAGTGACCCCTTCATCTGCTATGCCGAAGACCCGGGGTTCGGGCCCTAGCCCCGCACAGCAGCAGTAGAGTCAGATTTAGTACAGGCTGGAATGAGCTTGCAACTTAGAGAAGTTTCTTATTCTTCAGTACTGATTTTACTGATTTTGCCTTAAGTTTTTACAGGTTTAAGTTTAAATCTGAAGCTGAAAACAAAACAAAAACAACAGCTTAAGTCAGTGTCACTCAAGTGTCATTCCTGATCTGAGTGCCTGTCTATCATCTGGGGTGGTGGGTGCATTGCCTGCCTGCTGATGCTCACTCGGGTCTAACGTTTCTATTCTAAGATTGAAAAGGCCGTGGTATCGCAGCGTCTCACAGAGTCCCCCTGTGCTCTTGTGGCCAGCCAGTATGGATGGTCTGGCAACATGGAGAGGATTATGAAGGCACAAGCATACCAGACAGGCAAGGACATCTCTACAAAGTAAGTGCCTGGGGAATGTCCCTACCATGGTGCCAGCTCTTGTCCTTCTTTGTGCAAATGTACATTTTTCTGATCTGCTCCATCTGTCATCCTTACCTTCCTTATTTTCCCTTTGGGTTAAGAATAACATCTATAGGTCAGATGATAGTGACGTATGTCTTAATCCCAGCGCTGGTCTGCAGAGCGAGTTCTCTCCAGGGCAGCCATGACTACACAGAGAAGCCCTGTCTGGGGCGGGGATGGTGTCCACGTTTGCATCATGACCCACCAGACAGATGTGTGATCAATCCTCTGGCCTTGGAGTTGCAGAAATCATTGAAGTCACCAGGAAAATGCTAATGAACATGAGAATGTACAGAACACACTGCAAACTTTTAATTTAATTCTTTTAATTTAAAAAGTGAATCTTTAGGGGCTCATATATCCTTTAGCAGCACCCATCACCGTATGACTCAGTGAAGGTATCACCGTATGACTCAATGAAGAAGACATTAAACCAATTCCTTATCCCAGCTGAACTTGGTTACTTGGGAGTCATCATTAAATAGTTCCTTTTATTTCATTTTTTTTTTAACCTAACCGTGGCCACTCCTCCTGTTAGAAGCAATAGTGTTTCTTTAATTAAAGCTAGAATACATTAGGCATGTGGACCCTAAAATTGGTGTCTTAACCATTGTTCATCTTGTCTCTGAACAGTTACTATGCCAGTCAGAAGAAAACGTTTGAAATTAATCCCAGACACCCGCTCATCAAAGACATGCTGCGGCGGGTTAAGGTGAGTGGCGGTGTGCCCTCTCCTGCCTGTCTAAACTGGGCTGCAGTATAACTCAGAATACTAACGTTGATCAAACGTGCCTTCCCTCAGGAAGATGAAGATGACAAGACTGTCTTGGACCTTGCTGTAGTTTTGTTTGAAACAGCAACACTTCGGTCAGGGTATCTTCTACCAGACACCAAGGCATATGGAGACAGAATAGAAAGAATGCTTCGCCTCAGTCTCAACATTGACCCTGAAGCACAGGTTTGTGTCCGTGGCTCTTCTGCAAGTTTTAATTAAGTGGTACTGTTTGAGAAGCTTTAGTTTTCACTGTAAGAAATAACTTACTCCATGCCTGAACCCCTGAAGTAATGTGAAATGGAGAACATCCCTGTGTTTTCCTTTCTGATAGTTTCCCCGTTAACAAAAATTTACTACAGTTCTTATTAAAACTCCCATTAGAATCTTAAACTGAAGAGCAAAGTGAAAATGGATGGAAGGCATTTAACAGGTTCATGGATGTCGCCTGTAGGTAGAAGAAGAGCCAGAGGAAGAGCCTGAAGACGCAGCAGATGACACGGCAGAAGACACAGAGCAAGACGAAGAGGAAGAGGTGGATGCCGGCATGGAAGAGGAAGAAGAACAGGAGACAGCAAAGGTCTGAGGGAGAGTGGGATTGGACTGAGGCTAGCAAATAGACTTCTGATAGCTAGTCACACTGGAGTCAGTCCATGTAGAGTGGGCATGTGATACCTAGCTCACAAGCTTGGGGGAAGGTTTTATTCCTTTATTTTATCCAACCATTCACAAGATCAGATGGATCACACACACAGAGCGCTGCCCCCTGTGAGGAAACATTCAGGGAGTGGGGAGCGCTGAGAGAGGATACTCTATAATCCTGTGTCGCTGCCTCCCAAGTACTAGGATTCAAGATGTACGCTACCATGCCTGGCTAACATTAGGTATTTTTAGGTTTTGATTATTTAGATTTAGACATTGATATTGGTGGGTTTTAAATTATTTGGCCAGTAAACAATTACAAACTAAATAGTATGAGCCGGGCGGTGGTGACGCCTTTAATCCAGCACTTGGGAGGCAGAGGCAGGCGGATCTCTGAATTCGAGGCCATCCTGGTCTACCTGAGCTAGTTCCAGGACATGCTCCAAAGTTACAGAGAAACCTTATCTCAGAAAAACCTAGAAAATAATATGAACAGTTTAAATGTGAGCCTTCTTGTAAGGGTTAGTGGCTAGTCTGTGAATGTCTTCTGATTTTTGTTTTCACAGGACTCTACAGCAGAGAAGGATGAACTGTAAATTACACTCTCACCACGGGCCCTGTGCTGAGAGGGAATGTGAAATGTTAGTCATTTCTTTTCAGAGACTTGTTTGGGATGCTCCCCCACGCCCCTTCTCCCCTGCACTGTAAAATGTTGGGGTTATGGGTCACAGGAAGAAGTGGGTTTTTTAGTTGAATTTGTTTTGTTTTGGTTTTTTTTTTTTAACATTCCTCATGAATGTAAATTTGTACTATTTAACTGACTATTGGTGTAAAATCTTGTCATGTGTATAAAATAAAAAAGGTCCCAAATACCCACTGGCTGTTCTCATGACACAAAGCAGGAATTCTGTATACTTTTTCTTCTTCATGCCTGCTGGGTTTGTTCAGGTTTGGTGGCTTGTGCTTTCAGATCGTCTTTCTTACTTAACAAGGTGGAATGCATGCAAGTAATTCCCTCCAGAGATCAGAATGTGTAACAGCCTTCTGGAATCCGGACAGGAAGGGAAAACTCAGGAAGGAACACTCAGATTGAGAAATCTTCACAGGTTAGGGGAAGTTGCCTAGAAACCTAGGCCGTTAAATGGGTGGTGGGGATCGTGAGGGCCACAGTCTAATTAAGTCACTCGCCAGTGTTTGGAGCATGCTCGCACAGGCATTCCAGCTGGCCTCCTGAGTGCTAGGATTAAAGGTGTGCATACCATGGTAATTTTACATTAGCTGAGCATGGTGGTACACGAGACAGGAGTATCTGAGCCCAGTAAGACAGCCAGTGCTGGGAAGAAATAGACCCTGCCAAAACCTTTAAACACTGCTGTCAGTGTTTGCTTGGCCTGAATGTGTGCCCATGGAAGCAAGGCAAGCAGATTTTGAATTCAGGGTCAGCCTAATCTACTTACTAAATTCCAGGACCAGACAAGGTTACATAATGAGACACTGTCTCAAACTGAAAACTCCCCTTCAGTGCCTTAGTCTGCTCATTAGGGTAGATTTACAAAGACCTTGTCTGGGGCTGGAGAAGGGGCTACAAACAACTTGTTGCTTATAGAAGACTGACATTCAGGTCCCAGAACCCATCCGGTGGCTCAAAACTAATCTATAACTCATATTCCAGGTAATCTGATGCCGGCCCTCCAGGGGCAATTCACATGTTCATACATTCATGCAACTTGTGTAAAATTTACTTATGGCAGGGGAGGTAGTTCAACAGAGGACCAGGTTCAGTCCTCGGTGCCCACATGGCCTCTCAACCATATGTAACTGCAGTTCAGGGTATCTGATGCCCCTCCTGGCTTCTGAGGGAACTAGGCATGCACGTGGTACAGACAGACATGCAAGCAATGCATTCATACATTAAAAAATAGGTCAGTTGTTGAATAAATTATCTTTTTCTATATTTATAGATTGAGCAAAATCTTTAAACAAGTTCATTTCCTAGAGCCGATGGTAGAAATCCAGGCGGCAGGAGATGTGGTGTCAGGTTCTGAAGGCCAATGCTGGAAGTGCGGTGTGAGTTCTGAGATTATAGACTCCTTCCTTTCCTCGTCCAAGCTTCGGGTGCAGCCTTCAAATATTTGGTGTTCTTGGCTGGCAGTTCCAACGCTCCGGTCTCTGACTGTCTACACAATGTCCTCCCTGTGTCTGTTCTCATGGTCACCGCATCAGGCCTACCCTCATGGCCCCAGTCCTACAATCCCAGACACCGAGGGTTGAGGTCAACATTTTTTAGGGACACAGTTCAACTGCACTTTCATTTTTTTTTTCTGCACTTTCATTTTTATATGTATAAAGAAAATGCCAATTTTAGTTCACTTTCTCAAATTTGGGGGATTTAAGCACCTTGACAAATTGTTACTAATGTTGCAATTCCATTAGGCACACAATTCCAAAGAACTTTGAATATTTTATACAGTTTAGTACAAATACTACTTCTCAATGTTTAGACCCTATAAGCATTCTCACTGACTTTTACTTAATTTACAACTTGCCATTATAACCAAGCTCATTCAGAGAAAAAAGAATACTGGCAGGAGACACTGCAAATGTTCAGTCTCATCCTCCCGGCCAAATGCACGAAGCTGAAGCTTAGGCAGCTCTTATGAGTGCGGTCCTTCATACCTGTAATTCCACCATTTGGAAAGTGGGGGCTGGAGGACTCTCCTGAGGCCAGCCTGATCTGCACAGTGAGCTCCAGGTGAGACTAGAAAATACTGACCGAATCATAATAGATCTATCTTATCAGTTCCTATCAACCAGCATTTGTTTTTGGATTAGATGATTTAAGAAGTAGTTTTACTCAATACATTTAAAAATATAAGTGTAAAGTATTATTCACAGAATTCTTGGCAGAGTTGTATTTTAAAGCTTCTACTGCTGTGAAACCTGAGGTTCGTGGTGTCTCTCTTTCAGTCCCAAGAGCTCCGTTCTCAGTTCTCCAGGCTTTGGTGGGATCTCAGGTATTGTCTATAAAAATAAAAACAAGAGCCAAAAGACAGTTGCTACCACATTCTGACACAAGAGTTCAATGTGATCTGAAAAGCGTGAGAAAACAAAATGCCTTGTGCAGGCTACTCAGCAACAGACCCCCTTCTGATCTACATTTCTTGCTGTCTGTGTGTTTATGATTAAATCATCTGGCAGTATCTTAAATCCTATAGTACTCACAGGATACATCCAATTGATTCACAATTTCAAATGAGAATTTCAACATTTGGAAACTCATTCCTGCACGACTTGCTGTTCTCTATCATGCTCCAAGCTCAGAAAATGACAATGGTAGTTACTGTATTCAAAAGAGTGGCCATCGTGTAAAACGCATAAAGCAATGAGCAAAACATACACAATTCTGCCTTTGAGGAAGGCAGAAAGACAGGCATGGGTGCAGCATGTGTCGCTGAGTTTGATTCCCAGCACCACAAAAGAAAAAAAAGTGGCTTTCACTACAGTATGATCAAAGCTCTATCACAACAGAATTCTAGAACCTTCACTGCCCCAAAAGAGACTCCTCTCTCATTCCCAGTTCCCCCACAAGCCACTTCTGTCCACATATATTTGCCCATCGTATATCATGTAGTCTTTTGCATGTTTTCAAGATTCATTCATGTAGAATCATTGAATAATTGATATTCCTTTATATAGATATATCATGTTTTATACAGGTATCTGCATTGTTCCCACCTATGAACATGAACAAGGTCAAACATCTGTATGTCTTGGTGTTTGTTGGGTGGAAACCTAGAAGGGGAATTGCTGGGACATATGCTGTTGGAGGAACTGCCAGGCTGGATTTCAAAGCAGCTCCCAACTCCCTGATAGTGCATGAGGGTCCCAATTTCTCCACGTCCTTGGCAACTGTTTATGATGGACATCACACGGGTGGTTCTGACTGCGTTTTTCGGGTGACGGACATCACACCGGTGGTTCTGACTGCATTTTTCGGGTGGTTAAGGATAACGAGCATCTTTTCATGACTTCTGAACACAGGTATGAAGGAAGATGAGGAAGTCATCTTGCAGGTGTCTATGAGTTTTGGAGGCTGATGGAATCACAAAGGCAGAGGACCTGAGCCACGACTGTGCCTTGGTGTTCAAGGAAAAGCATCGTACATCAGATACAGCATTCCAGAGGATAGAAGGCTGGCTTGTGGGAAGTGGAGGGCGACATAAAGACTCCGCTGGCCTCCACTCTGGGGAGAGTTCTGAGAAGAATGACCTGACCTGACTCAAGGATAAAAGATGCTGATGGAGAGACCAGGAGTGGATGGCAGAAGACGGTCAGGAAGCTCCTATCTTAACGGAGGAAGGTGATAGCTGATGTGGCCTGAACACGGTAGGCACAATGGCAGCTCGAGAGGTGGGCAGGATGTGGATGGATCTTTTATATTCCCCCAATGGGATTTGTTGAGGCATGCAGTGACTTATGATGACTCCGGGGTTTCAGTCTAAATAACTGCAAGATGACAGATGTCACTTCTGCTGTCCTTATGCTGGGCAACTAAAAGCATCCTTAACTCTTCCCCGCAAGTCTGCACTGAGCGCCAACCCTGGGCAGCCATCATGGTCTCTCCTTTGCTCTCTCCCTAAATCTTTTAGTTTTTATAACAGTAGTGGCTGGAATAATTCCAAAAGACTAGGTGGGCAAAGGACACAAATTCCTTAAATACTAGGAAAACATACAGCATCCTATAGCAGCCAGTCACCTGGGCCTTTAAGTCTATCAGGAAAGATGCCCTATTGCCAACGTGACCACCCAACCCGACTGACGTGGCCTAGGATCCTTAGTGCGCTCATTTTTTGAGACTGCTTTTTGTGTTGCTTTCTCCGAGTACAGGTAGCTGCCGGTAACAACCCTTGTACATGTCCGGTAGTAATGAGATGAATCAAGTCAACCTCACAGGATCAAAGCCTAGGCATTATTTCCTTGGTTAAGGAGCTGCTGGGAACTATTCCTGCAGAAGACACAAAGCTGCATTTCTGTGGCAAGTTCTTGCCATTTTTTGTCTCCGCTAAGTTTCTTGACATTCACTATCATCCCTCCCCCACCCAGGACAGGGTTTCTTTCTGTAGCCCCAACGGTCTCAGAACTCCCTCTGTAGACCAGGCTGGCTCACTCTAACTCTTAAAGAGACAGTCTTTAAGTGTTAAGAGCGAGCTGTTAGAGCACTGTTTAACCGAACACCCCGAACGCTCTACATGTCAAGAGGGGGCCGAGCAAATGAACGGACGGAATGCTGGGTGTCGCCCCAGGATGGGCACGAGCCCCGCAGCACTCACCAGGTCAGGCCGGTAGTACCAGTGCACCACCTGGGCACCGGCGCACATGGCCAGGAGGCTGGAGGAGAGCATTTTCACGTAGACGGACCAGGGCACGCCCCCGGGCATGGTGGAGAGCTGGCAGGGAAGGAAAGGGCGCGGCGTTAGAGGGGTGGGTGGGTGGCTTCTACACTGGGCGATGGTTGGAGCACCCAGGGTGCAACCCGCGCGGCTCCCTCCTCGGTGACCGGCGAGCGGCGCTGCACCCGCTCGGCTGAGTTGGTGGAGGGCGGGCCCGGTGTGTCCTCACCCCTTCGGCCTGTCAGGGAGCAGCTACTGCCTCCCGCTCCTGCCCCGGACCACGCGAGCTCGTGCGCAGGGCGACCCGAGGTCCCCTCAAGCCCCGGAGCCAAAATGCAAAGGCACCGGCACCACGCCGGAGCGGAAAAACGAGGGCAATGCATGCGCAGGCGCATTCGTGTGCTTCTACCGGAAGTGAGGCGCTGAGTTTATTTTTCGGTTTTTGTTTTGATCGCTTTCACGTTTTTAGGCAGAATGCTCGTGGTCACTGTCCCCATCCTGCCGTTTGCCTTCCCTGGCCATGGTGTGGTATTTACGGCATCATTTCTCCTTTCGCACAAAGGAAGCGGCACGACCCCGTCCCCGTCCCGGGGTTAGGAGGAGAGATTTCGCTGCTGCACCCATAGTGCTCCTGCCAGAGGTCACGCTCTTGAGCCGCGTTTTTGGGTCGGTACCTCTTGGGTCAACCTGGGGTACCATATTTACATTGTAATTCATAATTGTGGCAAAATTACAGTTAAGAAGTAGCAATGACATAATCGTATGGTTGGGTTCACCACAACGTGAGAGATTATATTAAAGGGTCAGAGCATTAGGAAGATTGAGAACACTGCTCTGGAGAAAGATCAAAGGTTTTTTCTCCCTGGTCTTGAAGGTCTTTAGGACTTTACATAGAGTCACGCCCAAGCATGGTGCCTTTGAGAGACAGTGTTTCTGGAAAAGAGACCTCCAATCTATGCAACTCAACCTATGAGTTTTTTAAAGATTGTGCTCGGTGTATGGATTCATTTTTTCCTTTTTCTTCTTTTCTTTGTTTTACATTACAACCACAGTTTTCCCTCCCATCCTTCTGTGAATTCATTTTTGTTAAGCAAACTGCAAGAATTAATTCTGAAGAATTAAGGTGGCATTGTGTAACGTGAATCGTGAGACCATTTTTACAACTTTGGCCCTGAAAATGGCTCAGTGAGTGACCTAACCCAATTTTGCTCCCCTGTCCCTACACGGTGGAAGCAGAGAGCCAACTCCATGAATTGTTCTCTTACACACACCCACACATGCACACTTTTTTTTTTTCACGGTAATTGTAAGGTCCTGTATCTGATCAGGACACCCAAGACCATGTTCTCTGCACCAAGATTTCTTTGCCCAAGAAGGACTGGGCAGAGAATAAGAACAAAGACAGGAGATAGAAGATGAGGAAGAAAGGGGAAGGGAACAGGAGAGAAAGTGGAGGATTATTTTGGGGGCAGGAGGAGGACAGACCGACTACAAAGGATTACCTCTAGATAGAGAGGAGACAGACATGACCCATAGGCAAATGGAAGTTTATAAATGTAAAAGGGGAAACCCAGTGTTAGGATGAGTTGGTGTGTTTTGAATGGGCATGTTACTTAGGTGAACCAAAGGGGGCTTTTGATTACTGGACATCAATACTTTGACAGCTGAGCATGAGCCCTTGCCTGCAGCTGCTCTGAGCACGAGACCCTGATGGTGAAGTGGGTTCTGACGAGGCCTGCAGCTGAAAGATCCCGAGAGCTGGGGCGTGGCCAGAGCACTCTATAAGTTGCCCCTGAGCACATAAAGTTGGCATTCTTATATATCAAGGATGACCCGTGTCCATGTCTCTCTGTGTCTCTATGTGTTTTTAAGTCTCTGGCTTGGTTCCCGGTGCGCGCTCGCTCGCTCTCTCTCTCTCTCTCTCTCTCTCTCTCTCTCTCCCCTTCCTTCCCCCCCCCCCTTTTGGTTTTCATGAGGCAGGGTTTTTCTGTAACAGCCCTGGCTATCCTGGAACTCACTTTGAACACCTCAATCTCAGAGATTCGCCTGCCTCTGCTCCCACTGAGCGCTGGCATTAAAGGAATGGGCCCCACTAACTACCTGTCAGCTTTTGTTAAAATATCCCAGAATGAAAGACGTGGAGCACAAACCCATGACCCTCTCTGGGCTCACGTATCACAGGAGGGAGAAGTCTTTGTAAATTGACACATGAACCTCTGTCGTGACACAAACTAGGCAAGTCTAATTCACATATCCATGTTTCTCATCGTGTAACCTGAAGAAACCAGGAAAGCTTCTCACTAGAAGAGTTGTCTAAGGGAGTCTCGCGCTAACAACTGTGACAGAAGTCAAGAAACAAAAACCCATTCCGAGAACTCCCAAAGCCACTTGTGGTGACACACGCTTGTAATCCCAGTCAGAACCCAAGAGACTGACTTAGGTTGTTGAGGCCAGTCTGCACTGCGGCCACAAAGTTCTAAGTCAGGCAGGGGTGCAGTGAGATCGTCTCTAAAACCAAGAACCGCTGAGAAGTAAAAGTGGGATTGGTGTATAAGATCGAGGGAAGCCGCGATGCACGCAGCGTCATGGACTTAAAAGGTTAGTGTTCGCCCAGCTACAAAGAGCCTCACTTTACAGATTCATAAACTGAGGCCCAAAAGGCAATAGCCTCCAACTCTTAGCTTTTCCATTTCCAAACAGAAAATCCCCCACTCCCCATCACAGTTACAGTTTAAATTTATTATTATTATTACTATTTTTATTGTGTTTTGTTTTTGCTTTTTGAGAGTGGGTTTCTGTGTAGCCCTGGCTGTCCTGGAACTCACGGTGTAAATCAGGCTGGCCTCGAACTCAGATCGGCCTGCTTTGGCCTTCCGAAAATGACAGGCAGAGCACAAAATCTGGGGTCGAAAGCCATGAAGTTGTCACCAAGCCTAAACGTCCACCCACACATCCCAAAGCCGGACCGGAAACTGAGCGCCCACAACAGCTGACGTCAGCCCAGCGTCAGTTTCCCGAAAGGCTACGCGGCGGCCGGCGTCACATGACGGCGCGCCGCCTCCTCTTCGGAGGGAGCCGGAAGTGCGCCCGGTGAGTTAGCGCCGCATCCGTCCGCCGGCCGCCCCCGATCGCGTGGTGAGTCCTCCGCGCGCGCGCCGAGCGGCAGAGCGGGCGCCCGAGGGCCCCGGCACGAGCGGCCGCACCCTGAGCGGCGCCGCCATGGACGCGGAGGGCGCGCGCAGGTAACGCGGACGCTCGCGGCTGGGGTCGGCCCGGGGGCCGCGGCCCGCACAAAGGCCGGCCTGCGCGTGCGCGCTGGGGGTCGGCCCGCCTCTCCCCTTACTTCCCCTCTCCTCCCCCAGCCCGAGGGGGTCCGCCGGGCCCGGGTACCCGCGAGCTTTAAAAGGCGGCGCGCGCGGCCGCAGCCCCCGTACGCGGTTCTGCACCTTGGGTCACCGGGAGCAGTGATGATGCAGCGGGGGCGCGGTTGATGGGGTCGCCGGGTGAATGCTCTCGCTTGTGGAGTGTGCGTGTGTAATGTGCAAGGAGAGCTATCCAGTCATTGTACCTCTCCGGTGGCCCTGCAGAGGATGATGTCACGGGGATGTTGCCGAAGTATAGGTCTGGAGATTTAGACTCTTTTTGTGGCTGTTTTTGTTTTTCGAGACAGGGTTTCTCTGTAGCTTTCGAGCCTGTCCTGGAGCTAGCTCTTGTAGACCAGGCTGGTCTCGAACTCACAGAGATCCGCCTGCCTCTGCCTCCCGAGTGCTGGGATTAAAGGTTCGCTCCACCGTCGCTTGGCTGAGATAAGAAAAACAAGATAGCAGGACCTCCGCAGATAAACTGATGCTTGTTAACTTATTAGGCCTGGTGAAGAATTAGCGTGCCTCCCTCCGCAGCGAATTGGACGATGAACTTAGGCAAGCTTTCATCCTCTCTTCCTCCCTGCGCTGTCTGACACCTCTGAACGGGTCGTGGGGGCTGATGGCAGATCGCGAGGCTGAAGTGAAAGCCTGGCTTACAGCCGAAAGACTCAAGAACACACTGTAGATCCATCTGTCCTCAACTCTGTTCCTCAACAGTTTACCAGCTGCAGGGTGCCAGTGGCCTGTTGATGAAAGGGATGTCTGTCCCAGCTTAACTTTCAGAGGGTTTTGTAGAACTGATAGATTGAATCAGTCTCATAAATAAGAGCTAAATGAATGAGATGGTGAAGCGTTAACAAAACGAGGCATAGTCTTAACAAGTGCAGGGAAAACCATATAATAGCTTGTCCCCAGGAAGAGGGAAACTACTCAGTTTCATGCTGGTGCTGTATTTGGAGTATTCGGTGCGTGCGTGAGTGTGTGTGTGTGTTGAGAAACCACAGACAGCTGTAGGAATCAGTCCTGGGAACGGGGAGGGGAGTGAAGAAGGGGCCTAAGAGAGAAGGCAGTTTGAGAAGGAAAGAGGCCAGGGAGCAGTTGACACCAACAGATAAGGGAAGAAAAGAACCGGCCTCTTTCATGGAGCTTTTGAGATTGACACAGAATGGCAGGTCTAGGTCCTGTAATAGTTCATCACCTTCTTCCTGCATTAGAATCGCCTAGACAACACAGCTCCCGATCTTTCCTTAGGGTGTTTGCAGGGAAGTTAACCGAGGAGGTGCTCAGAGTGTGGTGGTGCCCTCAGCAGTCGGTTGCTGGAGGCCTTTCCTTTGCAGGATCTCAGACGGCACTGCACAGAAGAATGCCAGGACGAGAAAGGGCAAAGCAGATGTAGTAAGCCTGACAGGTAGTGGAAAGGGTTGTGCAAAAGCACTTTTTATTATTTTACTTTTAGCGTTTATTGTGTATGTGCGTGCGCCCACGTGTGTACTCCGGCATGCCTATGTGTGGGGATGCCCAGGCGCCACAGCCCAAATACGGAGATCAGAGGACAATTGACTGGAGCTTGTTTTCTTCTTCCACCTTGTGGGTTCCAGATATCAGACTCAGGTTACCATTCTTGGTGGCAGGGATCTTTGTCTGCTGAACCATGTCCCTGGTCCAAGCTTGGTGGGGTGGTGCTTAGTGTAAAAGTGTAGCACACACCTAGGACGTGGGTACAGCTCAGGAGGTGTCTCCAGTGGCTGTGTATAACATTCTGTGTCTTTCTACTATATAACTGAAAGGATATTATTTACAGCAAGGTTTAAAGACTAAATGAAAAAAGATATGCACATGTGTCTTAGTTACTGTTCTATTGCCCGGAAGGGACGCCATGACCGGCTTTTAAAAAAGAAAGCATTTAATTGGGGCTTGCTTAGAGTTTCATAGAGTTAGTCCATGATGGCACTGTAACTAAGAGCCTTGCCTCTGCCTCCTGAGTGCTGGGATTAAAGGCGAGCACCACCACCTCCTGGCTCTGCATGCATGTGTGTGTGCGTGCATTTTAAAGAAATAAAACTTTAAAAGAGATAGTTACTATTTTTCCTCACTGGTGCTGAACCTTTGAAGACAAAGTTCTATTCGCTACGATTGGGCTCCTGTTGTCTTTGGTTTTTTTTTTTTTTTTTCCCCAAGAAAGAAAGGCTTTTGGATATTGCTTCATTTGAAGGCGTAGGTTTGGAGTGGGTTTTGGTTTTTCGCTTGATTTCTGTTTTGAGTCGGGGTCTGTCTGTAGCTGGCATTCACAGCCCTGCTTTCTCCTCACCAGGGTTGGGATAACAGGTGCACTTCTCCTTGCCAGCAAGGCCTGCATACTTCACTTTTACACTTCATTAAGTGTAAGTCTTGTTCAGAAGACAGTCCGGAGGTGTCTGTTTCTTCAGTTAAACAGATACTTAAAATCCAACTCTCCTGTCCAGGAAGTGACAAGCAACAGCTAAAACAAGCCAACAATAATAAAAACCAAGTCCAGTGGATTCATTAAAAAAGCACACAAACAGCCAGGCAGTGGTGGCACACACCTTTAATCCCAGCACTTGGGAGGCAGTAGCCAGGGCTACTCAGGTAAACCTTGTCTCAAAACAAACACACACACACACACACACACATACAAACCAGAAGAATACCTAAGTTACACTGTTAGGATGGGGAAATCTTTGTGCCAAGATGGGGATATAAATTATACTTGTGAATATTTTTAATTCATACGGATCGATGGGTTGATAGTCCTTCAAGGCTATCCACTAGAAAGTTGCTGCGATCTAGTTTCAGAGAGAGTATAGGGGACTTGACAGGACTGGCGGCTTCAGTGGCACATCCGGTCACTTCACAGTGAGTCAGTTTGTGTGGTGAAGACTTGGTGAACCACAGGGAGCAGCGCACCCTGGGAGGGTCAGCCTTCCTCCTCGCCTGTTGTCTCTGAGTAATGACTACAGTCTGGCTATAAAATACCTGGATACTGAAGATCTGTCCACCTGATCACGTATACTCACAACTTGTTACCCGACTGTTCTTTCAGCTGTTCTCTGGAGCAGGGTCAGAGTTTTCACCCCTTTCCATTGCAACAAAGGATGGCCGAGGCTCCCAACATGGCGGTGACGGTTGACCAGCAGATGCCAGCAGAAGCTCCTGCCCAGGAACCTGAACCTGTACCAGGTAGTTCTTAGCATGCTGTTTTAAAAGCACTCCCCAATGCCTCCTCCCTTGGTAAAGCAGTAGTAAACACATGTTCCACATCTGCACACTAAGTGCTGTAGAGGGGATCTAAATGGCAACCCGAGACCTTACGTCACTAGCATCTGACTTGGGCTCAGGCAGCAGAACACCAACACGAGCTCTAAAGGTCGTTAAAGCGACATTCCGTGAGTGACAGAGAAGAGAAGGTGCCACTGAGGGGGCAGAGTGAGGCATGGCAGCCAAAACCCTGAGCGGTTGTGTGGATTCTGAAGTAGAGGAGGAAATGGTGGGCAGTGGGGCCAGAGGAGGCAGTCAGGCTTGTGTTGACCCTGAGCAGTGGAGGGCTGTTGAGAGTGGGGGCGAGGAAGTGACTTAAATGGGCATTTTAGTCAGTCTGGAGGGTAGATGAAGAGCAAGACAGGCTTGACGGCGGGGAGTGGATTAGAGACTGTTTATAACCTGAGGAAGATAGGAGGAAAATTGGGGAAAGTTGGGAAATACTTGAGGTAGGATTGCTAGTCTAGAGTTACTGTATTTCATGTAAATGCCGAAGGAAAAGGAGAAGCCCAAAAGTACTTGTCGTGGTCCAGTACATGATTATAATGACATACTTGACGCTGGGTGACATTATTATATTTATGTGTGTTTTGCCTGTTTGTGTGTCTACACACATGTGTACCTGGGGCCCACAGAGGCCAGAAGAGGGCATCAGATCCCTGGAACTGAGGTGGCAGACAGTTGTGAGATGCCATGTGGGTGCTAAAAATTGAACTCAGGTCCTCTGGAGGGATAGCTGATCTGCTCTTGACCAGTGAGATACATTCCCAGCCCCTAGTGACATTTTTTAAAAGTTTTTTTAAATATTTTATTGTGTTGTTTTATGTGTATGGGTGTTTTACATGCCTATATGGTACCTTCGACTAGAAGAGGGTGTGAGATCCCTTGGAACTGGAGTTACAGGTGTTGTGAGCCGCCCTGCGAGTGCCAGGTCCCCTGCAAGAGCGGCCAGTGCTCTTTACCACTGAGCATCTCTCCAGCCCTGAGAAGGGGCATGGCACCAGCATCCGCTCAGCTCTGGGGAAGACCTCGTGGTAGCTGGCACCACAGTGGCAGAGTGTGTGTAAGAGAGAGAATCCCATCCCCCAAAAGAGCCCCAGAGACAGGGATCTGTTAGTGCCTTCTGAGGCGTTCCTCCAGCCAACCCAGGGGCCTTAAAGGTTCCACAGCTCCCAGAGGACTAAACATCAAACACGGGGCTTTTGGTGGACAGACTCAAACATTATCAAAGCGCTGTTGGTTACGGAAAGTGCCACACACTGGGGTGAAGAATTAGAAGAGAGGCCAGGAGGTTGAAGGGATGGAGGTGGCGTAGTGGTGGCAGTATTTACACGAGGGATGTGCTCAGAGTTGGTGCATCGCTCCAGGGCTGCACCTCACTTATTGGCTGGAGCTGCCTCCTGCCTGCTTCTGCCTCTTGAATGCTGGTATTAAAGATGTGCACCATCTTGTTCGGCTTTGTTCAAAAATCTGCTTACTTAATTATTCATGTACTGATAGAATTCCTATAAAGTGGTTCCCTGGGGAAAGCAAGTGAGACTGTATAGGAAATCAGTCTGTGACTCACATTGCAGGAGTCCGCTTGTGTGTTCCCGGCTGCCCAGACTCCCGAAATAATCACACAGAAACTATATTACTTGTAATATTGTTTGGCCCATAGCTTAAGCGTATTTTTGGCTAACTCATATGTCCTAAACGAACCCATCTCCATTAATCTGTGTATTGCCATGTGGCGGTGCTTACTGGCAAAGTTTTGGCATGTCTGACTCTGGTGGCAGTGACACCCCAACTCCGCCTTCCTTCTCCCAGCATTCAGTGTGGTTTTCCCCGCCTAGCTCTGTTCTGCCCTGCTCTGCTATAGCTCAAAGCAGCATCTGTATTAACCGATGGTGTTCACAGCACACAGAGGGATCCCACTCAGTTACATGTGCCTGGATGAAGAGGAAAGGGGACACATTGCAGAAGCCAGCGTGGGGAAATCGGATAGCACGGGTGTTCATGGCTGGCTGCTGTGGAGGTCCACATTCTGTAAATCCCTGTGTTTCAGAGGCTCCAAAGAGAAGGAAAAGAAAAACCAGAGCATCAGAACCCCAGGACTCCGTGGAACCCAAAAAACCTGCTGGGTCAAAAAGATCTGGCAAGGCCACAAAGTCAAAAGAGAAGCAAGAGAAGATTACTGACACGTTTAAAGTGAAGAGGAAAGTGGACCGCTTCAATGGGGTTTCTGAAGCTGAGCTGCTCACCAAGACACTGCCCGACATCTTGACCTTCAATCTGGACATTGTGATCGTAAGAATCTTTGTCCTTCCTGACAGTAAATATCGCTAGAGGATTAACTTAGCGGTGGTCCCTACAAATCACATTCTTCTGAACAGGTTTCTGAGACCCTTCTGGGGCTGAGTGGTGTTACCTTCGTGAGGTTGTGTTGCATGGGGTGAGTAGGAGGTGAGCCTGAGATGGGGCTGCCTGCGTTCACACCTCCCAACAAGGGAGGCCACGGGCAAGCCTTCATCTTACAGTTTTATCACTGGAGAAGCCTGAGTTTCTCCCTCACAGGGTCGCACTGAGTGAAGTAATCGTGTGAACCACTTAGGTTGCATGATAGTTGGTAGTTCTCGGGAAATGACAGTACTGGGGTGGTTTTGCTTCTTGATATTTTGAGATAGACTCACTGTGTAGCCCTGGCTGGCCTCAAACTCGCAACAACCCTTGGTACCTCTGACTCTATTACAAGCCTGTGCCACACATCCAGCCGGACAGTACTTTGAGCGTAGGTCTGTAACTTTAAGAAACCAGAACCAAATGAACATCAGTGGATAGCGTTGTAGGCGGTCTGTAGAGTGAGTGACTGTTTGGGAGGCTGGCAGGACGTGGCTCAGATTGGCTGCTGGAAAATCCACCTCTTCCCTGAATGAAAGCAGCGTGTCTCAGTACAGGGTCCAATTGGCCTTTTGAAAATAGCAAATTTTAGAAAGAAGTTTCTCTATGCTGCAGTAATTATAATCAATTCCATTTTATCTGGCACTCCTGTATAAAAGTCTGAAGGCTTAAGCCTGACTTTTTGTTTTCTTTTTTAGCATAATAGTGCAGTATACCAGGCTTCATTGTGTTATATGTATATGATGTACTTTATGTTTACCCCCCAGTTACCTTCTTGTCCTTCCTTCCCTGATCCTTTTTCTTATTAAATGCTCTACCTTTTCTTTTTTTCTTTTTCTGTTTTTTTTTTTTTAAAGATTTATTTATTTATTATGTATATGACATTTGGCCTCCATGTATGCCCTCACGCCAGAAGAGGGTACCAGATATCACTACAGATGGTTGTGAGCCACCATGTGGTTGCTGGGAATTGAACTCAGGACCTCTGGAAGAGCAGCTGGTGCTCTTAACCACTGAGCCATCTCTCCAGCCCCCTGGCTTTTTGTTTTGTTTTGTTTTGTTTTGTTTTTTTGAGACAGAGTTTCTCTGTGTAGTCCTGACTGTCCTTTAACTTGCTCTGTAGACCAAGCTGCCCTTGAACGCAGAGATCCACCTGCCTCTGCCTCCCTAAAGGCATGTGCCACCATAGCCCAGCTTTCTTTTTTTTTCTTTTTTCCTTTTATGAGAAAAGGAACTCTAGACCACAGTTTCCTCTCCCTCCCCTCTTCCCAGCCTCCCTCCCACCCCACCAGATCCACCTCTCTCTCCGCCTCCGTCAGAAAAGGGCAGGCCTCCGGGAGGGCATCAACCAGACGTGGCATAACAAGCTACACTCAGGTCAGGCACAGGCCATCCTGTCTAGGCTGGACTAGGCAGCACAGTAGGAGGGAAAGGACCCTACAAGTAGACCAAAGAATCAGAGATAGCCCCCACTCATTTATTGTTTAATAGAGACTTTTTAAAAGGAAGAACTTAAGACCTATTTTTACAGATAAAACTGTTTATTTTGTTTTGTAGATCGGCATCAACCCAGGACTGATGGCTGCTTATAAAGGGCACCACTACCCTGGACCTGGGAACCATTTCTGTAAGTTCTACTTCCACTTGAGAATGAGCTGTTCTTATTAGGATTAATGGGCTGACTTTATGAAGATGATAGCAGCGAGGGCTCATTCTTCCCTAGTGAGCTGGCACGCTACTACTGTGTGCCCTGCATGTGGAAGACGTCCGTACGTGTTCCTCTGCATGTGGAAGACGTCCGTACGTGTTCCTCTGCATGTGGAAGACGTCCGTACGTGTTCCTCTGCATGTGGAAGACGTCCGTGCGTGTTCCTCTGCATGTGGAAGACGTCCGTGCGTGTTCCTCTGCATGTGGAAGACGTCCGTGCGTGTTCCTCTGCATGTGGAAGACGTCCGTGCGTGTTCCTCTGCATGTGGAAGACGTCCGTACGTGTTCCTCTGCATGTGGAAGACGTTCGTACGTGTTCCTCTGCATATGGACGACATCCATACGTGTTGCTCTGCATATGTAAGATGTTCGAATGTGTTCCTCTGCGTATGTAAGATGTTCGTACGTGTTGCTCTGAGTATGTAAGATGTTCGTATGTGTTGCTCTGCATATGGAAGACGTTCACACAGACGCTTCACCACTGCCTACTAGAGCAGTGCATGTGTCAAACACTCCTTATCAAAGAGTTAAGATTCCAGATGTTTAGGCCCTAAATCATAATGTACTTCTGAAACTAGCACCATATTGTCCCTGTTATTTTTTTTTTTAATTCTGAGAAAGAATGTTTTAGTTTCCTCCTCTCCGGGTGTTTTAGTCTAGAGGGCAGTCCACAGGCAGATGGCGGCAGTACCAGTAACTGGTAGAACACGGTTTGAAGCTGTGTGTGCAAAGATGCTAGTTTCTTGTAGGAAAGTGATGGTTATTAACATCGTAGAGGTTAGCATGGTATCCAGCCTGCTGTCGTTCTTCAGTATGGGATTAGAGCTAGGCTGTAAGTCCTTTATCTCCCTCCAGGTGTAGTGTAGACTACTCCATCAGTTTCTTGGTGAAAGCTTTCTGCCTTCTGTGGAAGTGACAGAGTCCTCTTTTCCCAGGGAAGTGTCTGTTCATGTCAGGACTGAGTGAGGTTCAGCTGAACCACATGGATGACCACACCTTACCTGGGAAGTACGGCATCGGCTTCACCAACATGGTGGAGAGGACGACGCCAGGCAGCAAGGATCTGTCCAGGTAGCTGTAGAGCCGGAGCTTGCGGTGGTGCGGGCCCTCGGGTCCAGGGGACATTGGTGCATGATGGTCATTGAGACCTGCCTGAAGTAGCACGCTGTGTACACTCTGTGTTTGTGTTCCTCTGCTTCTTGTTTCAATTTTAGTAAGGAATTCCGGGAAGGAGGACGAATCCTAGTGCAGAAATTGCAGAAATACCAGCCACGAATAGCGGTGTTTAATGGAAAATGTAAGATTTGCTTCCACAGTTTTATATTTTCTATGCTAATGTCAAGGGCAGTGTTAAATATGCTTGTGTTATTCTATTTTAGGTATTTATGAAATTTTCAGTAAGGAAGTTTTTGGAGTAAAGGTTAAGAACTTGGAATTTGGGCTTCAACCCCACAAGATCCCAGACACAGAAACCGTAAGTCCTCCAAGTACATTGGAGACCAGGGCTTGTGGCCAGTTGTCCCTGTTGTTCAGACATGGCCGTTTTGTCATGAGAAAAGCCCTGTCCTAGTAAATAAGTATCAGCTTACACTTCCAGATGCGATGAGAGTTTTATTTAAAAGTATTTGTCAGCTGAATGTCAGAGGACCTGGCTCACAGGACATTTAGAATATCCTCAATGGCAGTTATTTAAGAATTTAGATGTACATATAAACACAAGCCTCACTGGTAAGATTAACTACTTCATTTGTATATTTAATACTTGCTAGACAAACATCCAGCCATCCTTCTGTTGGCACTGCCACATAATCTCATATCATGAGATAGTACTGTGGTTTTTTTTAGCATTTATTTATCTACTTACTTATTTTTTATGTGTATGGGTGTTTTGCTTGCATATATGTGTGTGTACACGTGTGCAGTCCTAATGGAGGCCAGAAGAGGACACCAGATTTCCTGGAATTGGAGATACAGTTGTCTGTCACCATGTGGATGCTGAGAACTGAACCTTGGGTCTTCTTGTAAGAGCAATCAGTGCTCTTAACCACTGAGTTACCTTCAGTCCTGTATAGTGATTTTCTAACTAGTTCCCACAGAATCTTTGCTGCAGACATGTGTTTCAGTTTTGTTTAGTACTTAAGAATATAGGCGTTTGGCTGTCTTGTTTTATTTTGTTGTGCTGGGCGGCAGTGGCGCACGCCTTTAATCCCAGCACTCGGGAGGCAGAGGCAGGCGGATGGATCTCTGTGAGTTCGAGACCAGCTGGTCGGTCTACAGAGCTAGTTCCAGGACAGGCTCCAAAGCCACAGAGAAACCCTGTCTCGAAAAACCAAAAAAAAAGGTGTTATTTTGTTGTGCTGAGGTCTTTGTGTGCATCAGGCAGTTACTGTACCACTTCGCTATATCCTGGCCCTTTTCAAGATAGATTTCATACGGTGCTCTTTTATTATTCAGTGTCCGGGGGTGGGGAGGCTGGTATTGGGGATTGAACCTAGGTTTCTCACATTCCAGGCAAATGCTCTGCTACTGAGTTATGTCCACAGCCTTCTTTTTACTTTTTGTTTTGAGATAGTCTCAATAAGTTGCCCCAAGTTGTCTTCAGATTGCTCTACAGTTGCGGCTGGCCTTGAATTGCTATCCTCCTGAGGAGAGGACAGGATTATAAACCTGTGCTACCAGGCCTGCCCTGGACACAGCTTTTTAAAAACCACATGGTGTACACTGAGGCCGAAGCAGACAGATCTCTGTGGTTTGAGGCCAGCCTGGTCTACAAAGCGAGGTCCAGGACAGCCAGAGCTGTTATACAGAGAAACTTTGTCATTTTAATTCTATATATATTAGCAGTTAAGAAAATGCCTTATGGGCCTGGCAGGATGGTCATTGAATTGGTTAAGACATTTTCTTCCAAGCCTGACAGCCTGAGTTCAGTGCCTAGACACATGTGTGGGAGGAGGAGAACTGCCTCCCACGTGTTGTCTGTCCTCTGTTCCCACTTGTACACGCTACATACCTGCCCCTCACACCCAAAATAAGAAAGGGCCTCTCAGGCTAGTCTGATCTGGATAATTCTTCAGATGAACCTGCCCCTTCCCAGGTGATTCTAGATCTGGGTCAGTGACAGCCAAGAAGTAACTATGGCAACTGTGGCAGTCCTCTCGGTGGCCCTGCACTTAGTGTACTCTTTACCAGGAAATAAGAAGCTGTTGATGTTTATAGTGATTTAGCTCAAAGAGAAAACAGTTTACTCTTCTTTTACTTTGTGTGGGTGTGGTGGGGGCGTTGAGGGTGGGGCTCACTGTGTAGATCGGGCTGTGCCTCTGCCCCCTGAGTGCTCGGATTAAAGCACCATCATACCCAGCCCGTCAACTCTGGGTCATTTAATTGAATGTGCTGTTATAAAGCATGCTTACATATCAATTAGGAGTTTCTTTAAACATGCTCTAATCAAAGAAAAGTAATTATATGATGAGGAAACCTCAAAGGAAATAATTACATAATAAAGAAACCAACTTTAAAAATCCTCATAAATACAGTAGTGCATGCCTCGCTTATGTGTAGAGAGGACAAAGCAACTTCTGCTCCTTGAAGGACAGTTTGTCAACAACCAAAATGATAAATGTGTCTTTCTCTGTAGCTGTCTGGGAGCATTCCCAGAGTTAATGATAGAAGAAGGCAGACAACCTGAACTGCAGTCAGCTCTGATTAGTAGGTTAGAAGAGAGTTGGCTCTGGTTAGGGTTGGCTCTGGTTAGTAGGTTAGAAGAGAGTTGGCTCTGGTTAGTAGGTTAGAAGAGAGTTGGCTCTGGTTAGTAGGTTAGAAGAGAGTTGGCTCTGGTTAGTAGGTTAGAAGAGAGTTGGCTCTGGTTAGTAGGTTAGAAGAGAGTTGGCTCTGGTTAGGGTTGGCTCTGGTTAGTAGGTTAGAAGAGTTTGCTCTGGTTAGGGTTGGCTCTGGTTAGTAGGTTAGAAGAGGGTTGGCTCTGGTTAGTAGGTTAGAAGAGTTTGCTCTGGTTAGGGTTGGCTCTGGTTAGTAGGTTAGAAGAGAGTTGGCTCTGGTTCGTGGGTTAGAAGAGGCCTTTAGCCTTGCCCTCTGGTCAGAACATCTCTGAGATGCACTGGTGAGCGAAGGTTATTAAAGGATGCCCTGAGTGCCTCTGGTCGCCCACGCGCACTTTGGGAACTCAGGAGTGAGGCCCCAGCCGAGGGAGCTAGGGATGGAGACAGCTGGGAGGGGCTTCACCGTGGTGCTGCACTCTTCTGTTCCTTTCGAATTGTGATTCGGGTTTACTGTAAAAAGACAAAACTTGAGAGGAATGCTGGGCGAGCCATCTTTTTTAAGTACCAATTAAGCCAATTAAACCTAAGTTTTTCTAACCAGAGTATGAGTAGATTCAGTTCAATGTTAAAATCTTATACTTGAAACCTTGTCGATCCCAGCTCTGCTACGTCATGCCGTCTTCCAGTGCCAGGTGTGCCCAGTTTCCTCGCGCCCAGGACAAGGTGCATTACTACATTAAGCTGAAGGACTTAAGAGACCAGCTGAAGGGCATTGAACGGAACACGGACGTTCAGGAGGTGCAGTACACGTTTGACCTGCAGCTTGCACAAGGTTTGTTCCCTTCCCTTATCAATTTCTTATGTACAGAAGAGAAAGGAAGTTGTGGATTTAAAGCAGGAAGAAGGGAAATTACAACCAGATGCTGTGGTGATGGACTCTAGTGTCTGTTCACATCTCCTCGTACCACGGCTTCCCCTGTTCTGGGTCTAAGGAGCACCTCCCTGCCTCGCTAATTTAGTATTTGTTACAAAGAATTTTAAGAAAAATAGCAAATGGGGCTGGAGAGATGGACGGCTCGCTCAGTGGGTAAAACAAAACTGTTTGCTCTTGTAGATCAGGTTTGGTTCTCAGAACCCACTTCAGGCAGTTGACAGCCCTGAGACTCCAGTTCCAGGGGATCCATTGCCCTCTGGCTCCTTGGTCACCTGCATGCGTATGGGCTCATGCCACTCACACACACGAGTAAAAATAACAAATCTTTATATGACTCAGCTGAATTTGCATAGAAAACTCCACACAACCCCAGTTTCACTCATCTTCCACCTTCCCACAGAGGATGCGAAGAAGATGGCTGTTAAGGAAGAGAAGTATGACCCGGGCTACGAAGCAGCGTACGGCAGTGCGTACAGCGGAAACCCGTGTGATAGTGAACCCTGCAGCCTTCCTTCCAATGGGCTAAGTATGTTCCCTCCAGAGGACTGGGAGGCGATGGAACGTAACAGAAACAGAAAGGAATTGTTGGTGTAGGAATACTAATACTGTTACAATTAAGTGACTAAAGGTTTTCACATCCTTTTCCTGAGTCATGGCTTCTAAACCAACCCATTCCATCTACTGAACAACAAATGATCTGAAAATCTAGTAGAAACTTGACATTGATCTGAAAAACTCGCTTAGTATTTTAATAATTCTTCTTTAATGCCTTTCCCTTCCCAGCAGCCAACAGTGCGGAGCTGAGAGGAGAAGCGGCTCCCGGCGACATTGCAAATGGGCAGTGGATGGCACAGCCGTGCACAGACCAGACCCCGTCGTTCAGTAACTGTGGGACACGCGAGCAGGAAGGAAGCCATGCTTGATGGCGGCGCTTCTCAGCTCTGCCCGGTGCTGCAGTTTTAATGCAGTCGGCAGGACCTCGAGCCTCGGTCTCCTAAAGACTTAGAATAGTTCCTTACACTAGGGTGTAATTCTGTATGGAGCAGCTGTCTGTACAGTAGAGTCAACTGTATGAGCCTGTGTAGTTTGGAAGGAAAA
This sequence comes from Alexandromys fortis, assembly GCF_014885135.2. Classification (NCBI taxonomy): domain Eukaryota; kingdom Metazoa; phylum Chordata; class Mammalia; order Rodentia; family Cricetidae; genus Alexandromys; species Alexandromys fortis. The sequence goes on from NW_026067932.1 coordinate 9,010,667, forward strand.
AATGGGCTGTTTTGTACCTGAGTTTTGTATTTGAATTACCCATCATTCCAGCTTTTTATATACTATATTTGATTTATGAAGAAACGGGTTTTCTTTGGGAAATCAGTTTGGTGTAATTTTAAAACGCAGCAGTCTGCATATTTATAGCTGATTCTTGACTGTGCATACCTATATATGCCCTTGTCCCTTTTAAAGCCTCAGAAGGGCATGTTAGTAAGAATCAGTAGGAAAAGGCAGATGTGCTGATTTCTACGTGAGAAGCTAACCCACCACCAGTGGAGCCTGGTTAGTTTCAGGAGCTGGGGTTGTAGTCACACTCTCCAAATGCTGTGTATGGCAGTTGCTTAGTACTAGAAACAGTATAGCCTGGCCATGGGCCTGAGCCCTGCCTTTGGCCTCTCACTCCTGGGTGTTGGTCCTCTCAGAGGCAGAAACTGCTGAGCTGATAGGTTCCTGAGAACACAGTAGACCTTTTACAGTTTGCCAGTCGTGTATTTTACTGAATTTCCCCATCAGTGTTTATCACTCTTCTGATTTGTGATAAGAAATGAACTTTCAGGGTGAGCGACATGGTGCTGGGGCTCTTTAATAATTCTTTTTAAACTGGTGCTATGTGTGCATGGGATGTGCTAAGGTTTTAGTCAATAATTTAAAAAGTACTGTCATTTTATTACTGTGGACTGAGTGAACCTCATGAACAGGCCAACTTCCAACTTGTGTCCTTTTGTAAATGTGTTGATCACCACCTCTGCTTTAGTCCAAAACTCTTTCTACCACAACCCCCAGCCATAATCTGTGGAGCATCTGTCCTCTGTGTGCTGTTACCTCTGTGGTCTGTTATGCATTTTCCATGGTGCTACAAATCGTCTAGCCCATTAGGGCTGGTGGATATAAAACTGCGTATTCAGAAATGCCTCTTGGATCATCCTGATCGCTCATGAATATTCTGTCTTGATGCGTACGTACCCAAGGAGCATGCTGGTTTGCAGTATGAAATGTCCGTGAGCTTTTTATTATATTCCACAGTCCGTCCTTCTATAAATAAGAGAAGCAGTTTCTTGTGGATCATAACATGCCTTTTAGCTGTAGCAATGATGGGTTTTATTTTTCCTTAAGTGTAGGTCAAGCTGTGTACGAGTCATGTTATTTATTTTTTTCACAAATAAAAACTTTATTTATGACAATCATAAGCATTACACACAGCTCAGAATCGTCACATGGCAGAGAGAACTCAAGGCTCTGTTTAGCTGCTCTCCTCTCTTCCTTACAGCTATAGGTCTGACAGGTGGTGGCCTGGACAGCTGCAGTTCTCAGTTTCTCAGACTGGTACCAGGGTCTAATCCAGGGTCCAGTGTGTGGTACCCAAGGCTGTACGACTGAGGCACCTCCTCTGCCCTATGGCTCTTTATCTAACAAGTAGAAAGTGCCAAGGAATTCTGTTTTAAAATATGAGAGACAGTTGGCAATTACATGAACTGATCTGAACAAGGCTCCTAAGCTAAGGCATGTTTTTACCTTGATAAAGTAGCGACCTAACCAAATCAGAAGGTGCTTAGATTTTCCAGACAGTGAACGCAGGGGTGGCCTCTGTAGCCCCCCCTTTCCTGTGAACTGTATCTCACTCACACTCTCAGGCCGGGCTTCTGCTCGGGCTTGCTGCACGAGGGAACCGCTTCTGTCCGGGAAAGGACTCAGGTTGTCTCTCACAACTAGCAGGACCTTGACATGGGAAACGTAGGCAAGAACCCCAAGGACAGGTCTCAAAAAAGCAGAGTTGGACAGGACAGTAGGTGAAAGCCACTTTAGTTCTGAGCTTTAGGGTGAGAATGTATTTTTGGAGCTGTAACACACAGAGAACAGATTCTCCAAATTATGAGAAGACGAGCTTTTGACTAAAGAGGAGGTGATGAACACATTCACAAAAGGAAACAAGTCGGGAGTCAAGGAATCAGCAGGATCGCTGGGCTTTGGTCAGAACCAGGTTTCTGCGAGCTTCCAGAACCTTTGCTTTCCTCTCCTGGCGTTCTTGCTCATGCCTCTCGTGTTCTTCCCTGGTGTGGACATGGTTGTAAGTAAGCCAACTCTGCTTGCACACTCCTTCAGAGAACTGTTTTCTTCAGAGTGCCCCGAGGTTTCAGCTTTCCCTTGCGTGGCTTGTAGTTGAGGGGATGAGACAAGCCTGCCTGGAGATCAAACGCCGATTTCTTACTAGAGCCTGGGGTCTGTGCTGCTTCAGCATCAGCTTGAATGGGGTAACTGCAGTAGTAGAATTCCTCTCTGTGGTCCAACTTAGGGGTCCCGAACACAGCCTGGCCTTTGAAGCACTCCCAGGTGGGGTCACACGTGGAGACTTTGTTGTTCTGAGGTTTTGCTTTTCTCGATTCTATAAATAGTAGGGTCACTTCTTTCCTCAGAATGATCCTGGAAGTTAGGAACTCCACGGACTGTCTTGTGCCTCTTTCTTGCTTTGGTGACATAACTGGTTCCTTCAGCTTGCTCCTCACAGTTAATTTGTATCTCTGTCTCAGCACAGGAGACTGATTCTCAGCTAATTTTTACTTTTTCCCCCCTTGTTTCTGGATTCAGGTGGGCTTTCTAGGCTCTTAACTTGTCTGCCCTCAGGGTAGCCCGGAGGCCCAGCCTTTTGGCTAAATTTTGCAGGTCACTGTACTTGAAGGAGTCCAGCTCCTCTGCAGAGGGGACGGTCATCACATTCTACAATCCTGGCGACACCCAGAAAAGCAGCCAGACAACTCAAACAGCACCGATCAAAACTGGCGGCTGAGTCATGTGACGCTAAGATGTTCTGCACTGCTGTTTACATGGACGCTTTGTGCGGGTGCATCAGGGATCGGGATCAACTGAGCCCCTGTTGTCGGGACTGTAAAGCATGGAACTATGAATCGCTTCGGAAATAACAGTTGTAGCTTTACCATAGGCTTCCTTGAGTAGAGAAATCCCTTTAAATTATGACTGGAGAATGGGTGATGGATGTCTCCTGCACATGACAGCACAGGAGTTTTTCACTGAGACTTTACATTCACATGAGGTCTTCATGGTTTGACAATAAACGTTAAGAACGGCCATACTTAAGGTGCAGACTTTTCTGTAGCAAGACTGGATGTGTTCTTCCTTGCTTTAGACCTGAAGACAGTTTTCTTCCTATTGTATTTAACTGGTAGAATAATGCATGAGAAAAATCATAAAAACTTGAATATTTTATTTGTGCAGATAGCTTTTTTTTTTTTTTTTTTGGTTGTGTTTTTCGAGACAAGGTTTCTCTGTGTAGCCCTAGCTGTCCTAGAATTCATTCTGTAGACTATGCTGATCTCTAACCCAACAGTGATTCTCCTGCCTCTGCCTGCTGGGATCAAAGGCATATACCACCACCTGGCAATATCTATAACTTTTAGTTTTTATACAAGACAAAACTGGCAACCTTTTAAAAAATTGAAAAACCTTTAGCCAGGCATGGTGGCATGTGCCTTTAATTCCAGTACGAAGGAGGCAGAACATATAGATCTTCTGAGTTTGAGGCCAGCCTGGTTGATAAGTAGGTTCTAAACCAGTCAGGGCTAGAGAGAGAGAGAGAGACCCCATCTTAAAACCAAAACAAACAAGAACAGATACAAAAATACCTAACTGAAAAATTAGAGACTTTTAAAGTTTTCTGATGTAATTGTCATCAAGTCCAGACCAGCCTGGTACCCAGTGAGACCCTATCTCAAATCACCAGAAAGGGGTGGAGGGAGGTGGTAACCAGCCGGTCGTGATTGTCACTTGAACTTGAAGGAGTCAGGTCCGCCTGTGTGGTACGTGGTTCAGTTGTACTCAGCGGCTTTTCCTTACATTGCAGGGCATGTGTATCAGAGGTGCTGCTGCTCGTAAGGAACAGCGTTAGCAGGATCCCAAGGCGCAGTGTCATCTATGGTGATTGAGTTTGAAGATCCCTGCAGGGTCAGGAACAAACCAGCTCTCCCATAAGTCATTGTGAACACTCGGGAAGTCCCAGGGCTTATGTCTTCCATTCCAGTGGAGTAGCTTAGCTTCCTGCAGGAAGTGCTCCGAATATCTTGCATCAGGATTCCAGCCTTCAGTGTGTGGGGGAAGACAGGCTTGTTAGTGAATACAGTTTATATGGAACATTGGGTACAGGCTCACGGTAAAAGTCCCTCGTTAGTCACACCTCTGCTAACCTCACCCGAGCGGTACTACGGCCCTCACAGCTGATAAATAAACCAAAGGGTTAGACCGTGATTGCTTAACACTGCCATTCCTCAGAGTAGTCCACCGTACTTTGAGCATATCCTCGCCAGGCGGTGGTGGTACACGCCTTCTAATCCCAGCAGTCGGGAGGCAGAAGCAGGTGGCTCTCTGAGTTCGAGGCCAGCCTGGTCTACAGAGCGAGTTCCAGGATGGCCAGGGCTATAGAGAATCCCTGGGGTGGGGGTGGGGGAATATGTATCCTCTGCTGTTAAGTTTCTGTTGTAACTGAAACTCCATTGAGTAGACAAGTGAGCGGAGGATGCTGTTCTCCTGCCCTCCAGCAACAGCAGAGTCTGCCTTTGTCATTAGCACAAGGGAGCTAGCTGACCTTACAGACCTTGCCTGATTCCCTTCCTCGGAAAGATCATGACCACCTTGCATGTCAGTAGTTGGCACTTCGACAGGTGTGATTCTGCCTCTGCTCTAGGATCATAAAGTGCTTTTCCCCTTTCCTTATTCGCACAAGTGTCTGTGTTCTGTGTGCATGTCTGGAAGGCCAAAGTTGACACAGGTTTCTTACTCAGTTTCTTACAGTATTGAAACAAAGATCTCTCACTTCAACCCAGAGCTTGCCAATATGGCTGAACTAGCTAGCCAGCTTGCCCCAAGAACCCTGTCTCTGCTCCAAGTCCTGGGATTGCTGGCTTTGTGTTGCTCGGTCCCTGGGATCCAAATTGTTCCCATGCTTACATGCAAGTGTGTGTTTGTTTTGGTTTTTTGAGACAGGAGTTCTCTCTGTAGCCCTGGCTGTCCTGAAACTCACTTTGCAGACCAGGTTGGCCTTGAACTCGCTGAGATCCTCCTGTCTGTGCCTCCCCAGTGCTGGATGGGATTAAAGGCGTGCACCACCACCACCGAGCTTTTTGTTTGTTTGTTTTTAATTTCATGTTCATTGCCTGTATATATGTGTGGTGTCGGATCCCTTAGAACTAGAATTACAGTTTTAAGCTGCCATGTAGGTACTGGGAATCGAACCTGAGTCCTCTTAAAGGGCAGTCAGTGCTCTTAACTGCTGAGCCACCTCTCCAGCCCAGGTTCATAAGCTTTCCATGAATCCTAGAGTGTACTATCTTACAGCTGGGTGGCCAAGGTCACCCCAAGGGTTTGAAGCCCTAGGCTATAGGTAGCCTGGTGGTGGTCAGTAGGTACAACATACACTTCCCTTGTTTCCTGGCAGTACTTACCCAAGTGCCGTATGTGCCACAAAGGGTTGATGGTGGAATACTTGCCGTGAAACACAATCAGCATAGGGGAGGTGGCCACTCCTCCTCCCAGGGAGCTGCTGTAGAGGTTTTCTCTAAGACATGAGATAGAAAGAGAAAACACCGAGTGAATGCTAAGACGGCCCGGCCCTTCAGAACAAGACGTAAGGTTTTCCTCTTTCACTTTTCCCCAACTTTTCATTTTTGGCTTGGGATCTTTGTTGTTAGAGAGCAGATTGGCCGTGAAATCCCTCCATAGCTGAGGACAGCCTTGACTCAAGCCTGCGCCTTCCCTGACACGTGCTGGGGTGAAGGTGTGCACTACCACACCCACCTTCCAACGTGGATTTTGTTTTTTGGTTTTTTTTTTTTAATTTTTAAAATTATCAAACTTTAAAATACGGAAAACCAGGAGCCTCCCATACACATCATGTAGAGTCACAGTCTCCCATGGACACGATCCAGAGTCACACCCTTCCGCGTGTACCACCTAAGGTCACACTCATGTACATAAGGCCACACACACACACGCATGTCACCCAGATTCACAGGGTTAATTCTTGTTACTATCTTGTCATTCTCAAGGATTTTATGACAGGCACAGAAGATCAAATTCTGATCCTGTATCATTTCTAACTTCTCACAGGTTCGGTGTTAGGATGGTATTAAGTAAGATACAGATAAAGGGGCTGGAGAGGTGGCTCAACAGTTAGGAGCCCTGGCGCACTTACAGAAGACCCGAGTTCAAGATAAATGGTGACTCTCATCCATCTGTGACTCAAGGGATCCAACACCCTTTTCTGGCCTCCAGAGAGACCAGATAAGCTTGTGGTGCACAGATTTCACGAAGGAGGGAGGCAGACCACCATACAAAAATAAAAAAGCTTAAAAAAAAAAAAAGGAGAGGGCTGGAGAGATGGCTCAGAGGTTAAGAGCATTGCCTGCTCTTCCAAAGGTCCTGAGTTCAATTTCCAGCAACCACATGGTGGCTAACAACCATCTGTAATGGGGTCTGGTGCCCTCTTCTGGTCTACACACACACACAGACAGAATGTTGTATATATAATAAAAAATAAAAAAAATAAAGTCACAAAAAAAAAAAGGAGAAAGAAATTGAGCCAGCATAGTGGCATTTCCCTTTAATCCCAGCACTAGTGAGGCAGAGGCAGGTAGATCTTTGGGAGCTTGAGGCCAGCCTGGTCTACAGAGCAAGTTCCAGTACAGCCATGGCTTCACAGAGAAACCCTTTCTTTAAAAGTATCAGACATAGTATTTTTTTTAAATTCAGGTTCTATGAAATTAACCTTAAAAGTAGGTCTGTGGCCAGGTGTGGTGGTGATCCCAGATAATCAGAGGTAAGAAGCTGGCCTGGTTTCATAGCAAGTTCTAGGCCATCAGGCCAGGGCTACCGAGTGAGATCCTGTCCCCCTCAAAAAGGAGACCTATAAAAGAAGCTCAAAATAAATGAAGTTTCCTTGGTGGAAAAGACTGAAGACACATTGCTAAGCAACCTACTCGGGAAATAGAGGGAATGAATCCCTTATTTCACTGCATCTCCGTTCTTCAGACTCTATCCTTTGGGGAAAGATTTTCACCTGTGCCCCTTTTCTTGGTCAACAGGTTCTATGAAAATCTGCCCTCCGCGCTCTCTCTCTCTCTCTCTCTCTCTCTCTCTCTCTCTCTCTCTCTCTCTCGCTCTCGCTCTCGCTCTCGCTCTCGCTCTCTCTCTCTCTCTCTCTCCAGCTGGGGACAGCAGTGGCGGAGGAACACCCTCCTCCTCCCTCCGCACATACTCCACATTCTTCTGCATCCACTTTTCCAGCTGCTTGGTGATACGCTGGTGTTTCCATTCGGTCATGTTGGCGACAATCACGCCCGGATTGAAAGAGCAGGTGCTGGGGCTGATGCCAAGGTCCTTGATGGCCTTCTTCCGGTAGTCCAGATAGCCCATATACGTGTTCTGCAAAAGAGCAGGGTGCAGCCCTGTTTCTAGGAAATGGTTATGCTCTCAAAGCTGCCGTTCAGTGTCCCTGGGCTTCCTTCTGTGCCGCTACCCGTTTCTTTTGGTGTGTTTTGTTGTTGGAGGCAGGATCTCACTCTGTAGCTCTGGCTGTCCCAGGACTGGACATGTAGCCCAGACTGGCTTCAAAACTACAACAGAGACCCGCCTACCTCTGCCTCTTCGGTGCTGGGATTACAGGCACGTGCCACCGTGCCCAGTGTGGTTTTTAAAGTGTGTGCGCATGCGTGCACAACACTGTGCGTGGGTACACGACAAAGACAGGCTTCCAGGGCGAGTGTTTTTCACGCTCTCCTTTTCTGTTTTCTCCTCATTTCTGACCTCTGAATACGAAGTTCCCGCCTCTCTCCAGCACCTGTTGCTTTCTTGCCTGACGCCATTGGCAGCTCAGCCTGTTTAAGGGCTCTAAATTCCATCTCTCTGGCCTTCCAACTGCCACATCTGCCTAGTTGGGGTTGTATTTTTGTTTTGTTTTTGTTTGTTTTTCGAGACAGGATTTCTCTGCTAACAGTCCTGGCTGTCCCGGAACTCACCTTGTAGACCAGGCTGGCCTGACTCTCAGAGATCCACCTGCCCATGCCCCTGGCGTTGCCTTCTTGATGCTTAAGCAGCTCCAACAGCAGCATGTACCAAGTCCTGTTAAGCTGGCTCCATGCCACATGCCTGCCTCAAGGGATAGCGTTTCTGTCCTTCTTGGTATTGAGGCAGAAGCCCAGAGTCATTAGACCAGACTTAGCCCCTCCTCATCCAAATCAATCCTGTTTGTTCCAGCTTCAAGATCCCTCCTGACCCCAGCCAGTCCCAGTACTCAGTGTGGCCTTCCCATTCCTGCCCACAAGTGCCACTCATTGGTCCCTTTTAAAAAATGATTTTATCAGCTGGGCGGCGGTGGTGGTGCACACCTTTAATCCCAGCACTCGGGAGGCAGAGGCAGAGACATGTATGCACCATGTGTGTTCCTGGTGCCCAAGGGAGCCAGAAAGGGCGTTGGTCTCCTGGCACTGGAGCTACATATAGTCGTGAGCCTCTGTGTGGGTACTGGGAGCCCCGGAACACAGCCTGTGGTGATAGCAACAGGACAGCTGTCATTTTAGAGCATTCGCTGTGTCCCATTGCAGTGGACACTTGGCAGCGCGCCCAGCAGCTCACACACAACAGGAGAGTGTCCATGCCATGTTTCAGGTTAGGGCAGTGATGCTTAGTGGTTACAGAAACTGGCCCGAGTGCGCGGGAAAGAAGGGAGCCCTCACCCCATCCCCTGAAGTTCCCGCTGGCTTTGGATGGGGAGAGTGTGATCATCTTGAGTTGTGGAAGAGGAATAGAGGGTCCGCAGCAGAGGAGAAGGGGAGGGAGGATGTCTAAGAGAGCATGCCCACCTGCAGCCCCACAAGCCGGTTGTTGTCTTGAGCAGAGGGCAAGTCACAGTCGTCCGAGAAGGCTGCTGCGTGGCCCAGAGCCAGGGTAGTGTCATAGAGTTCCTGGATGTCACCTGCATTTGAAAGGATCCTAAATCAAAACAGCAAGTACCTCGGGGCAAGACAGAACCACAGCTTAACTCCTGGCTTCAATAGAACAAAGAGTACGGGTCCCTCTTTGCCCATGCGTGGCAGTGTTCTGAGGACAGTTTGTGCCCTCTGAGGAAGCCATGTGAAACGTCCAGGAGGGTGCTGGCCAGTCTGTGGCTGGCAGTTTCTGAAGGCTGATCTGACATGTGGACGAGAACAAACAACGTGCACACGCAGCCACAGCCATGGCCAGGTGCCTCGGAGACACTGCATTCCTGTGTATTTCAGGAATGCATAGAAGAGACTACCAAGGTAATCACTGTAGACTCGGCAATCAGAGCGGGGCCCTCAGCAAGCCCAGGGAGTATAAAATAGTCCCAATTTACAGCCATGCTGTATTCGCGTTACAGAGTGTTTGAAGTCAGCTAGCTACGTGGGAAATGAAAAAGTATGCCATGCTATATAGAGCTGTGCCCTCCCAAGAGCGCTTGGCAGAGAGTGGGTGTACCTTGTACAATGACGTCATCGTCCAAATAGATGACTTTCTCGTGCTGACGGATGAGCAGAGGGAGATAAAATCGAACGAAGTTCAGCTGTTAAAAACAAGGGAAACGGGTGGGCCAAGGCATGTGGTACCTACAAGTCAGTTCTGGTTAGCCCAAGTGTGGACGGGAATACGCAGGCTGAAGTGATGGCTCACCCAGGCTTTTAGCGCCTGATCGTCTGGGTTCTGGGGATGAGGCCAGGCTGGCCCAGAGAAGCTCTCCTAGATCTAGGCCCCACTCTCTGAAGCAATGACCACTTCCCCTTCAGGGACAGCTGCAGTGGGAGTCTCCAATGCTCCCTAATCAATCTTTTAGGATCCAGACTTCCTGCTTTCTCTACCTTGTCAATTAGATAGCTCTCAACTAGTTAGCCTTAAGATATTCTCTCCCCCCACCCGCTTCTCTTCTTCTCCCTCTCCCCCCTCCTTCTGCCCCCTTATACACACACACACACACACACACACACACACACACACGCACACCAAACTAAGCCTTTTAGCCTCCTGATCCAGAAAACAGAAACATGAGTTGGTAGGGTTTTCCTTAGTGACGTTCCGTTTTTGTAACCAGCCGACAATAGATCATATCACAGACAAGCCTTAGAATTTGATCAGAAAGGATGGATTTACATGAACTGCATACAGGAGGTGGCCAGTTTCTGCAGATTGCCCTCAGAACCTGCTTTGGACTGGAAGCATGAGGACCTGGGCTTGATATGCACTTGGTACCTGGCACCCAAATGCAAAGATGTCTGTAGCACACTGGTCTGAACCCCAGTGCTGGGGGAGGCAAGCTGGGGCTAGGAGAGAGGTGAGGAACCAGGAGGAAGCTGGAGAAAGGCTTGCTGGGGTCCACTGGGCACGCAAGCATAAAACACACACACACACACTGCTCTTCGTGAAGGAGGGGGAGTCTTTGTGGGCGCTATTGGAAGAAAAATTAACCCCCACAACTAGGGAAAGCATGGGTGTCTCCTAAAATAGGACATGGCCATCAACTGAGGCTCATAGCTGTCACACGGCTGGCTTTTCTTGGTCTTTGGAAGAGTAAGAGCTAACTGATGATTAGGTACAGAGGATACAGCGAGGAAGTGCTTGGGAACGCTTTTGCTGGCCTCGCTTCCTGGCCCACCGCCACCGCCACCCCCAGTCCTCTTCACACACACAAATGTAGTTTCTTTTATCGTGCTTATATAAACCATCTTAAATCCTCCCCGGAGCAGGTGGCTGCTAAGTTATAAATAAGCAAAGCTTTGTGGGGCTCTAGCACTCGTGAGTCTGAAACATCTTATGTGCGCACCAGATGGTGCGCTGGCAGGTTTGGTCAACAAGCTAGAGTCAGGGAGGAAGGAGCCACAGTTGCAGGAAATGCCTCCACAAGATGCAGCTATAGGGCATTTCTTAGTCAGTGATAAATGGGGAAGGCCAGCCCATTGTTGGTGGGGCCATCCCTGGGCTGGTGGTCCTGGGCTCTGTAAGAAAGCAGGCTGAGCAAGCCATGGGGAGCAAGCCAGTAAGCAGCTCCCCTTCCATAGCCTCTGCATCAGGCCCTGCCTCCAGGTTCCTGCTCTGTTTGAGTTCCTTCCGTGACCAGTGCTATGGAAGTGAAAACTGAATGAACAAAGCCTTTCCTCCCGACTTGCTTTTTGGTCCTGGTTTCTCTCTGCAGACCCTAAGACAGAGGGCTGGGGCTCTACGGTATACATGAACTCAGGACTGTCCCCACCGTGTGCATGGCTCTTACTCACAGGCTGGAGCAGCTCAGGCCTCGATGAGTCTGGTCTAATCTTCCCCTTGAGGACTATAGGGTTGAACTCCACAATTTTGAAGTTTATTTCTCTCAGTTTAGAATGTTCGATCCATTTTCTAGAGAGATGACCAAAAACCTCTAGTACACATGTCCAATCTTTCCTTGATTTAATTTGCATGCCAACCCGGGGGCTAGTCTGCTGTGGCCTTCGGAAGTTAAGACAGTGTCTGCCAACAGCTTTCATGCTGTAGATCTTATCCATCTGGTCTAGCTTCCAGTCGCCCCCTTCCCCACCCCCCATCTCATAACTCTGCCAAGGAAATTAACAAGACAGTAATAGCCAAGTATATCTCCCCCCCCCCATCAGAAATTCGCCTGGGGAAACTGGAGGAACAAGACATGTCCCTTCCCTTATCCAGCAGCCCCTGTACCCGCCAGACCGACAGCCACATGTTTCCGCTGAGAGACAGGCAGCGCACGCCGTGCCAACACGTGTAGCTGTCGGCTATCGTCTTGTTCCCGCCTCTGCTCACCCTTCTTCCTTCCCTCCACCCCCCCCCCCACGAGAACTGGTTTGAAAATATGTAAACATGGGGGAGGAGGAAGGCCCACCAGCCAGGAGCTGGGAGACGGCCCACTTTGTTGACCTTTTGTGACTATGAGTTGTGTGACCTGTTCCTTTTTGGTTGGCTAGTTTGTTTAGCTTGGAGAATGTCTCACTGCGCAGCCCAGTCTGGTCTCTAATTTCCAACCCTCGTTCCTCGGCCTCGAGCACTAGGACAGTGTTGGCTCTTGGTGACTGTGTTGTTTAAGGACCTGGGGTGGAATTCCGGGCCTTGGTGTCTGTTCAGAGTTTATGCTTATTTTTCCACTAGGCTTAAACTTAAATTTTTTGCAACAATTCTTCACTATAAGCCATACTTTTTACTAATCGATTTTATAACTAATCCCATTCACAGTTCTTCATTACTCAGAAGTTCTTGGGTTATACAGACAAGTCTGTCTGCTTTCTCTTTTAATTCCTGGGCTTGAGGACCAAGATTACACAGTTATCCTGTGTTTCTAAAACGCATTTAAAGTTTGGGTTTTTTTTTTTTTTGTTAATTTCTTCTTACTCTCTGGTTCATCTTTTTAGTATGGCAGGATATTGTAAAAATAAGTTCAAAGTTATAGTATGACCTATAAAGTTATATCGCTGTAAGTTTGTAGTTCAGCCATTACAGATCAAGTGTGATTCAGTGGTAGGGTCTGTGTTTAATCTGTGTGAGTCATGGAGTAAATCTCTGGCCTCTTCCCCTAAACTAGCTAGTGAGGGTTGTGCAAATATTTTCCCAGGTTAGGAAAAGAGGGAAAATGGAAAGAGCACTTGTTCTCCCCTCCTCTGCTGGGATGATCCAGGTCCTCACTCAGCACTGAGATTGGCTGGTCTTCCCTCTGCTTTCCCCTGTAGCCCCCAGTGGTCCTCCAGGCTCCACCTCCTCAGTAGAGGCTCGCAGGCCTTCCTCAGCCTGGCCAAGAACAAATACTTGAAAGATTTTCCAGTAAGCTGCTCCAGGACTGGGGTTCTTTAGTCCACCAGAGGGTTCACATCTGCAGAAGCAGCTGTTGTCTTATTTAATAATGAGGCCCTGTGGGCGTTTCCTCATCTAGAAATTCATTAGTCAAGTCACAAACAAGCCCAGGACTTCCTCTCAATAATGCTAATGATAGCTATCAATCGAGAAGAAGAAAAGGGAGGAGGAGGAAGGAGAGAAGGTGAAGGTGGTAAGGGCCCATCTACAGAGAAAATAGAACATTCCAAAAACGCAGTACAAACTACCTTATTCGAGGCAGCGTGTTTCGTAGTCCGACGACATAGAACACAATGTTGGCATCGGTGTTGCTGTAGATGCTGTTGATGGCAGCCATGGTTGCGCCCATCCTCCCTGGGGCCACACAGATCACCACTGGAATCTCCTCTTCCATGTCCTCAGGGGATTCGGAATCATCACCTAAGAAAACCATCAAAATCAGTGACTAAGAGCCCTCTGAAGAGTCATTTTTTAAGTTGAGTTATTGGGAGCCATTTCTGGACAAATGGGAATGGATCAGCAGGAAGAGAAGGGAAGGGACAATTCTCAAAATGTAGGAGAGGATCTAAAGGGACAGGGTGCAGAGCCGTCCCTCAAGGTGGGTCCAAGAACCAAGAGCACGAGTACCAGCTTGGAGCTTCTAAGAAACTTTGTGTGAGGCTCAGCCTCGTGGGGTCTAGTCATGAGCTTTTCTTTTGTTTGTTCAAGACAGGTCTCACTTTGTAACTCAGATTGGCGCCAAACTCACTAGGTAGCCCAGGCTAGCCACAAACTCACAACCCTCCTACCTCAACCTCTGGCAGCTGGGATCACAGGTGTGTTCTAACAAGTCCTCACGTGACATTTACACAGACTACAGTTTAAGCAGCACTGGTCATTCTGGAGTGTAACAGAGCTGCTGCCCTACGGAAGCTATTTTACAAACAAGCCCTTAGGAGTTAACCACGCTGTTATCTGCCCCCCAAACATTGACAGGGCCTGGTGGGCGATACTGAAACCACCCTCTTAGGTGTCTTTTGGCAGGACCCATGCTTGCTCACCGGCTTCGGGCTTGAGTACAGATCCCCTGTGAACCTTCTTGTACAGAATCCCACAGAGGGTCAGGGCCAGAAGGAACAGCAGCACTTGGTTAACTCAAATGAAGAAGAAAACACATCAAAGGCTGATCCGTCAACCTCAAACCACTAAAAGAAAAAGATGGAGTAAAAAAAAAAAAAACCAGAATGGCAGCTTGGGAAGCCATACAGAGGATGCAACAGTCTGGGGCAGCCATGGAGGACACAGCAGTTTGGGCAGCCATACAGAGGGCGTGGCAATCTGGGGCAGATGTAGAGAGGAGGTGGCAGATTGGGCAGCCATACAGAGGACCCAACAGTCTGGGACAGCCATGCAGAGGACACAGCAGCTTGGGCAGCCATACAGAGGTAGGGGCATCTTGAGCAGCCATACAGAGGGCGTGGCAGTCTGGGGCAGCCGTACGGGGGACACAGCAGTCTGGGCCAGCCATACAGAGGACGCGGCAGTCTGGGGCTGCGCACACACAGCAATGGAGTACTCAACAAGCAAGGAAGACCCAGGCCCAGGCAGTCTCATGACAAAGGCCTCGAACCCGGTCACCACAAAAGGCTGCCTTGCATGAATATTTGATCCACTACACAAACAGCTTCATTTCTAGAATGCCTTACGAGCTACTGCTAATTCTGAACAGGCTTAAAGCGGTAGAAGCTAGTTGCGTTTCAATTGGTTCAAATGCCCGTCCAAGACGAGGGGCAGATGATCCTGGCTCTGGGTCAGGACCTCAGTGCTGCGAGTTCTCGGTCTCCAGCTGTTCCACATTAGTGACGATGTTAGCTTTTGGTACTTACCCAGGAACAGGAGGGACAGGAGGGGGCAGGGCAGAACACACATTGCCGGTTGTTGGTAAAATGACCGAGGGCAATTGTGTAATTGTGTTCAGAGTTAAGCAATAGCAGGTCGTGTGTGAAAAAGCCAGTCTCTGATTGCAACGTTGCAGGCAAGCAACACAGGGTACTCAAAACTGAACTTTTTTTTTTTTTTTTTTTTTTTTTTTTTTTTTTTTTTTTTTTTGGTTTTTCGAAACAGGGCTTCTCTGTAACTTTGGAGCCTGTCCTGGAACTCACTCTGTAGACCAGGCTGGCCTCGAATTCACAGAGATCCGCCTGCCTCTGCCTCCCAAGTGCTGGGATTAAAGGCATATGCCACCACCGCCCAGCTAAAACTGAACATTCTTCCAATTGAATATATTTTATGAATCATCTTTTGTGGCAGGATATATATGTGTGTGTGCGCGCACACACACACACACACATATATGTATATTCCCATTTACAGAAAGGATAGAAACTTTCTGTTATAAAATATATCTATTTTGTTAAATATAAGTTAGTTTAAATACGACCTCTAAAGTAATGTGGAAGACAGAATGAACACAGATGACAAACACTGGGGAGATGGGACTTTGCCAAGGGCAGACACAAGCGTGAAGCGTAGTTGGAATGCTGGGAGAGTCAGGTGTGTGACCCTGCAATCACCAGGCAGAGGCAGGAGAATCACAGAGTGTTCAAGTCAGCTTGAGTTACACTCTAACTCTGTTGTGGGGAACAGCAGGAGCTGGGATAGGAAGTCAGATTCAAACCTCATTTTTATCACCTCCTAGCTGTGAAAACTTAACTTCCCCAAGCCTCTATGGGCTTCTCTGATACAAATAAAAATAAAAATTGAAAATTTCTCTCTAAAGGTAATTACTGGTTTTATGCTGGTTTACCTTTGACCCTCAGGCTCTTGTATTCATATCTGTAGAAAGAATGACCTAGAGAGTCTTAGATGCCTTCCCAAACTACATGGAGCCCCTCATGGTGGTTCAGTCTGGCTGAGGTGCAGCTTCCAACTGCCCTTCCCCCTCTTGGGGGAGATTCAGTCATGGCTAGCCACAGGCCAGGAAAAAGTAAAAAGTTCTCAGGTCTCAGGAGATCTGGTGACTGATCACCTACCACTGTGTTTAGAGCGGTGACCCCATACCTGACCCTCCCATGGCTATTACCACTGACAAAAAGTTGCCAGAAGAAAAGAATGTTTCGGTTAAGTATGTACCATGCGATATCTGCACATACAGTACAAATAAACATACACTCATTTATATGAAGTTCATATCTAATTGGATGCCTTTTGTTTTCATTTAAATCAGGCAACTCTAGAGTCATAGTAACAGCATTAGGTCACTGTTTTCCCTCAAATTAACAATGTTCTATCTAAAATCAGGAGAATATAGGCGTTTGAAAGGTCTAGAGACTGGATGTGGCTCTTTAGGACTAAGAATGGAGCCTTACAAATACTTAGGCATGAACGCGAATACTCATTTAGAGTGAGGAAATGATCGTAATATCTTTAAAAAGATATGATCCAGGCCAGGTGGTGTGGTGCATGCCTTTAATCCCGGCACTGGGAGTTGCAGGCCAGCCTGGTCGGTCTACAGAGCTAGTTACAGGATAACTGGGTCTACCTGTAGAAACCCTGTCTTGAAAAAAAATCAATATGTGTGTGTTACATATATATAAATTACATGTCTATATGATCCATGATTATATGACCAATGGTAAATCCATTTATAGCCAAACTCAACAACATCACGCAGGAATCCTCAAATGACCATGCCAAAATTGCTTGTGGGAAAATGGTCTATGAAAATCAGAGAGAGAGAGAGAGAGAGAGAGAGAGAGAGAGAGAGAGAGAGAAAGGGACAGAGAGAGAGCACGCACGAGAGAGAGAGAGAGAGAGAGAGAGAGAGAGAGAGAGAGAGAGCACATCATTAGAACACTCCTCTGAAACATCTTCATGGTTCTTTTCACAAGTCCAATTCTTACTTCTGCGTAGAAGAGCCATGTGTATCCACCTGGATAACAACCAGGACCTGTGGATTGAAGAGTAAAAAATGTCATTAAAAAAACAATCAGCCAGGCGGTGGTGGCGCATGCCTTTAATGCCAACACTGGGAGGCAGAGGCAGGCGGATCTCCGTGGGTTCGAGGCCAGCCTGCAGTAACTAGTTAGTTACTGTTCCGTGGCTGTGATAAAACACCCCAGCCAAGGCAATTTGAGGAAGAAGAATCTATTTGGGCTTACGGCTCCAGAGGGCTTCAGAGTCCAAGAGGATAATACTCCAGGAGTGTCTCAGGACAGCCAGGGCCACACAGAGAAATCCTGCCTCAAAACCCCAATCAATCAATCAATAAAAACCCAGTGATATGCTTATTATTGGAAAAGATTAGGAATACAATGCCTCGATGTTGTCAGTATTCAGGCATCTGTACTGGCCTGCCCTTGGGGTCCTGAGAGGACTCAGCCTCAGTGGCAGCCACTGAGAACACCTCCTGCGCCCATTCACAATGTTCCCTTTGTAAAGGGCCCTGCCCGCCTCCCATCTCTCTCTCTCTCTCTCTCTCTCTCTCTCTCTCTCTCTCTCTCTCTCTCTCTCTCTCTCTCTCTCTCTCTCTCTCTCTCTCTCTCTCTGTGCCTTTCAGCATCTCTGCCCAGTTCTGTCTCTCCCTCTTTTTTCTCTCTCACTGCTCCCTCTTCTCTTCTGCTGCTCCTGCCCCAGAGGCCCGTCTCCTTCCCCCTTCCCTTCTTTTACATTCTCTTTTCCCGAATTACCAACACTACTTAACAGGGAGAGCACCCACTGGTCAGCCACTCTCAGTCAATAGTCTCCTTCGCTGTTCATTTCGAGATTAAAAATGATAGACATAGAAAACCAAAAGAACAAAAAATAACAGACATAAAGATGAAAGGAGAGAACCCAGTCCCCAGAGCTGTCCTCTGACCACAGTCATGTTCAGGGGTTAGGGGCACTTAGTTCTCCTGCAGAGTGAGTCCCCAGGGGTCAGTTCCCAGCACCCACCTGGCAGGTCCAGGAACTCTGGTCCAGTGATCCAGTGCCCTCTGCTGGCCCCCACTGGCACTGCATTTATAAACATTTACATATTATGTAGGCAAAACACCTATACACACAATATCAAAATCAATCTAGTAGAAAACATGTAGAGGAGGCAGAGGCCCGAGTCCAGTAGTCTAAGGCTAAATCCAAGGTCTAAGACTGTGGCAGCAAATGTACTTAAACATTTCATTTTATTATTTTTAATTCTAGGCACACACATGAACGCCAGTACCCATGGAGGTCTTTGGATTCTCCGGGAGCTGTCGTCACAGGTACTCTAAGTCACCTGACATGGAACTAACGTGTTACATGTGGTGGTTTGAATTAGGGGCTCCCCATATTCTCGGACATTTGAACATTTGGCTCCCAATTAATGACGCTGTCCCATGGTTTAGGAGGTATGGCCTTGTAGGGGAAGGTATGTTACTGAGGGCAGGATTTGGGGTTTTAAAGCCTTATGATGTTCTGTGTGCTCTGTAGCAGGCTTTCTTTGGATTGCCAGCCTCCAAATCAATACACGGTGGCTTATTGTTAATTATGAATTCTCAGCCTTAGCTTACACTTGTTTCTAACTAGTTTTTTTCTTTAACTTAAATTGACCCGTTTTTATTTACCTGTGTGCTGCCGTGAGGCTCGTTTACCTCATCCGCATACTGTCCACCCTGCTCTCCTGCTTCCTCCGTCTCTGCCTGGTTGGCTGGCTCCCCTTGTCGTTCTGTCCACCAGCCCTGCATATCCATCCTGTGTCTAGCTACTGACTGTTCGGCTCTTTATGAGACCATTTCAGGTGCTTTAGGCAGGCCAGGTGAAACAAATACAATGTATCTTTACTTAAACAAATGCAGCATAAACAAAGGCAACACAGCTTTACTTAAATATTCGATTCCACAAGAGGGCGCTCTCTGCTTCATGCCCATGGTTCAAGATGTGAGCTCTCTGCTTGTGTTCCTGCCTTCATGGACTCCTAAGCTCTCTGAACTATTAGCCCAAACTCTTTCTTCCATAGGTTGCCTCGGCCATGACACTTTATCACAGCAATCGAGCAGTAACCAGTACACTCTGCAAGAACAATATGTGCCCTTAGCCACTGAGCCATCTCTCCAACCCCTGTGGTAGCTAGTCTTGATTGCCAGCTTGGCATGATTTAGAAATCACCTAGGAGTCACCTGTGCAGCTGTGCGGGTGTCTGCAGAGAGGCTCAGCCGAGGTCAAAAGACCCTCATGGGCCAGGGTCCCAAACAGGACTAAAAGGAGGAAGTTGGCAAAGCACCAGATTCATTGCCCTCTGCTGCCTCCCCAGTCCGTTCTGTCCTGCTGCCGTCCCTGTCCTGAGGGCCTGTGCCCCGTGAACCAAATCTTCCTTGATTTGCTTTTGTTGGGTGTTCTGTCTCCATGGCAAGAAAAGTAACACGGGGACGGAGCCTATGAGGGCACTGTCTGGGTTATCAAGTCCTGGATGCTAGAAGATTCCATGAGACACATCCCTCAGTGGTGTGCCCACTCCCCTCCTTCACAAACTCTGTGATGTCCCTCATTTTCCAAACTTTTCGGGGTGCAAGTTTAGTCTCTTCTACTGTCTCCATCTTCTTATTTATTTTAATTAATTTTTGGTTTTTGATACATAGATTCTCTGTAGTTTTTGGAGCCTGTCCTGGAACTTGATCCATAGACCAGGCTGGCTTCGAATTCACTGAGATCTGCTTGTCTCTGCCTCCCAAGTGCTGGGATTAAAGGCGTGAGCCAACACCACTCAAGCTGTCCCTGTCTTTGTGGTTGTTTTGGTTTGGTTTTGGCTTTTTTTTTTTAAAGATTTATTTATTTATTATGTATGTATACAACATTCTGCCTCCATGTATGCCCGCACGCCAGAGGAGGGCGCCAGATCTCAGTACAGATGGTTGTGAGCCACCATGTGGTTGCTGGGAATTGAACTCAGGACCTCTGGAAGAGCAGCCAGTGCTCTTAACCTCTGAGCCATCTCTCCAGCCCTGGTTTTGGCTTTTTGAGACAGGGTTTCTTTGTGTAGCTCTGGCTGTCCTGGAACTCACTTTGTATACCAAGCTGGTCTTGAATTCACAGAGCTCTGCCTGCCTCTACCTCCCAAGCGTGCGCCACCACTGCCCAGCTCAGTCCCCACCTGTTTAGCTCCCCACTCCTGAACTTTAACATGAAGATGGGAGACCATCCAAGTCGAGGATTTCTTTCCTACTCTGCTCTTCCTCCTGAAGAAACCCCTCCATGTTTAAACCTTCACAGTTTTAAATACTATTTACAAGACAGCTACATTCACATTTCTGCCCCCAGCTCAAACCTCCCACAGGGACTCTTGATGTCGTTGCTCCAAGGCATCCACGTGTTCCAATCGGAGCTCCTGCTACTTCCCCAGAGCACACATTTCCCAGTCTTCCCCAAACCAGTTCTCCACAACCTCACTTTTATAACTGTTCCAACCAAAAGCAAACAACAGTATCTTCAGCCTCCCTCTGTATCTACGTGGAGACTGACGACATAACCTTTTGGTTCTGCTTTCAGAATGCATCCAGAATTATCGCCACCCTCCAGGGCCCCACCCTAGTCTACAGACATCATCTTTTGACTGCCCTGTAGAGCAGTCTTACAGAAGTTCTGCCTTATCGCCCTCCAGCAGGTCTACAGCCGAGCAGATGTGCTGAGCCTGAGTCACACTGTGCCCGCTGCTTGGCTCTGCCTGAAGCCCTCCAGGGCCTTCCAAGCTCCTGGGGAAGAGGGAGGATGCAGACAGCGCCTGCTATGAGATACCACAGGATCACCCTGGCCTCTTTGCCAGGCAGAGGCCAGCGTCAGCGTCCTTCCACCTGTCCCCTCCCATCCAACACCAAGCCCCCCCCCCCGCAATCTGGAATGTTCTTCACACATTCCGCCACCTCTCCACCCTCCAGCTCTTAGTGAAAACACCCAGACGTAGCAGCTCTTACTTCATGTCCTCAATGGTCATCTCTACCCACGAGGCTGCCCCCTGCATCTGTCCCCTTCCCTAGTCTGTTCCCCCTAATGAAACATCAGAAGCCTCGTGAAACTGGGACTTGTGTCTCTTTGCTCCTTGACTTGTGTTCAGCACCTAGCAATATAAACCTCTCAAACACACCAGTGGGCCCGGATGACTATGCAGCCCTGTTATTGGACAGCCAGAGCACCTGCGTGTTCCTCATGAACTCAGCACCTCGGGGCCCTGCGGTGGCTCCTTCGGGTGCACCCTGGCATCTCCTTCCTCTTCTCATCCCTAGCTGGAGCCATCACTGACTCTGGTGAATTGCACCGTCTAACTGGTACTTAGGTTCTCCTCCCATCTTGCCTCATCTCACCCCCTTACCGGCTCTGCAGTGCCTCCCATCCAGCCTTCCGGTCCCCTCCCCTTACCGAATCAATTGCCGGCTTAACCGCCACGTGGGCCTTTTTTCGTTGCCTGATAACTATGTACAGTCAATGTGAAACACACGTGAAGCCTCAACAGCCTCGTTCTATTTTCTTTGTTTCACTTGAAACCGTTCAAGTTTACGCACGTTGAAATAAAATACCCATGGGCGTTTCACCAGCTTGCTAGCGAGGCGTTGCATTTGCTCGGCCGCTGTACCCGCAAGCGTGCACACTTTGAAGCTGCAGGCATTGGGCAACAGCAACACCCCTGAGTATGTCAGCATGCCTCTTTTCAATTTTGTTTGTTTCTCGAGGCAGGGTTTCTCTATGTAGCCCTGGCTTTCCTGAAACTCGCTTTTGTAGACCAGGCTGGCCTTGAACTCAGTGAAATCCTCCTGCCTCTACCTCCAGAGGGCTGGGATTAAAGGCCTGCACCACCAGGCTTGGCTCAGCGTTCCTCCTTTAAAAAAGTGAGGGTAGGGTGTGGGCAGGGGAGATGGTTCTGTGATTAAGAGTGCTGGCTACACAAGCCTGGAGTTCTGAGTTCAAACCCCTTGCTCCTATGTAAAAAGCCAGGCATGACCATGTGTGCCCACCACTCCAGTGTTATGGGGCAGAGAGAGAGGACGGGTGGGCTTAGAGGTACTGTCTCAAGGGAACCAGGAGGAAGAACAGAGGACATCTGACACCTTCCTTTGGCTTCTACGTGTGCAAACATGGACCCACACACGTGTGCACACACTCACATACACAAAAACAAAGGTATACTAAAATGCAAACAAATCAAAGACATCCTACAGAATAAAAATGCCGTGATCGCATCTAAGAAAAATAACATTAATAATATCATCCAATAAGCGGTCCACACTTAAATCCCTTAATTCCAATCTGCTGTTGTATAGCTTGGCTTGCTTTCTTTTGTTCTTTGTACTCTTTTAATTGGTGCCATTTTCACTGCTTTTTCGTTTGTTTCAGAGAACACAAGGCGGTGAGCGTGCTTTAGAACCAGACTGACTGACTTCTGGCGCTGGGCAGACGGAAACAGCACGGCTAAACAGTTACAGGTGCGGCTATATGGGAGCGATAACACGTAACATCCGACCACACGGGATAGCTACAGCTGACAACACAGAGCGGAACACGTCCAACAGCTAATGATCTCCAATGTTTCCAACACAAAGGAGCAACAGGTAAGCCAGCCGTGATGGCGTATGCCTTTAATACCAGCACTTGGGAGGCAGAGGCAGGGGGATCACTGTGAGTTCGAGGCCAGCCTGTTCTACAGAGTGAGTTCCAGGACAGCCAGGGCTACATAGAGAGACCTTGTCTCAGAAAAAAAAAAAAAAGGAAGCAACAGCAGGTGTCCGATGTCTGATGTGATAGAAATACCAGTGTAGCCAGCGAGTCACTCTACGCTTGAAATGCCACACCACGCCGCTTAAAAATACAGTGATCTGCCAGCTTTAAAAATGAGCCTACCTCTCCCACCTAGCTCTTGACATTCCATTCTTGCTTAAAACCCCTCATGGGTACCCCCGAAGATAAAGGTGACTGAGCCCCAGTGTCACGCCTCTGGCCAGGCTGAACAGCCCATCGTCAGTCCCCATCAGTCAGCCTCTTCATGCCAGCTCTACGGCTTCTTGTCTTCAGACTTCGTTCAAACAGCAATCTTCCCACAAAGCCTCTTCCTCACCTCCTTCAGGCAGCGGCTGCCTGGCCTGGTGCCCTCCCAGGATCCATGCCATCTGTGAACTCTCCACACTGTTCTTTCTTTCTTTGTCCTTCTGGTATTTGGAGACAGGGTCTCCCTGTGTGGCTCTGGCTGTCTTGGAACTCACTCTATAGACCAGGTTGACCTCAAACTCAGATCTGCCTGCCTCTGCCTCTGACTCCCGCATGCTGGGATGAAAGGTGTGCACCACCGCTACCCACAGCCTCCCAACTGATTTTCTGAAGTCATGCTGTGCCTGTCTCCTTTCATGATGGCTGAGGTCAGGAGTGTGACTCCCCTCTGGCTCTGCCTGTCCTGTCACAG
This sequence comes from Alexandromys fortis, assembly GCF_014885135.2. NCBI lineage: Eukaryota > Metazoa > Chordata > Mammalia > Rodentia > Cricetidae > Alexandromys > Alexandromys fortis. Next base: position 9,033,903 of record NW_026067932.1, read on the forward strand.
AATAGTTTGAATGAACAACAGGAAAGAGAAGGCAAGGGTAAGAGGCTCTTGTCACTCTGCTCGTTACTCGCTGAAAGAAAGAAGTCGGCGTATCAGAGATGAGCCTGTGGTCCCATTCTAAGGATGCAGGCAGAGGGTTCTGGAAGGAAGCCCCACAGCGTTCACCCCTATAAGCTTCTCTAGGCTGAACGACTTCCAAGTCACGCTCTTCCTGTGGTAACAAGTCAACCCTCCAGTGCAGAAAAGCCTGTCGGCCTGTCTCCAGACAGCCAGAGGTAGAGCTGGGAGTTTCTAGTGTCCATGATGGAACAAGGGATTCCTGAGGCAGGCACTGGCAGTGACAGCTTCAAAGAGAAGAAAGAAGGCAGAGGGCTGTGACATTTAAAGTGTTTTTCTACTTTTCGATCCTTCAGTTGGGTCTGTGGAGCTCCTTCCTCATGGGACAATGTCCTTCTGGACAGCCTTTGAAAAACTGACCTTAAGGAAGCAACCAAAGAAACGATGTTCCTTGGGATCAAGAAATGAAAACACGCCGTTTTCTCCGAGGGGAAAGAGGAGCTAGAGAAAAGAGAGCTGGGGGTAGTGTTTAAGCGGAGGGACGAAGACAGCACGGCCCTGGGGAGAAGACGTGTTGGGAAACAAGGAACACCTGGAGCCACCAGAACATCACAGGGAGAGCCAGTCCTGCCCAGGACAGGGTGTGTGGTCGCTCCTGTCACCCACACTGCCATTGTCTGCTTTGCCAGGGAAGTAGAGCACACTGAGCCTTCTTCCCTGCAGACCCTGTGGGTCACATGTTACGTTACATCACTTTATTTCCACTCTCCAGATGAGGAAATGTAGGCACGTGCATCGTGATGTGACCAGACCAAGCTTATAAAGCTCCTCCCCGGCACACGGCCCATGTGCTCACTGCTGTAGGGCGTAGCTCTGGTGTTGGCTGTATCAGAGGGAGGACTAGGATTCTGTTATGTAACGCAAAAAGGACATTGCACCGAAGCGCAATACCAAAACATTTCGAGAAAAATGCAGAGGCAAGACCAACCCACCAGCGTCACACTGGCTAGCGGGCTGCATGGGCCGAACGCGGAAGGGCTGATCTCGACAGCGTATTCAAACATTTAGATGGATTCTATGGTCTCTTTTTAAGCTGTGTTTACTATCTGGCCTTAACTTCTATCATAAGCTATCTATCGACGAGAGTCTGCTGGATTATCCGAGATGTCGTACGTACCGCTAAAGGGAAAGTGAGACAGTTTTTGGAAGTTAAACAAAACACTGTGAGTCCCGTTCCACAACAAACCCACAGAATCCTACGGCTGCCAGCTAGCTCTCTTACTGGGGATGGAGGCCCCAAAAGAGTTTCTGAGGACAGATTCCAAAAACATGAATCACAACTCAGCTAGGTCATTTTGGCTCAGAAACAGACTCACATAAAATGCTAGCATTGATCTCTTGTACTAAGTAACTCCAGATCTCCATCCTTAAAGTCCGATGCAAACAAACATCATACTATTAGAGCAGGGGTGGGAGGGTGTGGGGATAAACTGTGCTCTGCAAAACAACCCACGATGTGAAAAGCTTGTCTGCTGAACATTTTGGATTTGTCTTGAGAGCAAAGCTTCTGGTAGGATGGTACCGTCACAAAGCAGGGGACTTTCGGAGGCAAAGTCTGTGAAGGGGGCAGTCTGTCGTCTCTGATGTAAGTCTTTTGAGTCCACAACAACATAAACAAGCGCTGTAGACAGAGCTGTCAAAACGGGAAGAGTACCTCGCCTGTAAGTTGCTCTGCTTACCTGATGGGTGATGAGGGAGGCTTTGGGCTCCCTGGTCCAGAACCGGGGCAGGGCGGAGCGTTGGAATTACAGCTGGTCTCGCAGGGGCTGCTAAACTTTGCTTCTGCTGCTTCTAAGATCCCATTGGAAATCCCAAGGGGCCCAGGAGCCCCGAGGCCAATAGGCTGTTTCCAAGCGAGTGTCTCGGCTGTCCACACCCACCTCCGCTTGCGTTGACTTTGAAGGGCTCTAGTTTCTTCCAGCCCTCCTTCAGTGGCCCGGAATCCAAGCCTCCCGCCCCAAAAGGCTGTTCCCGAAATCACTTCCAGATGCGCTCCGAAGGGAGCGCAGGTCGGCTGGCTGGCGCAGACTTCCTATCTCGGCTTTCTCTTTGCCATCTGCATGGAAAACTCTCTCCAAAGAAAGGCTGTTCTGGAGTAAAAAGAGTCAACTCCAGAGAAAAGCAAAACGCTCGCAAAGTGAACCTATGCCACGATGTATCTAATGTAAAATGCAAGAGAAAGCAACAGTCAAATTCGTGGGAATCTTTTGGTTCTCCTGTACATTGAAATGTTACAATGGCAAATCAGAACGCAGACTGCAGTCTCATCCTGAGGCGGCAATGAAGACAGAAGTTTCCAGATAGAGTTGCATTTCTACCCGAAGTGGAGGGGAATCAGGCAGGGGTAGACTTGGCCACAATCTCTCCAGCTCTGTAGTTTGGCCAGACGCCCAGGAATGGTACCTGCGCTTTGCCTGTGGCCACAGAACATATTTCACAATGGCCCCCTCTCCAGCTGTGGTAAAGAGCTCCTTGCTGGCTGCCTGGCTGCCTCCGTCGCAAGCCGTCCTTTCCTTCATAAGTATAAGGCAACTCACATTGTAATTTCAGATTTCCAAGACACCTCAGTAAGAGCTGAGGTAGGGGGGAATGATGGGGGAGGGGCTGTGTTGTGTTTTTTTTGTTGTTGTTGTTTTATTTTGGCTTTTTGAAGGGCCCACCACCCAGCTATCAAATGAATCTCTCTCTTTCTCTCTCTCTCTCATATAAAATATATTTACACACAGAGGCTTATTAAGAGGCTTATTATTACTTATGAATGCCCAGCCCTACCTTGGCTTATTTCTTGCCAGTTTTTCTTTTTTTTTTAAATATTTATTTATTTATTATGTATACAATATTCTGTATGTGTGTATGCCTGCAGGCCAGAAGAGGGCACTAGACCCCTTTACAGATGGTTGTGAGCCACCATGTGGTTGCTGGGAATTGAACTCAGGACCTTTGGAAGAGCAGGCAATGCTCTTAACCTCTGAGCCATCTCTCCAGCCCCTTGCCAGTTTTTCTTAAATTATTTCGACTACCTTTTGCCTCTGGGCTTTTATCTTTCTTTATTTCTGTATACCTTTCCTTTCCTTCTTACTCTGTGGCTGGCTGGGTGGCTACGTGGCTGGGTGGCCGGGTGGCTGGCCCCTGACATCCTCCTCTCCTTGTTCTCTTGCTCCGCCTCTTACTCAGTACTCCGATTCTCTGTATCCTCCCTGTTCGCCAGCCCTGCCTATCCTTGCTCCTGCCTGGCTGTTGGTCGTTTATCTCTTTATTAGGGCCATCAGGTGCTTTAGACAGGCTCAGTAACACAACTTTACAGAGCTAAATAAATACAATGTAAACAAAAGTCACACACTCGAAAATATTCCTCAACAGGGGTGGAACCCTACCACCTCAGGGAGGAAGAGTGATACAGTTGGCCGGTCTGCTTAGGACCGAGCTCTCTAGAGCAGCTGTAATGGCTACGATGTTTGGGGAGACTGGACTAACTGCCAACCTATAGGGAGGTATCCCACGCCTGGCACTGGAGTTTTCCTTTGATAACCCTGCCTTCTGGGAGCAGCATTTGCCACTCATGAGGGCAGCAGATGTGGTAGAGTGGTCCTCAGACGTCCCAAGCTCGGCACGGAGCACCTTAAGCCGATGCCTGTCCAGTTCGTTCCCAAGGTCCCCTCATCTTCCTCGTCTCTCATGGACTGATGCCTGATCAGCCTGCTGCTGAGCAAGTGGGTGATACGCTCTTAAAAGTGAGCTTTAAAACTAAGATATAACTGTCTTCCTAGAACCTACTTCCTACTCATGTTAACTGAAATCTCTCTGATCACTGTTTTTGAACGCTTTTCCGATCCTAATGTCTCTGACTCCAGCCCTTTTCCTTTCTGCTCCTGCTGTGCCACACTTTGAGGACACTAGAGGTGTCTTATCCATGACCCATGTTTCATGTTGTATTCCTGGATTCCTTCCTTATGAAATAAATAAGACGGGAGAGAGAGACAGGCTATCGGTGACATGCGAATTGTGCAGTGCACTCCGTGGACTTTGGAGCTCAGTTGTTCTATTTCCATACTTTTGCACGTTTTGAGTTTCTCCGTCTATTAGGAGCTTGGTTAGGTCTGTCCTTCCTAACAGAACTGAGTGCGAACATGTATCATGCATGCCAGGTGGTGGTGCATGCTTTTAGTCCCACTCGGGAGGTAGAGGCAGGCAGATTTCTAAATTTGAGGCCAGCCTGACCTACAGAGTAAGTTCCAGGACAGCCAGGGCTACACAGAGAAACTCTGTCTCAAAAACCAACCAACAAACAAACAAAGCACCCTGCATGTAAAATATTCAGAAAAGCCTGATAAATGGAAATTAGTATTGTTTGTGCTTTCAAATCATATTTAAATGGAAATTTGATGATAATTTTTAGTTTATTTAATAATAGTTTATTAAATAGTTTACTAAATGGAGAGATGGCTAAGCGGTTAAGAACACCACGGGCTCTTCCTAAGGTCCTGAGTTCAATTCCCAGCAACCACTTGGTGGCTCACAACCATCTGTAATGAGATCTGGTGCCTTCTTAAGGAAGAGACCTGGTCTGTGGTCCTCATCAACTTAGACCGTGAAACCCAATATAGAAAAGTTCAACAGAACCGCCGTATATGGACTGTCCAGCAGCATTGCCAGGGCATAAATTTCATTCAAATTCCATGATGACCTGATAATACACAGACATAAACTATGTACTGATTTCCAAGTCAAATTTACGCATTGCCATTTATGCTGTACGTTAGATTCCTAGAATATGATCACCTTCGACTGTAAGTTTGTTCTCTTCGACAAACATCTCCCTGTGCTTTCTACATTCTCGGTCCCACCCCTGGGAACCGTTGTTCTATTCTTAGTTTCTGTAACTTTGATGTAAGCTGTTTGTTTGTTTACTTGTTTTCTTTGAGACAGCGTTTCTATGTGCGTCCCTGACTGTCCTGAAATTCACTTTGAAGACCAGGCTGGCCTTGAACTCACAGAGATCCACCTCCCTCTGCCTCCTGAGTGCTGCGATTAAAGGAGTGTGCCACTATCACCTGGCTATAAGTTTTTATAGTATTTGTCTTTCTTAGTCTGGTTTATTTCACTTGAATCGTTCAGGTTCATCCATGTTGCTGCAAATGTTAGGATTTTTTTTTATGGCTGTCATAGTCTATTATACATATGTACCATGATCTCTGTGTCCTGCCATCCATTACTGGACACTTAGATTGTCTCTGCAGCTTGGCTATTGTGTGAGCAGTCTTCCAGTGAGTACAGGGACACATTTATCTCTTCATGGCCTTCAGGTGAGAACAGGGACACACCTGTGCCTTCATGGGAGGGGCGAGGTAGAAGAGCACTTACCTAACAGATGTGAGGCAATCAGTCCAAAACCAAAACAGGCATTTCACTGAGATACTGTTTTTTTTTTTTTAATGTAAACCCAGAAGTGGGGTGGCTGGATCGTACTGTAAGTTTATTTTCAAAATTTTAAACCTTATTATTTACTTAATATGTGTGTGTACACGCACATGCGTGTGTGTTGTGCGCGTATGCGCACACGCGTGCATGCATGCTCATGCATCCTCTATTGCACATGCAGACATCAGTTGGTAACTCGTGGGAGGGCTCAGTTCTCTCCTTCTACCCTGTGGGTTCTGGGGACCAAACTCCTGTCTTTAGCCCTAGTATCAGGCCCCTTATCCACTGAGGCATCTTACCAAGCCTCAGTTTTTAACTTGTGTTTTTTTTGAGGAGCATCCATACTATTTTCTATAGTGCTTGTACCGATTTTATTATTGATAGTGAATAAAGAAACCCTAAGGTATGAAATAGGAAAAGAATTATACCAGTAAGTTGTTTGTAACTCTGTACGAATGTGCTGACTGCTTTGCCCCATGATTTAATTCTTCGCAACTTTATTTCTTCTGATGGAAACACCAGGATGCTGTCTGTAGTTAAAATGCCTCTGCGGTGTGCTGCAGCTAAGGGAGGCATTTCCGTGGAAGTCTACGGTCTGGAGCTTCCTAGAAAGCTCCTGCTTTTCTGGCAAAGGACCATCTGGAGCCCTGCCCTTTCTTCCTCTCTGCACTCCAGCCTTGATGCTGGAAGTGGGGCAGTGACTTTTCCTGTCTGAGGATCAAAGGCCTGCGGGGTGCTGCTGCAGATGGCCACCCACGCTGGGCTCAGAGATTACCGTTGAGCAGGTCGGCATCCTGACGGGACACAGATGGCTCGCTGCAATCTAGGAACATCAGAGATGTTTAAAAAGGACTGTTTGCTGTACGCCGTGGAGCAGATCTTTAGTCTCGGCAGTCAGGATGCAGAGGCAGGCTGATCTCTGTGAGTTCGACAACAGCCCACTCTACAAAATGAGTTCTAGGGTAGCCAGGGCTACACGGAGAGACCCCTCCTCCCCATCTCAAAAGAAATAAGTAAATAAACATGAATGAATTAACTAAAAAGGACACTGTTTGAAAGTTAGTTAGGGTTAGGGGCATAAAGTTAAGTGGGGAGCCACTGTCACCTGTAGGCCATAGGCTCCAGCTCCTGTCTCAGTTTGTTTTTTAAAGATTTATTTATGTATTATGTACAGTGTTCTGCCTACATGTATGCCTGCATGCCAAAAGAGGGTACCAGATCTCATTATAGATGGTTGTGAGCCACTGAAAGAGGCTGATGGTTGTGAGGACCTCTGGAAGAGCAGTCAGTGTTCTTAATCTCTGAGCCATCTCTCCAGCTTGTTTTTTTTTTTTTTTAACTAAATTTTAAAAAGACGATCATAGGGCTGGAATATTGTGGGATATTTTATTCTTTTGTCTTTTTTGAGGGGCCCAGTTCCCAAGCAAAACATATGGAGGCTTATTCCTACTTATGAGTGCCTGGCCTTAGCGTGGCTTGTTTCTTTCCAGCTTTTCTTATGTTGTAGTATCCTGACTACCTTTTCCCTGTGGGATTTTATCTTTCTCTATTTCTGTATACCTTACTTTACTTCCTTCTCCGTGACTGACTGACTGACTGATTGACTGGGTGGCTGGGTGACTGGGTAGCTGACCCCTGTGTCCTCCTTTCTTTCTTCTCTCTTGTTGCTGCTCCTTGTTCTCCTTCTAGCTATCCTCTCTGCCTGCCAGCCCCACCTACCCTGGCTTCTGCCTCACTATTGGCCATCCAGTTGTTTATTAGGACCATCAGGTGTCTTAGGCAAAGGACCACAAATTTACAGAGTTAAACAAATGCAGTGTAAACAAAAATCACACACCTTGAAATAATATTCATGGTTAGAGCACTTCTTGCTCTTACAAAGTTTGATTCCCAGCACCCTCATTGGCAGCTCACGACTACCTAGAGCTCCGGCTTCCAGGGATCTGTTGCTCTTTCCTGGCCTCTGAGGGTACCTGCAACACATGCATGCACATACACACACACACCACAGAGAGAGAGAGAGAGAGAGAGAGAGAGAGAGAGAGAGAGAGAGAGAGAGAGAGAGAGAGGCTCCAAAGCTACAGAGAAACCCTGTCTCGAAAAAAACAACAATCATTGTAATAGGCTATACCATACCATATAATCCAGTTACACTATAGTCTGTATCATTTAGGTATGCTTGTGTATTCTCTATGATATCATACCATAATCATATCATACCTCACACCATTTATTTAATGATGTCTTTATCTCAGAACATAGGCTCACGGCTAAACATGATAATATCTGCCCTTCATGTTATTGTTTTTTTAAGCAGTTTATTTTTATCTTATGTGCACTGGTGTTGTGCCTTCATGTATGCCTGTGTGAGGAACTGGAGTTACACACAGTTGTGAGCTGCCATGTGGGTGCTGAGAATTGAACCCGGATCCTCAGGAGGAGCAGTCAGCGCTCTTACACACTGAGCCATCTCCCCAGCCCCTTGGTGCACTTTTAACTTGTGGTTCCATTTGTCACTAAACTATGTATCTGGGCCATTATTCTTTTAGTGGAAAGTCAGATATTCATCATTTCTTCTTGCCAACCAGATCGGCCTTTGTTGAGTCATTTAAAAAACATCTTAGGCCGGGCGGTGGTGGCGCACGCCTTTAATCCCAGCACTCGGGAGGCAGAGGCAGGTGGATCTCTGTGGGTTCGAGGCCAGCCTGGTCTACAAGAGCTAGTTCCAGGACAGGAACCAAAAAGCTACGGAGAAACCCTGTCTCAAAAAATCAAAAAAAAAAAAACCACTTATCTATGTATCTCTCTGTGTGTGTGTATGCGCGCAGCCCAGAAGACGAGCAGGGGAGTTGGTTCTCTCTTCCACCATGACAGGTTCCTGGTGGCAATGCCTTTACCCACCGNCAGAGGCAGGTGGATCTCTGTGGGTTCGAGGCCAGCCTGGTCTACAAGAGCTAGTTCCAGGACAGGAACCAAAAAAAAAAAAAAAAAAAAAAAAAGCTACGGAGAAACCCTGTCTCAAAAAATCAAAAAAAAAAAAAAATCTTAGTTGATATCTGCCTATTACTTTTGATAGTTTCATACCTGTATATGTTTTGACAATGACCGTGTCCCCTTTACCTTCTTGTCTTCCTCCCCTCTCCTCCTGAACCCTTCCTTCTTCCCAGCTAGTCAGTCCCTATTCTGTTTTCAGATCTCACGAGTGTGTCCTGCTGAATTTAATTAGGGTTCCTTATGAACATGAGCAGGAGGGTTTTATGAACTCACCGAAGCTGTGATTACACCTCTTAAGACCTGCAGTGGGCCTACCAATGCCTTCACGAACTGTGGGGCAGAGGATGAAGCCCACCCCTCCCTGAGGAGCTGTGGGCAGTTAGTGGGTACGATAACATCTCCTACAGCCAATGAAGGGAGGGAGGATTTCATAGTAGTCAATGAATCACTACACCGGGTCAAGCTGTGGATTTGTTGTAGTTGGTGGTGGTGGTGGTGGTTTCTGGGCTTTTCTCTCTCATGTCTGGTCTTCAAGATCACACACAGGAGGTAGAATGATTTTAGAAGCTCAATCCCTCTTGCTTGGAGGACCTCAGTCGTGGGTTTTCTTCTTGGCAGCTTGAGCTTCAAGGCTCTAGGCTCTTTCCTGCTACCCGCTGAGGGGGCAACAGTGGCTTCTGCACCCATGCCTTGGCCCTGGGTTCCCTGCCTCTCACGTGCTGCAACTGGCTTTCTCCCTCGGTTCTTTAGTCAGAGCCTCTGCTCTGGGAACTGGGTGAGATCCCCCATGGCCTGGAGCTCTTCCTTCTCCATGTCTTGGCTACAGCGCTGACTGAGACCATGGCCGGAGCCTATGAGCTGGAAACAGACTTACTTCTCAGCTGCTCTCTGTGTTCCTCATCTTGAGAACCGTGGTTGTACCTGCAAAGACTCTGTTCTTGAGCTCACCTGCTAGCAGTCCCCAGATCATAAAGTGCTCAGCTGGGACCTTACAGATTACACGCAGCTGTCTGCCACCCTTGGGCTCTAGCCTCTTGCTGTACAATAACTCTTCAATGCCCTGCAGCTAAGGAATAGGATGAGAAACAGTGGTTATATAATAAAGATGATGGTAGGAATTATAATATGACTGATTGACAACTGTGTGCCGGGCATCGCCTAAGTACAGCACATGTTCTTGTTCTCATGGCAACAGTTGGAAAGAGTAATAGATTGTCTGTGTTCTCTGCCCTCCTCACTTGTTCCTCCTGCTTCTCCTCCTCCACTGAAAGGGTTTTACGCTAGGCCAATAACAACCTCCTAATGCGCAAATCTGACAGACGGTTCCTCCTCCTGAACTCAGCACGGCTTCTGAAGGAAACGGAACACCAATAGACAAGGAGGTCAAAAGGGAACATGGTGAGGGCTGATATTTAAGAGAAGCCACAGGCGAAGGAAGGTTCATAAAGGTGGAAGTGGTTTTCAAAGCCAAACCGATAGAGCAAGTCCCCAGCTCCCTTTTGCTGTCTGCTATAACCTTTTAAATGTTGTCTTCCTGGGGGAGTCGTCACTAACCCTCCTCCTCTACCCTCTCTAAGCTTTCCTCCTAAACGGTGCCTACACTGGTGTCCTGCTTGGCTGACGCCTTGGTTCCAGAATTCTATTCTCTAGAACCGTGAGGCAATTCAGACAGTTCTACTGTTTTGTTCGTTCGTTTGTTTCTCTGTGTAGCCCTGGCTGTCCCAGAACTCGCTCTATAGACCAGGCTGGCCTCGAACTTAGAACTCAGAGACCTACCTGCCTCTGCCTCCTGAGTACTAAGGTTAAAGGTGTGTACCGCCATTGCCTGTTTTTATTCTCTTTAAAAATTTTACTTTATGAGTATGGGTGTTTTGCCTGGAGGTTTGTCTGTGTGATGACCAGAAGAGGGTGTCGGATCCCTCAGAACAGAGGATCCAGATGGCTGTGAGCAGCTATGTAGGTGCTGGGAATCAAACCCAGGTTCTACTTTTTATTTGTTTGTTTTATTTTTGGAGACATGGTTTCTCTACATAGCTCTGGCTGTCCTGGAACTTGCTCTGTAGACCAGGCTGGCCTCAAACTGGCAATGATCCAACTGTCTCTGCCTGTTCAACTATTTTAATCCACTTGGTTCGGGGTTCTTTGATGTGGCAGGCCTGAGAAACAAACTCTCTCCCAGTTAACAATGGGTTTGCAACTTTTAATCCCCCCTTAGTCTTTTTGTCAAAGAATAAAAACAACAGCAACAAGGTATCATATAAGCACTGAAGTCTCAGGAAAAAATACAATTCCTTAAACACTTTGTGTTTGTCGAAAACTTACTTCTTTACCCTGTGGTGATATTTTGTTTTGTTTTTAATCTAACAAAAAAAGCTTGCCTGACTATCAGAGTGCAGAGCTAAGCCACTAGTTAGCAATAGATACCAGGCAGTGGTGGTGCACACCTTTAATCCCAGCATTCGGGAGACAAAGGCAGACAGATCTCTGTGAGTTCGAGGCCACCCTGAGCTACACGAGATTGAAGCTGTCTAAAAGAGAAACAGAGTTCACACAAAAATGATCTCAGAATTTGGGATCATATGCCTTTAACCCCAGCACTGCAGAGGTGGAGACAGGAGTGAAAAGGCTTGACAGAGAGGGATTTAAGGCAGGAGGAGACAGGAGCTCAGTGCAGTCTGAGGATTCAGTCTGAGATGCAGTCTGAGGTTTGTAGAGACAGGCTCACCCCTTTGGTCTGAGCATTGGTGGAGGTAAGAACTCTCTAGTGGCTGGCTGCTCTGCTTCTCTGATCCTTCAGCTTTCACCCCCTAATAGCTGACTGTGTTTTTATTATTAAGAACAATTAGAATCCATGCTACAGTAACTCAGCTTTGCCAGTTTTGTTCCAGTCCCCTCACATTTAAGAGTTATATGACAAAATATAAACACTCATTGCATCTTTTATATGTTCCCAGACATCTTCTTCCTCTAGTTTCTGTATTCCTTGGGGGTCGTTTTAGAAAACTGGCTTAAAGAATAATTAATTCGCCGGGCGATGGTGGTGCACGCCTTTAATCTCAGCACTCGGGAGGCAGAGGCAGGCGGATCTCTGTGAGTTCGAGACCAGCCTGGTCTACAGAGCTAGTTCCAGGACAGGCTCCAAAGCCACAGAGAAACCCTGTCTCAAAAAAACCAAAACAAACAAACAAACAAAAGAACAAACAAACAAAAAAAGAATAATTAATTCACGACAGCCTGTCTCAAGGAAACACAGGCAAAGCATGGAGGTCCTGAGTTCAATCACAACATTAGAGAGGGAGGGAGGGAGAGAAGGGGCACAACAGAGCATGACTGTAATGTGTAGAAACTAAAATGACAGTAAGCTTTGATGAAAAGTGAAATTCTCACGCTAGGTAAGCTATTAATGTTGAGCACCTAGTACTTGTTAGTCTCAGTTCTAATTGGTCCCCTACAAGGGTACAGTCTGTGCCTTTTCCTGTGTATTGTACAGGTGAGGCCTAGTCCCAGGATTCTTAGTCTGCACCTGTCATGGCTGCACTAATGTTCAGGGAGGCCTCTTCAGGTGGACAAGAACTAAGAGACGCATACTTAGCTTTGTGGGAGGTGAGGGGTGTGTGAGGCAGCTGGATGAGAGAAGTGGAACCCGTAAGAGGTAAGAGAAGAGGTGTTCCCTACAGTGCCATCTTGATAAGCTGAGCTAAAGATTTCAATTCCTTACAGAGAAAACGCGACTCAAAAATAAATAAATAAAGAAATAGGTAGAAATAAGTGTTTTACTCTTTACTTTGTGATTTCTGTATTGAACTGAACTGCAAGGCATTTAAGGAGTAAGGGCTGTAGATGCCCACTGTCAAAGGCAGTACATTTACTGGTTAAGGCTGGAAGCCATGAAAATGGAAGCCATGAAAACGGAAGCCTGTTGGAGTCCTGCTTTGGGTCCTTTTCTGCGTGTACCGGAGCAAGTTTCTGCATCTATATGCCTCATTTCCCCAACCACAACAGGGAAATACCTAGCTTCCTAAACAGTCGGAAAGATCCTGAGTTACTACAGAGAAAGTGATTTAAGATGGACAACCTGTCAGCAGTAGCTAGCAGCGCAGAGATGACCTGCTGTGATAAGTCAATCTTGTCAGCCTAATACTATCTAGATTTACCTGGGGGTCTAGCCTGTGGGCAGGTCTAGGTGGGCTTATCTAGATTAGGTTAATTAGGATGGCAATAAACTTCAGGGGCACCATTCCTTGGACTTAATAATGAGAAAGGCTGCTGGGTCCCAACCTTAGTGGCTCTCTGCAGGTGAAACGCGATCAGCCACCTCCTGCCAAGCCTCCTCGCTTTGCCGGGCTTCTCCGTGGGTCAAAACAAATCCTTTTTCCTTCCACCGTTTCATTTTTGGGTCGGGGTATTTAATCACAGCAACAAGCCACCTGCTTCCGCTTGATGAACGGAGCCAGATCACCTTTGGAGCTAACTGTTGCTATCTAGGCCTGACACCTGACAGTCCGATCAGAGATCGGGCCCGGGGCCATTCGCCCCTGCTGTCGGTGAGGTGACAGCTTTGCCCCAGGCCCTGCCCGAGCCCCAGCACTCGGGACCTCCGTGACAGCCGTCTAGGGGGCGCGGCACGCCCACGCGGAAGATGCTCAGAGTGGATCCTCGGAGACCCCGCGGGAAAGCCACGGCAGAGGAGGGGCAGGGAGGGCCGCTGCACGGGAGGGGCTCCCCATCCCGGCGGCGCCCCGAGGGCCAGCCACGTCGCCGCGGGCTGGGGTGGGCGGGGCCCGTGGGGTGGGCGGGGCCCGCGGGTCACGTGCCGGGCCTCCCGCGCGCACCGCTGGAGGCGGTGCCCGGTCTCCCCCCCCCCCCTCCCACGAGCCGTGGGGCCCGTGGCGCGCGGGGCATTGTGGGCCGAGGGGCGGGGGTTGGGAAGATGGCGGCTCCCAGCCTCCTCAACTGGAGGCGGGTTTCCTCCTTCACCGGGCCGGTGCCCCGCGCCCGGCACGGACACCGAGCCGTAGCCATCCGGGAGCTGATGATCATCTTCGGCGGGGGCAACGAGGGCATCGCCGACGAGCTGCACGTCTACAACACCGGTAGGCGGCGGCTCGGCGACCCCGCCTCGGGGACGGCGGCGGCGGCGGCGGAGCTGGGGGAGGGGAGTCGCGGCGGACGCGGGGCTGACAGCTGTCACCGCCGGGGTCGCGGCTCCCTCGGCCGGCTGGGGCAGGCGGTCGGTGGGGAGCGCTCGGCCGGCCGGCAGATTGGCTGGGTGGGCGGCAGCCCGAGCTGGCAGCGTGCCGGAGGGCGGCTCGGTTTCCCCGGGCTCGCCGGCCGACATGGAGACACCCCGACCCATCCGTGCCCGCGGATCCGAGCGAGACGGCGGGTTCCACGGTCAGGGCTTCTCCCCCCTTCCCGCCACCCCGGGCTGGTCACTTCGGGGGACCGAGATCCCAGCCACTGTCAAACACAAGCCACCCCTAGCCGGGCTTCGGTAGTCTTTGCCTTCCCCCCTCTCTTTCGGGAGAGGATTGAGGGGCGGGGAGGTCTTCGGTCCTCGGTATCTGGCGGAAGCCGGCAAGACTTTTTCTAAACTGGCAGGGAAGGGATTTGCGGTTGATGGGTGTCTGTGCTCGGCTCGGCTGGACTGGTCCTCGCCAAAGAGGACAGTCTCAGCTGAGGCACCGCTGCAGAGCGTGAAGTGTCTCTGGTCAGGGCGACAAGCCTTTACCACCATGCAGGGTAGAAATTTATTTTCCCCACTAGTAAGTAGTCTAGCAATCATCGGAAACTAATAATTAACTATACGGAGTTTGGGGTCGATCTAGTTCCCAACCACACAACTTTTCTTTGATGAAACAACTTGATCACAGTAGTCCTCTAAAGGCCAAATTCGGTAGGTGAAATTTTGTTACTTTTGGTCCTCTTTGTTACCACCCCTAATACTCTAGCATCAAAAGTTTACGAAGTATTTGATTTGGTATACTGTAAATACTATGGACTTAGAAGTTACACCTGTTTAGACTTCTTGCTTTGCTAGTTGTTCAGAATCAGTATTAAAAGTTACCAAGCCTTTCTAAATCTGAGGTTTTCCATGTCTATAATGGCCAGGACACCTATCAGGATTTTTCTAGGCGCTGAATAATGCAAATCAGGGCTTTCAACAGAAACATTAGTAACATTTTGGCACAGGTGAGTTTTGGCCATAGAGACCACCTCGTATGGTATAAGATGTTTGCTGGCATCCTCAGGCTCAGCTCACTGGTAGCAGCCCCTCCTTTCTGAAAGTTGTAACAACTAAATATGATTGTGGACATTGCAAAGTCAGTACCCTCTGGGGAGCAAAAGAATCCCCTTTGACGGCTACTAGAATACAGGCTAAGAATAGGTATGTATGTATGTATGTATACGCGTATATTTTGATTAGATGTATATATTCTTGATAATCTAATTATGAAACTCATGCATGTTAGCTATTTGTTATAATTGACTTCAATATTTTTTTGGTAACTAGTTACAAATCAGTGGTTCCTACCAGCTGTCAGAGGAGACATCCCTCCAGGCTGTGCGGCCCATGGATTTGTCTGTGATGGCACTAGAATACTAGTGTTTGGGGGCATGGTTGAATATGGAAGATACAGCAATGAACTATATGAGCTACAAGTAAGTGTTTGACATTTGTTATCTCAGTCTGAAGTGCCTAATGAAATCATCAGAAGTTTTAAGAAGAGATTACAAAATGTTTTATTAGCATGGGTACAGTAACAGATGCGCCACACTTTGTAGCCTCCCAGAGGATGTTTCCACCTCACTGTGTCTGGTGACATTTACAGCTTAAAGATGCCTGACCTTTAGCAGTCCTGTACTGCCGCAAGCGTAGGCTTCTGTGTGCGAGTGCGGTAGTCCTTTAGCTTCCAACACCGGCACCCTCGGACTCTGGAACAGACTGCTGGCTCCTGCCTCTGGTGTTTGGAGCCAGTATTGTCCATGCAGTGACCTGGGCGTTTGCGTGTCTAACCCAAAGCATGCTTTGAAAACGCATGCCTCAGTATGAGAGGAATGGCTTCCTTTAGCAGCAGCAGTGACCCACCCACACAGTCATGCCGAGAGGTCACGGCTTCATATAGCCTTTCCAGATTTGATTTGCTTGTTAAACGGAGCTTGTTCTTGGTGACTGTTCTTGATAGGTTCCAAGGGCCCTGATTATGAGGGTTTCTGCCACTGGCAGATGTAATTTGGTTGTATGTATTTCCAAGCAAACCACTATTTCAAATAGAGAAGATTCTCATGGCCAAAAAAAAAAAATTGGAATTTGATTTGTTAAATGAACTTTGTTTTAATGTGATTTAATGAAATTTGATTTGCTATTAAAGGTTAAATATTTAGCATGCATAGATTACCTAATATATAAAAGTTAGATTTCTTGAATTACACCTTATCTTAAAGTTCTATATATAGATACTTATTTTTTTCACTTGGAAGAAATTAGAAGTGATGATATTTATTATTATTATAAACTTAATGTATCATTATGGAAACATGTGTGTATAGGAGATTTATTCGAATGTCCGTTCTCTCTCTCTCTCTCTCTCTCTCTCTCTCTCTCTCACACACACACACACACACACACACACACACACACACACACACAGACTGCTCTGTGACACAGATTTCACATAACCCGGGCTGCCCTTAAAACTCACTTGGTAGCCAAGGATAGCTTTCACCTCCTGGTCCTCTTGCCTCACAAATTCTGGGGTTACCACAGCCAGCCTTCCCAGGATAAACCTGTTAATTTCGGAAGTTAGCCAGTTCTCTGGGCATAGTGTTGCATGACTTTTTTCTAGAACTGGGAAGGCAGAGGCATGCAGGTCTCTTGGAGTTTGCGGCCAGCCTAGAAGTGTCATGAAACTCACTGTGTGTAGAGTTGATAGTGAGACCGAGTCTCCGTGTTAGCCAATGTTTGTCCTTCATCCCCAGAGGCAGTCACGGGTGACTCACTGTTGATAGCACTGACGTAGACGCTGCCTGCTTTCATATGGATGTCTTCTCTCGTTAGGCAAGTCGTTGGCTATGGAGAAAAGTGAAACCCCAGCCTCCTCCTTCCGGCTTACCTCCTTGTCCTCGTCTCGGACATAGTTTCTCTTTATATGGTAACAAATGCTATTTGTTTGGCGGTCTGGCGAATGAGAGTGAAGATTCCAATAACAATGTCCCCAGGTATGCTTTTGTAGACAAGTGCTTGTTTGATGATTTAGGTTAAAATATTTTATCTTTAGTTACTACAAGGCTTAAGCTTATATTTTCATATTGAAAACTGACAATAAACACATATTTGTGTGTTTGTGGTCTTCAGTCCCTTGAGAATATGTTTTCAAACTGTCTTTTCTAATCAGAAATCATCTTAAATTGATACTTGCACAATTGCTTATGCCAGTATATTTGTATGTCTTGAGTGTGATTCCCATTGGGTGGGTCATGCACAGCCCCAAACAGTCACGTGGTTATTTTACCATGTGTTTTCTCTGAAAACTTGGTTAGGTGAAAGCCGTTGTCCTCATGCTTCCTGCAGTCTATGAAGGTGTACTGCACGAGCAGGACTGCTCTCCCTTCCAGAGAGTGGATCACTGTCTCTCTTCTTTTCTGCGTTTCTATAGATGTCTTGCTTTTTATTTTTCTAATACTTACTTGTTTGTTTGTTTATTTATTTCAAAATAGGGTTTCCCTGTGTAGACCAGGCTGGCCTGGAACTCAGAGATCCACCTGCCTCTGCATCCCTGAGTGCCAGGATTAAAGACATGTGCTGCCACGCCAGGCATAAGGGTTTGATTGTGTGTTTAATTGTGTGTCTATGTGGGTGTTTGTGTGTTAGATTTGTGCATAAGGGTTTGTGTGTTTAATTGTGTGTCTATGTGGGTGTTTGCGTGTTAGATATGTGCCTGTGGGTGTGGGTGTCCATTGAGGCCCAAGTGTCGGCTCTCTGTGGAGCGGGGGGTTCCAGTTAGTTGTGGGCCAGCTGCAGTGGGTGCTGGCACGGAACTCATGCTCTTTGAGAGAGTAGGATGTGCTCTTGATCACTGAGCCATTTCTTCAGTCCCTAAACTTTGAAAGTTTATGTTCTAAACTGTTTTGTTTTTTTCTCGCTCATACTTGAGTAGAAAGTTAGTAGGAAATTGAATTAGTTGTTACAAAAGTCATTTTGGAATTGGGAGCTAGCTCAGCAGGTTGAGCTCTTGCCATGAAGTGTGAGGACCTTGGGTGTGGATCTCTAGAGCCCACATGAAGAAGAAGTGTGTGCAGTGGCCAGCATGAACTCCCAGCTGACAGGAGGCAGAAACAGAAACATTCTGGGGAAGACAAGTCATTTCATTAAAAAAATCTTAAGAAAAGAAGCTGTTTAGGACAAGTTCAGTATGGTTTCTAAATTAAAGACACTGTCTAGGACATTGCTGTGACATTACAGTGTGCTGGAAGTTGCAAAGCAGTGCTTATTCCAGAGAGCAGTGTCTTCAAGGTGTTTGCCAAAACGCTGTCCGTAAGAATGGTTGGTTATCTAGTGCTGTGTAGTAAACTAGCGATGCAAAACTACTTTTACTGTGCTCAAAACTCTGTAAGTAAGGAAATTACACGGCACAAAGTGATGGCTGACTCTTCAGTGGGAGTCAGCTGAGGCGGCTGAAGGACAGAGTCAGTGGGGCTGTCACCCCATATGCCTGTGGATGGCTCTTTTGAGACCTGATCTCGTATGGCCCTGGCAGACTTTGGACTATGTAGCCAAGAATAACTGAGCTTCTGATCATCCTGCCACACTGAGCACTGAGATTATAGGGATGTGCCGCCATGTTTGGTATATATGTTGCTAAAGACTGAAACTTGGGCTTCCTGCATGCTGGGTTGGCTTTCTACCCAGACCATAGAGTGGCCTTACAGTGTGTGGTTGAGAGTTTCACAAGCAGTGTTATAGTAAGAATCTAATATGTATATATGTGTGTGTGTGTGTGTATGAGTATGGCCTTTCACAAGCCAGCCGTGGCACCTTGTTCAGAGCATCACAGACCAGACTAAAATACAGGGGAGAGGAACCTCATGTCCTGACAGGCTGTGTTTTAAGACTGTCACCGTTGTATTGACAGATGTTTTCCATCTTCACCCTGGACACAGTAGAGTGATAAATCTGTGTGGAATGAGTGTCTGGAAGTTTTGCTTGCTTTAGTGCCTTTCTGTACTATGTGAATTTTTTTTACAATAAGCATATGATGGACCTTTTTTTCTTTTTGAAAATGTTTGTGTGTCTTCTGTGTGTTTGCATGGGTTTATTGCACAGTGTGCATGCAGATGCCTACAGAGGACAGCAAAGGGCATCAGGTCCTCTGTAACTGAGTTCCAGGTGGTTGTAGCCACCAGATGTCCGCACTAAGAACCCGCTTTAGTCCTCTGCCAGAGCAGTGAGCTCTTCTAGCTGCTCTCAGGCCCCCTTTTCTTTTTCTTTTCTTCTTTTTTGACATAGGATGTCTGGTTCATACTGACCTGGAACTCATGGTCCTCCTGCTTCAAACTCTTGGGTGCTGAGATTAGCCACTGTGTGGCTAATATATATTTATTAATTGAAATAAAAAAACAAATAAAACATACATATCATCTGAATGTTTTCATTTCTTTTGTGCTATCTTAGGTATTTAAATGATTTCTATGAGCTGGAACTACAGCATGGTTCTGGTGTCGTGGGCTGGAGCATTCCAGCCACGAAAGGCATTGTACCTTCTCCAAGAGAATCCCACACTGCTATTATATATTGTAAAAAAGACTCCGGGAGTCCTAAGATGTATGTGTTTGGTGGAATGTGTGGTGCTCGCCTGGATGACCTATGGCAGCTTGATTTAGGTAATCTTAATTTGATTCAGGAATTTCTTAGGATTGGTAAAGGAAAAATTTAAATGTATTTTTTTTGTTTTTGTAAATATTTATTATAGTCAGCATTTACAGTCTCAGGAACAGCTGAGACATGATTAGTCACTTTGAACAATTGAATGTTCAATTTATGGTAGTAAATTTCCTATGTTTCCTTGAGCACCCACCATAGATTCTGGTTGTCTAGAATGGTCCACGTGCATGCTTATGGTCCTCTGTAATTGTTAGTGGGACCGTCTTTCACCCTGAGACGGGTCTGGTTGGGTTACTAATTTCTTTGTTGTCCTCCCTGTCTATGGGAAGTGTGACTTTCACAGAATTGCTAACCAATGGGAGACCTGAGGGCAGCTCTCTGAAAGAGAATAATTGAAAATGTGCTTCTCATTTTTCACTGTCTTTTAAATTTATTTAATAAGGTTAAATCAAAAGTATTATTTGTCATTTAAAATTAGTGACACTTTAAGCACTTCAGGAGAAATGTTAAATTCAGTGTAAGTAGATTTCTGATTGGATGTGCTTGTGGTCTGGGAATGTTTAAGATGACTTCAGATAACTGATTTGAAACGTTTTTGCTTTTTTTGGTAAGTACTTTTGTTTTATTTTTTTAAGTGTGTAAATTGAGGTGATTTGCTATCATTAGATCAAATTCCTGATTTTCTTATATTTATTTCTAGAAACTATGTCATGGTCAAAACCAGAAACGAAGGGGACAGTGCCACTTCCGCGGAGCCTTCATACAGCCAGTGTTATAGGAAACAAGTATGGCTTCCTTCTCTCGTTTGCCTTGAAAGACTGATACAAAGAGAAGTAAAGATGGTCCTTCCTTAGAAATAGATTTGCAGACTTAATAATACCTTGTTATGCTGATCACAGCTAAAGTAATTTGTCAGTGGGAGCTGGAACACCTGTCTGGGTTACCTATTTAGCTTCCTCCCCGTGCCTTTCCTGGTATGGCACGGCCTAAGTGTCAGCGGGTGTTGCCAAGCTGCTTTGTCCTCTCTGGTTAGGTTCCCAGCGTCTGCACAGGGCCCACATCTATCAGAAACTCCAGTCCCAGGGAATCGGAGACACCAGGCATACATATGGTACATATGCACATATGCAGACAAAACACCCATAGAAACAAAATAAAATGTTTTTTAAAAAATTTAAGAAAAGCTGTTTGCTGTTCTAATTGGCGGCGTGGGCCTAGGAGAGCAGGGCCTGAAAGTCTCATACAAGCCAACTTTATTTGGAGCATCGGACAGTTTACACTCTGAGGGTTAAAAAGAGTCACATGAGTAAGGTGTTCAGTCAAAAGGACACATGTGGCAAAACCCTGTTTTCCCATAGAGGCGTATGAATAACAGGGGATAGAATTAAACGCCTGTCTGCTATACCTGAGAGGAGATGAAACGCACTCCAAGAACAGTTCTGTATTTGAACAAACTGAGGCCATCAGACTCTTGTCTTGTTTTCGTGGAGTTTTTCCACAAGCACTCAGAATTCTCACACTGCTCCATTCTCGGACAGTGTTCCGACAAGGTGGTCTGCTATCTGTGTTTAACAGTGCTGGAGTTGGAACCGCGCACTTAAACACATCTCAGTGTCCTACCAACACGCAGAACTGCATCACCAAACCTTTTTTCCTTTGAAGACCAAGTCTCCCTAACTTGCCCAGGCAGACCTCAAAGTTGTGATCTTCCTGCTTCAGATTCCCTGGGAAGCTGGGCTTGTAAGCCTGCACCACCACGCTTGTTCCAGCATTCTTCTACCATAGCCTCCCGCACAGCTGGGGCTCCAGGCATTCATAGCCAGGGCAGGCTTAAAGTTGTCATGTTTAAGTAACGGTAGTAACCCAAAGTTAAGTGAAATTTCATCTTTTTTGATCACTGTCTTAGTTACTTTTCTGTTGATGTGTTGAAAATACCCTAACAAAAGCAACTTAGGAAGGAAGGGCTAACTGGGCTTACAGTTGCAGGTGAAAGCCCAGCATTTTGGGGACTTGTGCATGTGCAGTTAAAAAGCAGAGATGGATGGGTGCCTGCGCTCTTACTAAGCATATGATATAGTCGAGACATTGTTCACTTACACTTCCTCGACGGAGTGTAATTTTGGTTCAGTTCTGCTTTATAGAGTTGTCAGGTTTATTGTTGTTGAGACAGGCTCTTGTTCCATTCCCTGTGGCCTTACACTCATGAGCTCCGAGCATCCTCCTCTTTCCTAGATGTGTACCATCCTTGCTTACAATGGTAAACTCCTTTATGAAAGACCGTTTTGTTCATTTTGTCTATACAATGCTCCCTTTACAGTGTGGTAGGTGAGGAGTTCTGAAGCTTTAAGCTGGCAGATAAGCTCATTCTTGTGTTTCCTATCCAGAAAGTAAAATTTATTTTAAGTCCTTGGTTCTCTTCTGTCATGCAGGATGTACATTTTTGGTGGATGGGTTCCCCACAAGGGGGAGAATCCTGAGAATTCACCTAATGATTGCGAGTGGAGATGTACGAGCTCATTTTCTTACCTGAATCTAGGTGAGTCTTGAGACTTTCTCGTTGAGGTAATAAAGTCATGTTTGCTGTTTGTTGCTTAAGAGCAATTACTGAGTCATGGAAATTTCTTTCTATTTAGATACAGCAGAGTGGACCACTCTAGTGTCAGATTCTCAGGAAGATAAAAAAAATTCAAGGCCGAGACCACGAGCTGGACACTGTGCCGTTGCGGTCGGCACTCGACTGTACTTCTGGAGTGGAAGAGATGGCTACAAAAAAGCCCTCAATAGTCAAGTGTGCTGCAAGGATCTCTGGTATCTCGATACTGGTACGTAAGAGTGCGTAATGAAGTTCTTCATACAGATACTCAGCGTCTGCCTTTAAAGACTGGAAAGGAATCCTTACAATTAGAAGTCACTGGGAGGAATATGTAAGGCTCCCCACTTGGAAGGAGGATTCTTTTCCAAGGTGCTGAAGGGGAGAACTGTTTGTAGTCTTAACAGGTGATCCAGATTGTTATCAGTAGTGCTAAATTCTATTCATATCATTTACACCCTGATAAGAATGTGCTGAGAGCTGGGAAGTGGTGGTGACACCTTTAATCCCAGTACTCAGGAGGCAGATGAATCTCTGAGTTTGAGGCCAGTGTGGTCTACAAGAGCAAGTTCCAGGACAGCCAGGGCTACACAGAAAAGCCCTGTGTCTAACTCTCTCCCCTCTCCCCAAAAATATGGCAAGAAACATTCCACCCCTGTGGTACTTGCCTACAAATCTGTAACCCCAGTATTATGGTGCAGAGGTACCAGACAGCCTCAGATTAAAGGGCATGTTAGGTCATTTGCTCCTAGTTACATCAGTTTTAAAGTGGGGACCTGCAGTATATCTCAGCAGGTTCTGACACTTGCTGTCCAGTCTGAGAGCATGAGCATTTAAATGCCATCTTCTGAAGGTCCCTGCAAGATTTGAAGAATACCTAACCAACTGAAATATATCTCTATATATCTAGAAAACCTAACTAGCATGACTACAATTTTGACTATTATAGATGGCTATCTATTGACCTATATTTTTAATTATACATTTTTAAATGAACTACACAAACACAATACCTTAATCAAGATCAGAAATACACACACATATAACAAAATTGACCTTAAATTTGTATCAATAAACCAAGATCCATACCAATGTAAATTATTCATATCTATATCATATCCCCCTTTAAATGTAAAAGAACATTTATAAACAATATTTGGGAATATGGGCATAATTAAATCACTGCTTGGCCCATTAGTTTTAGTTTCTTATTGGCTAAGTTTTACATCTTAATTTAATCCATTTCTATTAATTTGTGTATCACCACATGGCAGTGGCTTACCTAGTAAAATTCCCAGCATCTGTCTCTGGCCGATCTATGGCATCTCTCTGACTCTGCTTTCTTCCTCCCAGAATTCAGTTCTGTCTTCTCTGCCAATCTAAGTTCTGCCCTGTCAGACCAAGGCAGTTTCTTTATTCATTAACCAATACAAGCAACACACAGAGGGGACTCCCACATCAAGGACAGGCTCCAAAGCTAGAAAAAGAGAAAAGTACCGATGCCTGTGACTCGAATTATATTCCTTATATTTTCTAGGTTTCTGTTTTGAATCTTTTTTTAACATGACCTTTTCACTTCCCCCTGCCTCTAGAAGCATTTGTAATTTTTCCCCTGTTCCTGAAATTTTAAATTTTTATGATGGTGGTGGTTTGTTTCTGTTCATTTAGACGGAGCCTTCCAAACTAGCCTGTGAGGCCTCAACTGCACAGCCCTCCTGCCGTAGGTGTGCACCACCATCCACTCCTTGCTTGCTTCTTTGTCCTTTTCTTTTTAAAGGAAATTTTGTTTTGATTTTTTAAAATTATTTGTAGGAATGTGAGTCTGAATTTTAGTGTGTGCAGGGGGCCTGGGAGCTGCAGATGGTTGCGACCCACCTGGCCCGGAAGCTTGGGTTCTCTGGGGAAACGCTGGTGCTACAGCCATCTCTCCAACCCAATACCTGGTTTTCATCACTGTGATAAGTACTCAGTGGGCCCTTTCAGTCTGGAAACTCATGGTCTTTAGTGTTTTAGAAATTTATTTCAGGATTTACATTTTTAAAAATTCCCTCCATGTCCTCCCCTTTAATATCTGGTCTACTTCCTGGACTTTCCCAAATGTTTGCTTTAATTCAGCTGTGGGCTGCCATCCTTTGAGGGATATAAACTGCTTGGGTTGCTGAAGGGGTGGTGGGGGACTTTACATAAAAATTGTTGAAGGAACAGGCCTCACTGTCTCCTGACTCACTTTGAAGCACGGAGGTAAGCCTAGGGAAAATACGCTAACAAAGAGTACTGCTGTACTTCCACAAACCAGTTCAGGGAATAGGCTTGGACTGGCTGTGGCTTCTTGGACGTATGTTGTTATCATCAGTAAAATGATACATTTTAGGTTGAAGAGATGGCTCAGCAGATAAGAGCACAGGCTACTCTTCCAGAGGACCAGAGTTAATTCCCAGCATCCAACCATCTGTAACTCCAGGTCCAGGAGATCCGACACATTCTCCTGGTCTCTGTGTGCCAGGCATGCACACGACACACAGATACACATGAAGGCAAGACACCTATATACATAAAGTAATGATTAAAATATTTTGAAGAGATATTTAAAAAATGAAGTAGATCTCGGACTTGCTCTGGACAGCTGAGAAATCACAAAGATGAATTTTCTTAACTAACTGTCCAAAGCTAGGGACATATTTCCTCTCAGTTGTGAAGCTTGCTGACACCCTTAGTATACATGGAAGACTGGACCAGCAATATTGTCATCAGGTACAACCTCAGATACTTTTTGTTTCTCTGTGTAGCCCTGGCTGGCCTGGAACTTGCTCTGTAGCCCAGATTGACCTCAAACTCAGATTCACCTGCCTCTGCCTCTCAAGTGCTGAGTTTAAAGGCATGTGCCGCCACCACCACCTGGCTATAATTTCAAATCTTAGAAGATCTGTTACTTGTTGTGGAAATATTAGCAATATTTTTTATGTTACTGATATTTTATACCAAGGTTATGTGTTTTGGGTAGTACTAATTTTGTTAAAGGGTAAAAACTTCATGTTGTTCCAAAATATATCCAAGTCATCTTTGCTAGCAGCAGTATTTCTAGCATGTATGCTGTTGGTTAAAAATCAGTTCTTTTTTTTTTAAAAAATATCACTCTAGTTAATTAACTAATTAAGTAAGTAAGTAATTGTGTCTACAACATTCAGCTTCCATGTATGCCCACATGCCAGAAGTGGGTGTCAGATATCATTACAGATGGTTGTGAGCCACCATGTGGTTGCTGGGAATTGAACTCACAACCTCTGGAAGAGCAGCCAGTGCTCTTAACCACTGAGCCATTTCTCCAGCCCCTAAAAATCAGTTCTTTAAATTAAGAAAATTAAAATTCATGAAGGTAAAACACAAAGCAATAATTCTATAACACCCAGTCTCACCTCTCAGCCTTTTAGACATGATTAGGTGTATTCAGGGGAGATCTTCGGCCTTCTGATCCTAATGGCACAAGTAGTTTGGTATTGAGTTGTTTTATTTGTAGAAGAAATTGAATAAAATCAGAGCTTCAAACTACTTTGGTTTGTCTGTCTTTAAGTATCTTCAGCAAACAGGTGTGGTGTTCACTGCTGGTGTTTTCAAGCTCCTGCCCACCAAAACTGTTGGCAGACTGTGGTTGTGATTGAAACTAAAGGCTCTATATAATGTTTTTCCTTAGAGAAACCACCAGCACCATCCCAAGTCCAGCTGATCAAAGCTACTACCAACTCTTTCCACGTCAAGTGGGACGAAGTGCCGACGGTCGAGGGCTATCTCTTGCAGTTGAATACTGACTTGCCGTACCAAACTGCATCACCTGATTCTTCAGCAGCACCAAATACGCTAGGTAAAATAAGTGTTGTGCTTAAAGAGTGCATGTCTGCTCGTGTGCTTTCTAAAAACATACTGCGGAAGTCCCATGACGATGCTTGGCTCAGGAAACTGCATGAGCTTTAAGATGCCCTGGTACATGGCTGGCAAACCAGTTGGCCTGAGCATGAGCTCTGAACCTGGCGGCTGTCTCACTGTCGTAGCGAACTCAGAAAGGTGCAGAGTGCTTTCCTGCAGCTCGTTCTGTGGACCTGACAATCTTCAGTCTTGAGCTCCAGTCATGTTTTCAGTTAGCTTCAGAAATACTTCACTGGTTTCCAGAAGTGTTTTTAACTGATCAGGCCCCTGGAAAGCAACAAAATTTGTTACAGTCTTCAGCAACTATTAAGTAACTATTAAGAAAGCAGATACACTTGGATAAAGATGGTATTTTAATCTTTAATGTGTAAATTTAAAACTGTTGACAACGCAGTTTATGGATGCCAATGAAGAGCATATCAGTGTGAACTTTCTCATTCCTACAGGAGGCAGGATGGACCCTCAGAGACAAGGCAGTAATAGCATCCTTCAGAACAGTGTAAGTGGAAGCTCCTGTGCTGACAGTGAATACTCGTGGGCTAGCCAGTTTGTGCCGAGGGTTTTTGCATATTACTCTGAATAAGGGTCATTACTCCTTGCTCCATTTGAGAATCAGCTCTGAACTGTCCAGGCAGCCTGGTTTTCACAGGCCTGGGGATGAGGCTCAGTGTTAGAGTGCTTGGTGGCAAACACGAGACCCTGAATTCTGCCTCTAGCACCACAAAAATAAAAGGAGAAAAGACGTTCTATGATAGAAGCCTGAATTGAAATCCGTGTTGAAGAGAAGCCTAGTTTCATTGCCTATAGTGTTGGATGCTGTTCTATTTGGATTGATACTTATGAGCCAGGTGTGGTGGTGTGTAACATGATGGCCTGCTTGTTAGGGTTTCTGTCCTGCCCAGTTCCCATAGCCATTTAGCCCCAAAGAAAATCACACAGACATCTCCATAAGTTATAAACTGATTGGCTCATTAGCTCAGGCTTCTTATTAACTCTTGTAATTTATATTAACCCATTATTCTAGTATATGTTAGCCACATGGCTTGGTACCTTTTTCAGCGGGGTAGGTCATATCTTCCTTCTTCCACGTCTGGGAGGAACTTCCTTCTTCCTAGAATACTCCTGTGTTTTCATTGCCCTGCCTATACTTCCTATCTGGTTGTCCCGCCTATACTTCCTGCCTGGCTACTGGCCAGTCAGCGTTTATTTAAAACATAATTGACAGAATACAGAATTGTCCCACACCAGCTGTGTATCTGCAATCCCAGAGCTTGAGAGGTGGAGCCAGGTCAAGAGTCCAGCCTCAGCTATACTGTGGAATTGAGCTAGCCTCAACTACACAAAACCCTGTCTCAACCAAAACAAAGTATTTTAAGTTTATATTGTGATATTCTTAGATGTCATATATATATATATATATATATATTTATTCTGAATATATAAAATATAATTTAAGTATACTTATATATTTCATTTACCAAAGACTATCAGTATCTAAGCTGAACAACTTGTGTAAAGTTACTTGTTCCTTATGAGGTGGTCATGGTAAGTATTGTGGACGTTAATGGCTCAACTTATTAAAATTCATTATTTTCATCTGGGAAACTGCTGTTGCCATCAGTGGATCCTTTCCATGGAAAGGGATGAGGTATGGTCCTGCTTTGAGCATGGCTGAGGACCAAGAATGAGAGAAAATCTTGTGGTTATCTAGGAAGGAGATATTACAAGTTGTGCTCATACTTTGTGAGTAGCCTATTTTAGAAAATAAACTACATTTACATTATAGTATACATGTGCCATGAGTATTGTATGTGATGTGTGTGTATATACATCATAAGCTGAATGGTATTGCATGGCTTGTGATAAGATCATGGGTGACTGCCTTGCCCCTCCCTGTTCTTGGATCGTGCTGAAAACAACTCCTTTAAACAATTCTCGCTTTCTTTTAGTATCTAACTATGCACGCTTGAATGAAATCTTAGCTGGGTGTGGTAACCTGCCTGTAATCCCAGCATTCAGGAAGCAGAGGCAGTAAGATCTCTGTGAGTTTGAGGCCAGCCTGATCTACAGAGTGAGTTCCAGGACAGCCAGAGCTACATAGACAAAAGAGCAACAACAATAAATAAAATTCTTATTTTGCTATGCCTTTACTTTCTCACTTTTGATCGTGTATCTTCAATAAAAAGATAAGGAAGCTGGGAGGGGTGGTAAGTGCTTGAAATCCCAGAACTAGGAAGCAGGGACGGGAGGATTCTTGCCGGCTAGCCAGCCAAGCCTCCTTGGCAGATTCTAGGCCAGTTGTCTCAAAAAACAAGGTGATAGCATTCCTGAAGAACTGCAGCTGAGGTGTCCTCTGGTCTTCACACATATGTACCTGTATGTTCACACACATAGACGTACATACACAGAAAAGGTAATGGAAGGTGAAGATTTGATGACGTCCCTCTCCACATTTTCCACTCCTCTCCAGCCTTCAAGTGTTTTTAGTGGAGTTCAGTTTGATGTTTGTCTCACGATGGTGACGTACCCACAGATGAGCCACACTGTACTTGATGACCGTGTTAGGATGGTGACGTACCCACAGATGAACCACACTGTACTTGATGTCCGTGTTAGGATGGTGACGTATCTAGATGAGCCACACTGTACTTGATGACCGTGTTAGGATGGTGACGTATCTAGATGAGCCACACTGTACTTGATGTCCGTGTTAGGATGGTGACGTAACTAGATGAGCCATGCAGTGCCCAATGGTGTTGTTCATCACATACAGCTCTTTCTTTCCTGCTGTTATCTGCCTCCCTTTTTAATTTTCTTTTTCCTTTCCTGTAATTAATTCAAAATCAAATTCCACCATCTAAAGCAATTTCTTTTCCTCTTTTTTTTTTTTTTGTCTCCTGACCTTCTTCATCCTCTGGTCCAGGGCCTCTTAAGCTTTTTCAAATCACAATCTTTTTTTTTTTCCCAAGAAAATTTTGTACAGTCCAATGTGGAAGTATTTAAAATAATTATAGGAATAAAATATTTGCTAGTAATAATTTATATTGAAGTATATTGTGTGTGTATGCAAGTGTACATTTATATGATCACATGGAAGGCCGAGGTCAAACGAGGAATCCTCCTCAATCGCTCTGCACCGTATATTTAAGATGGCATCCACCTGAACGTAAGTGGTGTAAATTCAGCTGGACTATCCCCACTCCTTAGCACTGGGGTTACAGGCATGCACCACCGCAATGCAGCTTTTCACACGGATTTTTATTTGGGTCCCGGGTTCTCTATTTGTGCTGAAAGTGTTTTATCAACTGAGTCGCCTCCCCGGCCTGAGAAATTGCTGTAAAGTAACAATGTGGTTTATATGCAGTTTTTCTGTTACTAAAGATAAAGCAAGTTTGCATACTGATTAGGTGTTGTATTTAGAACATCTTCAGTGTTTTTGAAAACTGATGAATTTTTGATTTTGTTATTATAAGTGCTGAGAATGGCTCTTAACACAGATGATGTAGATGAAGTGACAGAAGTGTGTTCAGGTCCATTGTATACATTATATACATATATACATTGTATATATTGTGGAAATTCCTTGTGAAATCAGATATCTAGAGGACAGCAAGATGGCTCAGGGAGTATAAAAATACACACACAAACACACACTCACAAGGAAAACAGCAGCAACACTGGAGTGTTTAAAGATAAAGGATGTGATGTCACTGATAGCCTGGACTGCCATACAGTTTAAATGTGTTCATTATAGTATATCTAGGAAGGCAAGTTAAAATGTCTCTCCCTTCCTCCCTCCTCCCCTTTCTCTTTCCTCTCCTCTTCCCTGGACCCCATCTTCTCTGCCCCAGCTTCCCATGTAGCCAGAATTACAATCCCAGACCACCATGTTCA
This sequence comes from Alexandromys fortis, assembly GCF_014885135.2. Classification (NCBI taxonomy): domain Eukaryota; kingdom Metazoa; phylum Chordata; class Mammalia; order Rodentia; family Cricetidae; genus Alexandromys; species Alexandromys fortis. Next base: position 9,063,716 of record NW_026067932.1, read on the forward strand.
ATATTAGGAAGGTTTCTGATCAAATGTTTAATAGTAAATAATACTGACAAGCAGCAGTGTTGAATCTTTACATGTAAAACCCAGTCATACAGAATAATTCCTTTGCTGAAATTTTTCTTTTAGGAATCATCAGATTTTTCAGCTATGTGTCTGAAGTGTCTAAAATCTTTTTTAAAGAATAGGGGTTGCTAACAAAATGGTTCAGTGAGTCAAGAACGTGCTATGCATGTCTGACCACCAGAGTTCAATCCCTGGGACTTACATACATAGAACACTGACCCCATCAAGCTGTCCTCTGACCACACACGTGTATCATGACACATACGCACCCTCACACATTTACACCCCGTCAGCTAGCAAATCATTGGTGTAGGGTGATGGAGGCGCACACCTTTAATCCCAGCACTCGGGAGGCAGAAGCAGGTGGATCTCTGTGAGGTTCAGGACAGCCAGGACTGTTACACAGAGAAACCCTGTCTCGAAAAACAAAAAATTGTTAATAAAAATGCTAAACTGAGTGGTGTTCATGACCTCAGCTGTGCTGCATAAATATTTGCTTGTAATACTAGCCTCCATTTGAAAATGGTAAACTGAAAATATAATCTTTGGAACAAGGAGATTAAGTAAAAAAAAATCTGAAAACTACTAGGTTAAAGAATGAGTATAAAAATTAGGGATGTGGGCCGGGGGTGGTGGCACACACCTTTAATCCCAGCACTCGGGAGGCATATGCAGGCCTGGTCTACAAGAGCAAGTTCCAGGACAGGCTCCAAAGCTACAGAGAAACCCTGTCTCGAAAAAGATATAGTTATATATATTAAATATTTTGCATTTTGGTAAGTTTTTGTTTCTGTTGTTGTTTTGAGAATCTTATTTCCTAGCCTAGGCTAGCCTATATCACTGGAGCCTTCTGCCCCATCTCTCAAAATACCTGGGATTACAGGTGTGTACCACCACTCCCTGTTGGTGAATTTACTTCCCCAAATGTACTTGAAATTATTTTGCTTGTTTTTTTTAAATATTGACTTATATTTTATTGAATATTACTTGCTATGATGAACTATTTTATTTCTTGTAGGTTAGTGATACAGTAAACAGTGCAAAAACTGAGCACACAGCCATGAAGGGGACCTCACTGAAAAGCAAACCAGACTTCAGAGCAGCCGACTCTAATGCTGGCTTGCATTCGCCTTTGGCGCCTAATGCTCCTCATAACAACAGCTGTGTGGCAGATATGCTCTGGAAGAGTGAAGGTACAAGGTCGCCTTTCAATAAAGCCCAACTTTATAGCACTGGCAGAGAGGTGGAGAGTCACTGAGAAGTAGACACTGTGCTGTTGGTGCTGTGTCTTGAGACTGGGCCTCACTGTGTAGTTGTGACTGGCCTGGAACTAGCAGACCATCTGCCTCTGCCTCTAAGTGCTGGGACTAAAGGCCGGGACTTACATGACGGTTTTGTTCACTTTGTTCACAGTGAACCTCAGTGACAGACTGTAAGGATGCAATTCAGTCAGGGAATTGTTGTTGACATTGATTTTGGTCAGTGTGACTGTCCTTGTGCCTGTTCTGTCACTTTGTAGCTGTATGAGGTTTGTTCATCTTGTTCCTGTTTCCACGATGCTGAGATATGGGCTGGATGGAGAGTTGTCATTTAGTAATAGCTGCCTTGCAGGTATCTGGATGACAGTAACTCAGCAGTGGGGACTGTTAATTAATCACTTGGTTCATAAGACAGCTCATACTCTGGTTATTTTTATCTGAATATTCTGTTGTACTTTGTTTTTTTTTATGTTTGTTTATTTATTTATTTATTTATTTTTGATTTTCGAGACAGGGTTTCTCTGTAGCTTTTGGTCCCTGTCCTGGAACTAGCTCTTCTAGACCAGTCTGGCCTCGAACTCACAGAGATCCGCCTGCCTCTGCCTCCCAAGTGCTGGGATTAAAGGCGTGCGCCACCACCGCCGGGCTTAATTTTTGTTTTTTAAACAGGATCTCACTCTGTGGCCCATACTAGCTGTCCTCACTATTGTAGCCTGGGCTGACCCAAAATTGTGGTCCTCCTGCCTCGGTCTATAAAGTGATGAGATCATAGGCATGATCTACCATGCCTGGTTATAGTCAGGTGCCACTGAGATACATACCTGGGATTTCAATACCTAAAATTATTTTATGAATTTTAATTCTGGACTGGGTGGTGGTGATGTACATATTTAATCCCAGCACTCAGGGAAGCAGAGGCAGGTGAATCTCTGTGAGTTCAGGGCCAGCCAGGGCTACACAGAGAAACCCTGTCTCGAAAAAAACAAACAAACAAATAAATAAAAATTATTCTGGTATATCCTTGGAATAGAAATGTAGCTTTTTAATTTTAAGATATTGTGATAGCTATTCCAAATCTAATTGTTCAGGGATTCAAATATAACAGAATAAACATTTTTAATATTTATTTATTTATTATGTATACAATATTCTGTCTGTGTGTATGCCTGCAGGCCAGAAGAGGGCACCAGACCCCATTACAGATGGTTGTGAGCCACCATGTGGTCGCTGGGAATTGAACTCAGGACCTTTGGAAAAGCAGGCAATGCTCTTAACCTCTGAGCCATCTCTCCAGCCTCCAGAATAAACATTTTTTATTTCCATTTTGAACAATAGATAAAAATACTACAGAAAGGTTATTTCCTATACTGTTCTTATTGCTCTGCTTACACAAAAGGAGCACTTTTGTTGATTTTCCTTCCTTTTTGCTTGTTTGCTTTTATTTTTTTTTTTTTTTTTTTTTTTTTTTTTTTTTTTTTTTTTTTTTTTTTTTTTTTTTTTTTTTTAGAGGCAGGGTTTTTCTTTTTATCCCTGGCTGTCCTGGAAACAGCTCTGTAGACCAGGCTGGCCTCAAACTCACAGAGAGCTGCCTGATGCTGTCTCCCAAGTGCTGGGATTCAAGGCATGTGCCACAATCACCTGACTTTTATTTTATTTTATTTTTTCTTTTGAGATAGACGCACTGTGTATCCCATACTAACCTATCCCAGGCTATCTGGCCTCAAGCTCCTAGTGATTCTCCTCCTTCACCCTTCCACGTGCTGGGATATAGGTGTGGTCTACTACACATGGAAGGGTCACTTTCTTTCCTGATGTAAAAGTATTATTTGATATAGATAAACTTGGTCCTAAACTTATATAGTTTAAAATTTCTTATTTGTAATTTTCTGTCTTACAAAGAAGTTTATATGCTGGAAACAAACTCAATCTTGAGATTTCCAGATCCTCAGTAAAATTGTTCCTGAGCAAATAGTAAAGGACAGTGCCTGAGGCATGGTAAACACCCGTGTCAGTCTCGGGAGACACTGTTTGCAGAGCGGAAGTAGCGGAGTGATATGATTACATTTGCGCTCTCACTGAAAGAAACTTCTGACTGTACCAGGGGAAGAGATGCTTTAGGCAATAACTGAAAGACTGGGTGGGGCTTCTTTTAGCCCTCTCAGATGGATGTACATAAAGATAAAACAGTGGCAAGACAGAACAGAGAAGAAACATTTTAGAGGCTCTTAGAAAGGTTTATTAATTAGACTTGACAGCTGTTGGTTATGAGAGAAAAAAGCAAATCAAATAAGACTTTTTAGTTGAACATCAGAATGAACACTGACCTCATCAGAATGAAAATGGCAGGAGCAGGAATCCAGCTGTGAACTCAGCCGAGGTCCTGGGCAGTTGAGTGTATAGGTGTGGAGTCTCGGAGGCGGCTCTCAGCTGTACAGATAGATGGAGAGGCTATCTAAGATGTAAGCTCCACAGGAGCAGAGGCCTTGTTGACATGCTCGCTGTGAGATTCCCAACAGCCAGTGCTTGACTGCTGATGACTTGTGTTTGCAGCACGGGTGCATGCAGAGAAGGATGCTCAGTTTAGGAACACCCGATAGAAGCATTACTGAAGGTCACCCAGCTGAAGACACCGAGAAAAGATAAATGTTGGGAAGGGGGTTGGTTTTTGTTTAAGATGGGCATTATGCTTTGTGACTCTTTGTATACATGTGTTTACTAGATGATCCTTCACCATCACAGAAGTAAACATAATGCCCTACAGGAAGTCTTCAGTATTGTGGGATAAATGAATATTACCCATAGGCATCACTGTTTATCTTCCACAACGGTAGAGAAGACAGAAAATGAGTAGGATCACAAATGTATTTCTGGTTTAGGCAGAGATCTCATGCTGCCCCGCACACACACATACATACCCTGAAACTGAGTGACAAGGCCATTTGCTCTATAGCTTAGTAGTAAACAGTGTCAGTTTAGAGTGGAAAAAAGCTGCGATGTCAGACATCCATGACAGGTCCAGTGCACCCTTTTCTAAACATGTTCTACCCAGTGGTTAATCCATTTCAGAGCTGTGTGCAGAACTTGTGTGTGTGTGACTCTGAAAACTGAAAGCACCAAGAAGTACACAACAAGCCAGGTGGTGTTGGCACACACCTTTAATCCCAGCACTCAGGAGGCAGAGGCAGGAGGATCTCTGTGAGTTCGAGGCCAGCCTGGTCTACAGAGTGAGTTCCAGGACAGCAAGAGAGATACATAGAGAAATTCTGTCTTGAAAAACCAAATACATACACAGACACAAAGTTTTTTTTTTCTTTGACTATTTTGGTAAGATAAGATATCACTATGTAGCCTGATCTAACTTGAGATCCTCCTGCCTCAGCCTTCTGAATGCTGAGATTATAGATGTGGATCGCTGCATCCAACTGTAGCTCTTTCTAACCCCAGTTTTAAACAAGGTCCTGCTGCCTGCCATGTTGTCATCCTTATGCTACACTGAGGTACCATCCCTCATCCCAGTGTATTCCCTGCTTCTTTATGTTAATCAGCACACACTAAGATGGAGCTTATCTCCTCTACTGTGAATAAACTCAACAAACTCTTTTCCTTAGGAAGGATTAGTCCAGGGGCCGGGATGGCTCAGAGATTAAGAGCACCAGATGCCCTTCCAGAGGTCCTGAGTTCAATTCCCAGCAACCACATGGTGGCTCACAACCATCTGTAATGAGGTCTGGCGCCCTCTTCTGGCCTTCATGCATACAAGCAGGCAGAGCACTGCACACATAATAAGTAGCTGAATCTTAAAGATTAGTGCAGAGGATTAGCAGTCCTCCAAGCCTGAGTGATTGCTGACTTTGTCACTGGTTCTCGTGTTCTTGGAGCTGGGTTTCATCCTTGGTAAATGTCCTCTTTCACTCTAGCCGTCATAAACCCTTATGAAAGGAACATTGTGATTAGTTAGATTGATTATTGATATCTCTGGCTATATTTCCCAGGTCCAGGTGTGTGTGTGCACATGCGTGCATGTGTCCACAGATGTGCATTTGTGTGCATGCAAAGGCTAGAGACACCTTGTGTGTCTTCCTCAGTCCTTCTCCACCCTGTTTTTTGAGATAGGATCTCTAATTTGTACGTGAAGCTTGCTAATTTAGCTAAGCTGGCTAACCAACAAGCCCCAGAGATCTGCCTCTCTCTGCCTCCCCAGCACTGGGATAATAGGATCACGTGCAGGTTTTTACGTGGGTCCTGGGATTGAACTCACTGAGCTATCTCCCAGGCTTCTTCTAATCATGGAAAATATGCACACTATGGACTCTAAGTGTTTGGGGCATTAAATACCCTCTGTATTTATGAACTGTCTTTTAACATATCTGAGTGATTATTGAATACTAAACTGATGGTTTGATTTTCAGTTGATGAAATATGTGCTCGGCCTGCAACTAAGATCAGCCGTGTAGAGGTGCATGCTGCAGCAGTGCCGTTTTCTGTAAGTACGTGGTCTGCTGGTGATGCATGTCATGGATGAGGATGTGTGTTTGAATACAGAGGCTCTCAGGGCTCATGTAGTGAGGAATTGATTTAAATTCAGAAGTAGGGTGATGAGAAGGAAGTGTTCATAATATATTCAGTGAAAAAAGATGGCTACAATAATAATGCATATTTTGTCCCAGTTTGGATGTAAAAATTCATTTAGTACACATATTTCACACTGAGTATACCAACTCACATTGCACTCACAGTTGCTAGGGGACTATCTCTGGGTGTGAGGGCACAGATAATTTTAATATTCTTCCCCATGCTTTCTCTATTGTATGAACATACATACATACATGTGCAGTAATGTAAATTACATTAATGGTTAAAAGAATTTGTTAAGGGAACAGAAGTACTTGAATAACTACTTAATAGGAGACAACAGAACATTACTATAATAGGTTGACATACATATAGACTAGCCCAAAATTCGGACATTGAGTTGTTTTATGTATGGTCATAATGGATCTGCATATTGCCAAACTTTAGTGCTTGCTACATGTCTTAACAGATACACTAGGATTGCCTTAATTAGATGAAAATGAGGATCATGCATCAGACTGTTTTTAGGGTTTTCACCTTTCTAGAACATTAAAGTCTGTGTTTGCAGACTCTTCTCAGGGAAGGGTTATTAAATGGAGAGATTTCCCTTCTGAATCTGTCCTGTGCATGTCAGTCACAGTTGTGTTGTTCCTTCAGTCGGAGTCAGCAGGTGCTCCGGAACGGTCTCTGAGGCCTTGTTACAGCGCAGCGAAGGGAGCCGAGCTCAGAGCTGCTCCTGGCCCGAGTCACAGGAAGCGGCAGCCATGCCGCGTGCACTTAAGACAGAAATAAACACTGAAGTGCACTTTGGTTTTGAGCTTCTGGGAACAATGTCCCATTTACAAGAAGATGATTTTAAAAGGTTAGTTCCAGGGATAGGATAACGCACCACCGAAAGTAGCATAAGTTGGAGGAGGTCTGATTCTGAAGCAGAGAGGGGTGTGCAGCTTACTCTGCTCTTTCAGTACATAGTGAAGCATATTCACATCACGTGTTTGTCTTGGACATTTTTTCTCTGTTTAGGTTTGGAGAAGCACAGATATTTCACATACAAAGATCACTGGATCTCTGCTTGTTGGTTTTGAACCTAGAGAAAAGGCCAACTTGGAATGGAGCTTCCTACCTGTTCCTCTTGGAGCAGATAGTGGCATTCTCTGATAGGATTACTCTTTCTGAGGGTCTCTGAAATGACAGCTGGCATTTTAACCTGCCACTGACGGGGAAACACGCTAACTGCAGCCAGGTTAATAGTAGCGGGCTCCTGCCAGGAGTCCCCGTTACACCATGGTGAATTGGCATCCCCATCCCATTTTCAGTTGGCCCAGTCTGTTGAGACCGTGTTCGTTCTGAGCTAATGTTCATCATGAGCTGATAATGTGTGCTCTTCACCCGTGAACGCTCTTGACAAAAGTCTTGACATTTCTGTACTCAATAAGGTCTTCATAAATTTTCCTTTCTCTAAAATTAGAAAGAGACACCTTCAAATCCAGTGGCCATTTTGAAAACAGAACATCAATGGTGTGATGTGGGAATTTTTAAAAACAACACCGCTTTGGTGAGCCAGTTTTACTTGCTGCCAAAAGGAAAACAAAGTATGTCAAAGGTAACTGTTGGTGTTTTTTTACATTTTGAGGGCTGATGATATAATTGGCAGGATGCATGTCTAGCGTATGTGTAAGTTTGGCTACAATTCCTGACACTTCAAAAAGCAAGCTAAATATACAAGAAGTGAATTATGAACCCCAAGAATGAGATTAGTTTTAATAACTCTGATTCCGGTCATTTGAGGGAAGGAAATTGAGATCTTTCCAAGGTGTATTATCGAGAGCTCTGCATATGTAATCATCTTACATTCTTTAATGCTGCCTTTGTAATAGGACATCATCATTTCATTTAAAAAATACTTTGCCAGGTGGTGGTGGCTACACCTTTAATCCCAGCACTCAGGAAGCAGAGACAGCCTGGTTCACACAGTGAGTTTCAGAACAGCCAAGGATACACAGAGAGACCATTTTAGAAAAAGCAAAAGACAAACAACCACAATGAGAAAAACCTGCATCAAACTGGGCATGATGGCACACGTGCTCAGTAGGCAGAGGCAGCAGATCTCTGTGAGTTTGAAGTCATCTGAGTCTATATAGTGAGTTCCAGGACAGCCAGGGTTACATGGTGAGAGCCTGTCTCAACAAAAAAGAGCTGTACCCAATTATTTCAGATAAGGGGTACCCCGTTACCCTATCTGTCTCTCAGCACACACGTGAAATCTCGCTATCAGGTACACACATCATCTATCAGTTTAGTTTCTCTGGCAAAGCTTTTGGCATTCTTCCCTCTTTTTCACATTGAATATTTTTAATCATTTTATTTTATTATTGTTGTTGTAATTTAGTTTTTTTGGACAGGGTTTTCCTGTATAACTCTGGCTGTCCTGGAACTGGCTCTGTAAACCTGGCTGGCTGACCTCAAACTCACAGGGATCTGCCTGCCTGTGGCTCCCAAGTGTGTGTGCCGCCACCACCTGGTGAATATTTCCAGTTCTTGATTTTAAAAAAGTCTAGTAAGCCATCATTACTTTTATGGCTACTGAAATCCCTGGCTGGGGATGAATCTGTGTCCTTAGAAGGTTATATCCATCGTAAAGCATACTAGCTACCTAATTTTTCTTTAAGAACAAAAGAGCAAAATTTGCAGCTAGTAAACTTGAGTTTGAGTTTCTAGTTCCAGTATTCCTCAGTGTGAACAGAAGCAAGTCAGTGGTCTGACCTCTCTGAGGCCTGGTATCTTCCTGTAGATGAGCAGGCTTCAGACGGGATGCTCTGCTGCCACTCTGGTGCCACGGCGTGCAGATGTTAGGAAGGTACAGATGTGAGGGTATTGCCACCCAGGAGCATAGCATTATTTAACATCTGTTCAGTGTCCTGAACTCACAGAGATCCGCCTGCCTCTGCCTCCCAAGGGCTGGGATTAAAGGCGCACGCCACCACCGCCCGAGCTTAGTCTCTCCTTCTCCTCAGGCTTGCTTCCCTGTCTCTAAAGGCACTGTTCCCAGGAAGAGGACTGTGTGACAGACAGACAGCAGGTCTAATCCTTCTCCAAGTCAAGTTCACATGGGGGGGGGTTTGTTCTGTTTGTTGTGGTATCACTTCTGGTTTTTTGGTTTAGTTTTTCCTGCCTTTCCCCTTAGAGTCAGAGGTTCAGATCATCTTCCATTGGATAGGAATCTGATTCGGGAAGGGCCTTGATGGGTTCTATAGTAGAGATTTACCCTTGGAGTAAGAGAGGGAAATTGGTCCCTCAAATACAGCTGTTTCTTCAAAAGTTTTGTTGTTTAATAACAATCAAGTAATTATAACTTTGTAATAATAAATGTACCTGCTTGTCTGACTCATGTATCCCTTACATTTTAGGTAGGAAATGCAGATGTGCCTGACTACAGTTTACTAAAGAAACAGGATCTTATTCCTGGAACAGTTTATAAATTCAGGGTTGCTGCAATCAACGGTTGTGGAATAGGCCCTTTCAGCAAAATCAGTGAATTTAAAACATGTATCCCTGGCTTTCCTGGAGCTCCTTCTACAGTCCGGATTTCCAAGGTAATCTGTCAGGTCCAGTGAGACTTGTCAGTGGTGCAAATGATTTGAAACTTCTGTGTTTACAGATTTTTACTAGCACTTGTGGAAGATCCCTCAGAGAGGTGGGTTAAATGTGTAAATGTATGTTTAGGGAGCCATGCATGGTATTTTTCAACCCCAAATTACAAGCAAGTAGAGTTTGAGCATGAAGCCACTGGGCTGGAGATGAGTTTGTATTGTCTTGTTTCCACCAGGCAGAGCTCATGGAGAGTTTGAAGTTTTAGAACATACGAAGTTGTTTGTATTTATAAATATCTCTTGCCTTTGTTAAGGAAGAAAACCCCTTTTGGGGGACACAATAGACAGAGTATGGACACTCAGTCTCACTTGGTGAAGTGTGTGTAAACTCCAGAGCCAGTTACAGTAAAGTCATAGTCAGCGGTTGTGATATCCAGGGCAGTGACAGAGGGCAGGCTCTGTGTTCTAAGACAGGATAAGTGATATAGAGTCTCTGGTTCTTCTCTAGAATGTCGAAGGGATCCACCTTTCCTGGGAGCCTCCAACTTCACCTTCTGGAAACATTTTGGAATACTCAGCCTACTTGGCTATTCGCACAGCACAGATGCAAGATAATCCAAGCCAGCTTGTGTTCATGAGGATCTACTGTGGCCTGAAAACCTCATGTGTCGTGACTTCTGGGCAACTTGCAAATGCACACATTGACTACACGTCTAGACCTGCTGTTGTGTTCCGGATATCGGCCAAGAATGAGAAGGGCTACGGACCAGCCACGCAAGTTCGGTGGCTTCAAGGTAACAATAAGAAGGCTCCTTTGAGTTGAGTTGTTTTTATTAACGCTGTTGTGATGGTTATTTATTAGTAACTGGTTATGAAGATGTGTTCTTTGAGAGTATTCTCTGACTGTATTTCTAGCAGTTATGAATTTGAGTTTGTAAATTGTTCTTCAAATGTATTTGCTCACTTCTAGATCCCAATAAAAATAGAAAGAAGCAAAGACTGAAAATTAGTATATGGATTCTTCCTTACCCATGTAGCTACTCATAAAGAAAAAAATAGCAAAGCAAAGATAAAAGCTGTAAGGTGCATTGCCCCTTATCTTTTATGAAGGCTCTGTAACTCAGTCGCCCTACAGCGACTGAGTTGAGTCTAGGAAGTGGCTGTTGTAGGCCTTGCTGTGGCGAAGGTGGGCCCCGTGGTAAATGCCCTTCAGCTCTGCCCAGGAGCAGGTGCTCTTCCACCAGCTGCTGCCCAGTGCACAGGTTTTCTGCACTGACCTTAGTAGCCACTTTATTCCCTTATTATAGTTCTCGCAAGCTTAAGAAATTAAAAGGAAAAGACAAGCTCAGGAACTCTGTTTTTATTTCCTGAGAATCATAGCAAACTATGAAAATGATAGTGGCTAGTCTTCTATATATGACCACTATATCTGAATATATCTTCAGCTAAAGCACTCAACCTGTCTGGCCCTTAATACCTGCACTAGCAGGTGAAGGTCCTTTCAGCTCTCAACTGTGTTTCCCCTAGAAGTTGGGTGCAGCCTGCACACTGTGCTTGTCAGCAGCAGTCTTCCTGGCTGTCCAGCTGTGCTCTCCGTCACTTCAGTAGAAAGCAGAGCGTGTCCTCCTCTTGAAGAAATAAGCACCTTAATAGGACACAAGTTTTTAAATAGTGTTTTAAACATTTGTAAGATTTTTGTAAATGCTCTAGATGTTTTATTTTTGCATTATTTTTACCTCAAAATTGTTTACGCTTTTTTATACCAGAAATAAAAGCATTAGACAGCCAGTCCAGGCTCCTGACCACCGAGAGATGCAGATAACCCTGTGGCCATTGGCTGCAGATGACTTTCTCTACACCTTCTCGAGTCTCAGTTTGACCGCATAGTCAGTTTGGAAACGAATATGTGTAGAGCAATAACTGCAGAAGATATTTCAGGCTGAGAGCTGCCGTAACTGTAGGAGCGCAGGTCTAGCTAGCTTGCTTTGCCACACAATCTCAATGCCAGTGTAGAGGGCTGAGCAGCTGTGCCCTCCAACTTTACATATGATATGCCCAGTGAAGATGACTCTAATTGTGAAGAATTGATATATATGCCAGTTACTAACTTAAAGTGTATAGAATATTTTAATATATGATTTTTGTAAAGACTGGGATTTTTATACTACAGTATTTGTAATTAATGCGTCTCACTAATTAAATTTCTCTTGAAGAAAATATGCAAATTGTTAGACACACGAGTGGTCTCTGAGCTCTGGCGATAAAGACAAACGCACTCGTCTGGTGTTGGTAGGAGGCCTTTCTGGGGCACATGAATCCTTAGTCATTAAATGGGTACTTTCCAAGCAGTATTTACAGGGAGCACCTCTGGTTGGTCATCTAGCAGCTCCCGTGGGGAGAGTCACCCCGCCTTCATTTCACGTGTGTGCTTTGCTTTGGGCAGTGCTTGCTTTTTGCACTAGTAGACTTTGAACTTACCTCACTGTTATGTTTATAGTCATTTGTGTAGCTTCCATGATGTGTTTGATAGAAGCTAAACATGTCTTAACCAAAGTTACATGGTATGTATGCAGATTTGCACATAGGGAGTGGCAGGCTTTGTTGTATGCGTGTGCTCAGCTTAGAAGAATAGCCAGTTACAGGAAGTGTATGCTTCAAGACCAATTACTTTACTAGAAAATCTTGTCTTTCAATCCCTATTCTCTGCATTAACAGTTTACATCTTGAAACATTTATCTTATTGTTGAGGAATAAAATTGATGTAAAGCAGACTAGAATGTTGGTTTTGTGTGTGCACTTTTTTTTTTTTATCTATTTAGTATGTGACATAGTTTATTTTGCTTAAAGAAATCTTCTATTCTAGACCAGGAGACAGATAGGAGCCCATGGTTCTAACATACAATTTGCTTCTTTGACAAAAGAGTGGCCTTTATATACCAAGCGATTTGTTAAAATAATAAATCTTTTTTTCCTTGAGAATTGCCCAAATTGTATCTTTTTCATCATTGGCCTACTTCCTTAAGCATAAGTCATGTTCGTTTCTGTAATGGGACTGGTGACTGAAGGATGCGCTTTAGCAGGTGTGTGTGGCTTTAGTGTTGTTAGCAGATGCTGCATAGGACGTGTCACGCCGGCACAGGCATGGAGCTCACGAGCACGCGCACACTGTGAAGCTGTGGTCTGCATCATGCAGACTTGGTTTTCTTTTCCCACATCTCTTCCTCCTTCCTCTTTTTTTCCCTTAGTGTTGGGGATTGAACTTGGGTCCCCGGGCAACTAGGCTGGTGCTCTACACCAAGCTACACCCCACCCAGGCAGATATCTCTTACTAAGAGGATCGACATCAAGTTAAATTTCTTTCTTTCCTCTGCGAGCTGCATAACCGTCTGTTTCACAGCCTCTGTCCTGTGTTCTGGACTTTGGTTCAAATAGGAAGTAAAAATAGCGCATGCTCTTAGAATTATGTTTTCTAAAATATTGTATTGACTTTATTTTAGCTTAGCAAATTATTTTGTCAATTTAACTAGAAATAAGTTATATATAAACTCAATCTGTATTTAAAGATTCAAATCTAATTGCATGTATGAGGCACTTTTGCCCTGTAATCCAATTACATGTATAATAATCATCTGTAGAGAAGTAAAACTGTTGATCAGTTATTTCAAAGACTTGTAGACTGCTTGAGTATGTGCTGTAACAGGACTTTTATTTTAAAGTGATAGCACTTATAACATGACCGTTTGCTCCATTCTGTCGGGAGTGGTCAGTGTTTGGAGCTCCTGTAGTCATCTACTCCCCATGGAGAGACCGGAAGTAGGCTTGGCTTTGCCGTCTGAGGTGGGACTGTTATTTCCTAGGACTGATTTTAGGCAGTTCTCTGTATTGTGTACCGATGATATGGAAAATAAATGCCCCTTTTCTATGAACAATTAGAAATGTTATTATTTCTTTTGAGTGATGCAGAGTAGTGGTGGCAGAGCCAGTCTGTGGGATGCTGATGCGTGTGCCGTTCACTTGAACACAAAGGTAGTCTCAGCTGAAGATGGACGGTCTAGAAACTGAAGTTAGATAGTGGGCAGGAGTCATTTTCTCCAAGATTTGATGCTCACTTGCCCCCTACTGTGTTACAATTGTGCTGAGCTGTGTGCAGGTAAACAGACAGATGGCTCCAAGAAAAGTCTAGACTTGTCTCCCCTTTGGGGTCTTCTGTACTTGTGGAGCTGTCTTTCCTTTAAGCTTCTCACCCTTCTTGGTTCACAGCAGCCAGGTCTATCCTGCTACTCCGTTGAGCTGGCTCTAACAAAAACCAGGCAGAATGCCACATTTTCAGATCTAGGAGGCTCTCTCCTTGCATTGCATCTTGGCGTCTGCACAGCTCCTCACGTCTGTGATGCACATCTGTCGCTCTTTACTCTTCGTCCTGTCTGCACTCCACGTTTCCACTCCTGCCACTTCTATGAACTCGACCATCCTGACCACACTTTCCCTGGCCTCCTCACCTCACGGAGCTCCAGCTGCTGCGCAGTCTCAAGAACGTTGTCCCCTTAGTTGTTAGCATTGTCCCTTTCTGGTCTCTGATGGTGGGTGTTTGCACAGAGACTGGGTTTTCATGCTCTTCCATCCTGGGCCATTAATAGCACGTAAATAACTGAACAGGCTGGTGAAGACATTGGCCACCCTTGGAGTCTTCCGTTCCCCAGTCTCAAGCCATGATCAGAATGGGGTGGTTCAGGGAGAGTGGCTCTAGTGCATTTATGGCACTGGGGACATGGACGTTTCAGCTTTGTCTTGCCTTACCCTGCACTGGGTTCCTAACTAAGGAACCTACAGGATAAATAACGGGTTGAGGAGGGTCTAATCTTCAGTTGTTTGAGGATGTAATGAGATCGGTGGGCATAGAGACACTAGAAGATCAAAATGATCTAGAAATTTGTTAGACCTAAAAATCTCTTGGTTTTGTTGTCTTTTTGTATATTTTTTGTTTTGAGACAGGGTCTCACTGTGTAGCCCTGCCTGTCCTGAAACTTACCATGAAGACCAGGCTGTCCTTGAACTCCCAGAGATCTGCCTGCCTCTGCCTCCTGAGTGCTGAGATTGAAGAAGTGCGCTACCACATGGGGCAGAAATCAGTCAGTTGTTCTGACACTAGAAAGCTAGGTAGCGGTTTAAGCACAGAGAGCTGCTGGGGACTGCCGGCTGGCTTAGAACTGCACTCCTGCTGCTCTCTGGGGCGGGCGGGCCAGTGTCGGTCCTTGAAAGCTTGCTGGGCATGCTACTGCTGCCTTTCATTCCATAACCTAGGCTCACCTGGAACTCCTGGCAGTCCTCTGCCTCTCAGGTGCTGGCTTACAGGCCTGAGTCACCGCACTTGATTTAAGGGAAGCAAGATGCCCTTGGCTTCCTTCCTTCAGGTATAGTTAGAATTGTCCTTGTATATTTCTGTAACTACAATGTATTATTCTGATCATGCATGGAAAAACAGACTGTAGTGTCCTGGAAGAAATAAAAAGAGGTCTGTGCAGGGAATGAAAGCTGTAAAATCTCAGGACAGTTAACCTCCTGATTCCAAACGGCTCTCTACCTCCCTATCCGTGTGCTGCTCTGTCCTTGGCAGAACTAAAATTTAAGAGAAAGAAAATGTATACTTGGGGAGGTGTCCCGATCCTAACAGGTTGATCTAGTAAAACAAAGCATGGCAGGTGCTTGGCAGTTTGGAAGTTCCCAGTGTTTGATGCATTCCAGTTGTCCATTCCAATTCAATGTGATGAGATTCTGGGTTGTGCAGCCAGCGAGGTGTGTGCACACGTGTGTTGTTGGTGGGACAGCCACAGCAGCTCCCGCTACTGGTGTTAGGTAGAGCTGAGTGTTGCTGCCATGACTAGTCTGCCCTGAACCACTCCATAAACCAAGCAGAGAAAAACTTCAGCTGCTGATGGCTTCAGTACTTCAAGAGCTCTTTTGTTTTTCAGATTTCTGAATTGAAGACCAGATTTTTTAGTGAATTCCCTGAACTAGGAGAAATAGTACCTTAACTGCTGCAAGCCCATAAAATGGCACAGACAGGGGTGATGTTGGCAGACAGTCTCTAGAAATAGGTGATGTTGACATTTTTTGACACCCAGAAGGAAGCTGTCCTGTAGGGAGGCAGTTGAGAATGGCTCTGTGTGGCCCAGGTTGTAGACACTTAGCCTACAAATGCACAATCAGGAAACAGCATTCAGTAAGGAGTTTACCCTTTACCTTACCCTAGGCTAGCTCAGACCTTGTGCAGTCCAGGCTGACCTTGAACTTGCAGCCCCACTAGGCAGGGTTCATTATCTGCTATACAGAAAGAATTACACACAGTGAGAAAAGTTCTCATGCAAGGATGAGTGGTGGCTGTGGGCTGGTGTGGAAGGGCAAGGTTGTAGTTCTGTAAACTCACTGGCTCTGCCTGCTCCCGTGAAGAATCGTCCACACTTGGTTGTCTTGTATGTTACGGACTTGCCCCTTGATGGTTGCACAGCGGTGACTGAAGAGCGATGCCGTGTTTGGTGGAGTTTTGTGAAACAGTGCATGCCAACCATAAACCGTCTGGGTGGAAAGGTAAAACGACGAGACTTGTCAAGCTTCACTTAGAAGCAGAGCGTTCTTCACGCCTAGAAATCTCTCTGCCCCATCTCCTCTCTCTTCATACACACCATACAGTGTACATGCTCTGGATTTGTTTCTAGTAATTATTTCTGTGCTTTCACTTGTAGCTCTATCATACATGTGTATGCTCTAAATAAAATGTTTAGATTTACCTGGTTTTGGACTTGTTTGTAAGAGTAATCATGACGTATGTATTCTCCTGTGACATACTTTTCTGGTATTTTTTCAAAACTTACATCCATGTTTATGCACATGCCTGTATTTCATGTTTCATTGCTACATAATATTCCATTGTATTACTGTTGTACAGTTCTATCTGCTCTTCTGTCTACCAGGGTTGGGTTTATTGCTTTCAGTTTTCGCTACTGCAGACAGTGCTGCTGTGGACACTGTGCCCACCTGCAATGTAAACCTGTGTTCCTTGCTGTACTCAGTGTTGAGACCATGACTGACACAGGACAGACCCTCAATAAATAAATGTCTGAGGAATGTGACGCTTCTCGTACCCTCTCCTTGCATGTTCTCCTTGCATGTGCAGTTCTCGGGCAGCTGAGACACCACGGAGGCATTTGTTACGCTCACTGCTTCCCACAGTGTAAGTATTGTCCTGGCGTGTGCCAGGCCCGCATGTGCATGCTTTGAGTCTTTAAGTCTCCACTTTAGTTTCACACGTGGGAAGTACGAGTAGGCACATGCAGCGTGTGCTGTAGCTCTGAGCGCCTCAGTTTTTAAGAATCTAAGAGGTTCAGAGATGAGCAGTTTGCATGCCGCAGCTTGCAGAAGTCACTGCTAAGCTGGGCTCCCAAGTGCTCTCACCAGCAGCACAGCTGGATGCCTATTATACAGTATCTCATGGTGGGTTTAATTGGCATTTCCCCGTTACTGGTGGGTTCAGTAACGCTTCCATACGTGGTCCTCTTCTGTGAATAGTGATTAGTGTCTTTTGAGCACATTTGATAAACTGTCTTTCATTGATGCCTATGGTTTCTATGTATGTTCTGGATGTCAGTCCTTGGCCGGTGGTTCACAAATTTCCTACCAAATCCGTGCACTGTCTTTTGGAGTTGTGTTGAGTATGCTAATCAACTTGGAGGAAACGCCCATTTTTCTCCTTGTGTCTTCCCGGTCAGAAGCACTATATGTCTTTCCAGTGATTATGCCTTCTGTTTGTTTTGAGACAGGGTTTCTCTGTGCTCCTGGCTGTCCTGGAACTCACTCTGTAGACCAGGCTGGCCTCGAACTCACAGAGATCCACCTGCCTCTGCCTCCCGAGTGCTGGGATTAAGTGTGTGTCACCACATTAGTTTCCCTATGCCCATTTATGAATGTCTTCTTATCCTTATGACAGTGACAGGTCAGAATGTTGTGGGGTCTGAGACTCAGAAACAACCCAGGCAGGCACAGGAGTCCACACAAAGCAAAATCTTTATTGAATTGGGGAGGAAAGGCTGACCAGTCAGGGGCAACAGCATAGACTTGGAGCCAGCTACATCCCAAGATGTTCAATTTAGCAAGTGTTTAAGTGGAAAAGTCACGTACATACGCTGAAAGCTGTCAGTGAAACTCAACAGCTATACCTAAGAACCTGCGTCGACGGTAGAGAGGACTTCCTCACCTAGTGCGCGAGTTACAGAACATTTCCCGATAGCGAAGTGTTAAAACCATAAATAGATGGTACCTGTTCACCATTTTTCTTCGTTAAAACAGGGTCAACACTTCAGTGGAAGGCTCTACATCCAAGAGTATATGGCTTTTTTTTCTTTTGTTTTTTTGTTTCTACAAAGCTGGTGGGTATGGAGTGGAGGTCAGTTTGGGACCGGCTGCTGAGTGTGATAAAAATGGAAGCTGGACGTGGTGGTGCACGCCTTTAACCCCAGCACTAGAATAGAGGCGGATTTCTGTGATCCAGAGCAACAGAGAGAGACACTGTCTCCAAAGAAAAAACAAAACAAATAATCAAACCAAACCAAAAAAAGAAAACCCAAACGAAAACACATTGTACAAGATTCTCAACAAGTTTATAAAAAATAAAGGGGAAATATTCTTTTCCCACCGATTTTTTATTTTGAGATAGGGTTTCTCTGTGTGATCGTCCTAGCTATCCTGGAACTTGTGTTCCCACTGATTTTTTTTTTAAATATTTATTTATTCATTATGTATACAATATTCTTCTTGTGTGTCTGCCTGTAGGCCAGAAGAGGGCACCAGATCTCATTTCAGATGGTTGTGAGCCACCATGTGGTTGCTGGGAATTGAACTCAGGACCTTTGGAAGAGCAGGCAATGCTCTTAACCGCTGAGCCATCTCTCCAGCCCCCCACTGATTTTTATAGGGTTTTCAGAAGCTGATCAAGCATGCCTATTTCAGTCTGAGCCTGTGTTTGGTGTCACTGGGTCCACTGAGCCTTTGTGCCACGTGTGGCATGGTGTCTTCATTCACCACAGTAGCTGCATACCAGGGTCAGCCTTTCCATCAGCGTCTAGAGCTCTCGCAGATCCTGGCATCATTACAGGCCCCACAGGTGCACTCATATTTTCTTTTGGATACAGTGTAACCCTGGCTGGCCTGGAACTCACTGTGTAAAGCAGACTCGCTGTGAAGAGATCTGCATGCCTCTGCCTCCTAAGTGCCAGCTATATACCAAGTTGAAGCCTAGCTTGCATTTTCTCTTGCTCAACCCTTTTAGAGGTCTATATATTTAACCCTGTAGGTATTTGTTTTTTTCTTTTCAAGACAGGGTTTCTCTGTGTAGCTTTGGAGCCGGTCTTGGCACTCGCTCTGTAGAGCTGGCGTCGAATTCAGAGATCCACCTGCCTCTGGTTCCAGAGTACTAGGATTAAAGGTTTGCGCCACCACCATGCCAAGAAGTTTTTTTAAGTTGAATGATTTAACCTATTTGTTTGTTGTGATTATTTCTAAGTCTTAAACATAAATGTCTTTTTAGTTTAATCCCAGTCTTCAGCATGCGGAGGTCATGTCTTTCTCCGTGTGGACTAGGGGTCAAACACTCTGCCAAATGTCCCACCTGAGGCCTTGAGGGAAGTCCGCAGCTTGCAAAAGGTGGGCTCTAGGTCAAACTCACAGGAAGCCTGCGAGTCACATCCTGTGATCTCCAGTACTTCCTCCCTGCCACAGGAAACCCTCGGGCATTGCCCAGATGAGCTCCCAGCGGAGAGGTGCACAAGTCAGCCCTGGCCACCAGACTGTCCTACCACCAGAGTAGCGACCACACCTGTCCAGGAATGAAGACAGGTTTTCAGGAGTCTGGCTCATAAGTACTGGCCTAGAGCAACCAACCTAGTGCTCACTCGGGCACAACGAGGTCCCCTAATCTTGCCCTGGTTGGTAATGGTACTGACAGCCTTGACACAGCCTTTCTGGGATCCCACCACATTGGTCTACGTGCCAGACTCCTGAGTCCTGATGAAGGGAAGAGGACAGTGGCCTTATCTTCTATAGGGTTTTTATTTTTCAATCTTTTTTTTTTGTACAAGTTGGTTTACAAATCTTTCTGCAATCTTTTTTTTCTCTCTTATGTTTCTTCAAACATCAATTTTTCCCGTCATGTTCTTTGTGGTGGTTCTGTTTATCTGATGGATTCTGTCTTCTATTAATGATGCCATTTGTCTTGAGTCTCTGGTATCTTCCTTAGCAGCTAGGGATGAATTGAGTCAGACTGAAGTTGGAAAATCCCTAAGAGAATCTATTTGTCCAGAAAGACATCCAAGGCTGTTAGCCTGAGACTCCTAAAAATAATAAACCGAGGAATGGCCTATTCTGAATTGTTTGAGAGAGGGGATTTCTGTCTCTCCACCCAGCACCAGAACTGAGGGGTGTCCTAGCCCACTCATTTCTGCGGCGGTTGAAGTATTCGGAGTTCAGCCTCTGTTCAGCCTGGCTGTTTCCATGTAGCACTGCTGTGGACAGAGAAGCAAATGGGTGCTGGCCTACCAAAGGCTCCCCATTTCCACATCTTTTCTGAACACGTGCTCTTCTGTCAGATACATTTTAAGGGATATTTAACAGTACAGTTTATGCATGCATTATGCATGATGCCATAGTCCAGGGTGGAAGTCAGTCCCCAGCTTTATTCTGGTGGGTCCACAGGCTCAATAGCAAATGCCTTTACCCACTATATCACTTTATTACTCTACCTTCCTCTGCTGTTCGGTATAAGAGAAGCTGTATCATTTAGGCTGCTTCCCAGATGAAGTCTGAAGATGTAACTTACTGTGGATTTGAGCAGGAAAACACACACTTGCATGCAGCCTTTTTTGGCCTACTGAGAAAGTCTCTCAAGTAGCCCAAGCTGGCCTCAACTTGATATCCAGTCAAAGATGACCCTGAATTCTTGGTCTTTTTGTTTTTTTGTTTGTTTTTTTGAGACAGAGTTTCACTGTGTAGCTCTGGCTGTCCTGGAACTAGCTCTTGTAGACCAGGCTGGCCTCAAGCTCACAGAGATCCACCTGCCTCTGCCTCCTGAGTGCTGGGATTAAAGACGTGCGCCACCACCGCCCGGTCTAAATTCTTGATTTAGTGCAGGAATTACAAGGCCTGTGACGTGATCCCTAGCACTCCAGGGTGTTTAAAGTGTGTATTTTTAAAAATTACACGTATTTATTGTGTGTGCATGAAAGACCGGGGGACTGAACTCAGGTCAGTCTTGGCAGCAAGCGCCCTTACCCACTGTGCCACCCTGCCAGCCTTTGGTTGCTTCTGACTATCTCACTGCTCCACGACACACATCTGAGATAGACCCTCGTAAGTATTTATAACTACAATATTAGATGTTACTGGGTTTCTTTTGCTCACCAAGGCAAGAAGGCCTGTTTTTTCACGAAAGGAAAATGCTACATACATATTACATGGAGGAGAAGTAAACACTTCCAACTTGTGCACTACCACACCAAACACCAAAATCAGGAAAGTTTAACTCCCTCATGACACCTCTAACGCCAATCACTAAAACCTTAAGTCACTTTTAACCAAAAAAGGAGTATTTAAAAAATTATAAAATTATTTTTGGCTTGAGGATGCTATCAGATGTGAGTCAGGATGAACATGAAGCCAACACTTGCTGAACATGAAGGACTTGTATCAGGCACACACAGCCTGTTCTCTTCCTTGCATGAGTAAGGAGATCGACCCAGAGTTGACCTGCTTTTGCCCCCAAAGGAATCCCTCACAATCAGGTTCAAAGTCCTGTTTTGATGTTATGTTGTAAACTTAAAAATGGTAATTTCTTTTTATCTTCACTCTTAACCTCTGAGTAGCTGTAGAGATGGTCTGATGCCCAGGGTCTCGCACTGCCGGTAAGGCAGCAACAATGACCAGGTAAGACACACTCCAAAAGTGACCCCCACCCCACCTCCACCCCGGAGCAAAACCCTCCCTCTCTCTGTGTGTCTGGGAACCCAGCAGTTCTAAGAATTTATTTCAAAAAAAGTTATGATTTATACAAGATTCAGTGAAGGGTTATTTATAACTATAAAGAGATGAAAAAAGTCAAAATCTCCAGTAGGCGATTAAATAAATTAATCATGATTTAGTCATACAACAGAATAAAAACCCAGTAAACATGATGCGAAAGGCCATTCACAACCTGGGAAGATATTCACAATATATTGTTAAGTGAAAAAGCTGGTTACAAACAGTGTGCACAACATAAGCCCATTTTTATAAAAATATACATATTTAGCAAAGTAAAAGGACAGATGACTTATCAAAATATTAACACTGGTATTTCAACACAGTAGGGTGACTTGACTTTACTTAGCCATCCTCTCCCTTTCTTTCCTATGTGCATTTTCTCCCATGAAGCATTACTGAAAGGGTACAAGAGGGAGGAGTTGCCTCTGAATAGCCAGCTGTGTTCTCCAAGACTCTCGCAAAGTGGCTGTTACCCTTCGGCTTGTTTCCAGGAAACTGCTCTCCTTCTTCCACTAGAGTCCCACAATTTTCTTCTGGACAAACTGGACAATAAGCCATTTTCTGATAGAGACAAAACTACCACCACATGCACAAAAATTTAAAGTAATCACTACTAGAAAGAATAGATGGGAAAATAAGTCTTTACTTTAAAAAGGGAACCCAAGCACACACTACTAACTGTACAAAGCTGTATCATCTCCTGATCACTGCACAGCATGACAGCAACCACAAGGCTCCCTCCGTAGTCTTCACGGCTCTCCTGCATGTTCACTCATCTGTGTAAACCGCCTGCACAGAACCACACCCGCCTGTCTAGTCCCCACAGCTCAACAGGAGTCTGACCTTTCTGTGCAAAAGGTGACATGACATTATTGTGAACTAAGACACCCTCTTCTTGAAGAGGACGCTGTAATACTTTTAAGAAAGGGACTACCTCCCTGAGCGGTGGTGGCACACACCTTTAATCCCAGCACTCGGGAGGCACAGGCAGGCAGGTCTCTGTGAGTTCGAGACCAGCCTGGTTTTCTGAGCGAGTTCCAGGACAGGCTCCAAAGCTGCGCAGAGAAACTGTCTTAAGGGTTGTAGGACTCTGTCAAATGGAAATGAATTCTAACACATAATAACTAGAGCTACCTGAACAGGTCATGGACAGTGGTGGGCACCAGGTTCATAGGCCAGACAATACTTGCTTCTGCATCCAACTTCATTATTCAATTACACTGAAAAAAGATACTGCTTAAGCTATTACTTTACCAAAAAAAAATTAATTTCAATAAATAAAGTAAATTGCAAAAATCTAGCTAGGTTACCATGCAAGATAGTATATAGCCAAGACAAACTCAAAATTTTAATAAAGGCAACTTGCATTCAAAATGAACTCTACCCTCATAATTTTATTAAAAGGGCAAACATCATGAATTAACCCAGCTGCTTACTTGAATTACAAAATAACATGATTCAATATGAAAATAAGAAACTGTCTACAAATCTCTGACAGGAATAAATTGCAATATACAATGCATACAGGCGTCATACAGAGCAACAAACTCTCATACAAAACAAAAATATTTTAATACCTTTGAAGTCCAATTTTTTTCTTTAAAATTATCCATGAAAAAGATTCTCAATGAGTCAAGCATCAGGAAGCTACATTACAGCTGCTTACTGTACAAACAGGCGACCTGGCCCTCACTTCCTCCCGAGCCGGTTCCAGACTCGGTCAGACTCTCCACAGCCTTTTCCATCATTTCTTCGGATCACGAAAACTGAATTTGCTGGACACCAGAAATCTAGGATTGCAAAATGTAAATTACGATATCTCAAAGTTTAAAGTACTGTGCCCCGGATAGATCTGCTTCCCACAGTTGGCCGCCGCCCGTCACCCCTTGGAGCTACGCCAGCTACCTTCTCTACAGTGCAAGCACCTGGGAAATGTCTTCATCATTGAGACATTCTGACAAATGTTTTGAGAAAGCAATTTTACTACATCCTTAATAGTAAGTTGAAATTCTGGGTGATTAAGCAAAGCCAGTGACTACAGTGACTCCAGTCTGTAAGAAGCATCTGAAATGCAGAGCCGGCAGGCACCGTTACCTGTTGGTAGGACGTTGTGTAAACCATGACATTCTGTTGTTGGCCATCTGCAGTTATTAAGCCAGCTGGTAACTGGTTAGCTAAAGAAAGAGGAGAAGAAAAAAAATTAAAGGGGAAATACTCTTACACTCTTGGCCTCACCCTTAATTTCAAGTCATTAATGTCCCACTACAGTTTTTCCATATATGCAGAATATAATCCTATGTAAGATCATAAACTTTATATTTTCTTTTTAAAAAGTCTCCCCCCCCCCCAAAAAAAAGTTACATTTTTGTCCTGTTGTGCCTTCCAATTCAACCGCGTGCCTTTCTAGACACAGGGACTCTACGCTGGCCCAGTCTCACCGGAGGTGTGGCCAGAGAACTGAGCAGCACCCTGTGGGGGGTGACGTCTCCCGTGCTAACTTTCCACCACACAGGTTTGTTATAAGCCACAGTTCTCCCGTGTCCTCTCAGAAGCTATGGAAATGACTGGGAATTATCGCTGAAGTCATGGTGTCCTCCCAGTTAAAATCTCCATGTTTCCCTCGCTGCCTTCACACAAGGACATGAACTTATAGAGGTCATTTAGAACAAGTTCCTGACAAGTTGCTCAGCGCCTGATTCACAGCCCACCCCCAGCAACAGCTTGGGAAATGCTTACTGAAGGCTTCTTCTGTGAGTTCCTCACTTAGCCCGTCAGTAGCGGAGACCGCTCCACCAATGCCCTTCTCTCCTTTCATGGCCTAGGGAATAAAGAAGCCAAAACAAGGGTTCACATCTGAACTGTTTCTAAATGAGAACGTGATGTCCAGAACTGGAAACTTGAGTTGGACAACCATAACAGTCTTTTATTAACCCTTTATGGCATGTTCCTGTGCGTCGTCAATGTGGACAGCCAGCTGGGAAATACTGGGAAGCGCCAAGCATAGTGTATAATATCCTTAAATGCAAATTAGTTTTTTAAAAATATTTATTTATTATGTATACAATATTCTGTGTGTATGCCTGCAGGCCAGAAGAGGGCACCAGACCCCATTACAGATGGTTGTGAGCCACCATGTGGTTGCTGGGAATTGAACTCAGGACCTTTGGAAGAGCAGGCAGTGCTCTTAACCTCTGAGCCATCTCTCCAGCCCCTATGCAAATTAGTTTAAACCAGAGACATCAAAAGTCCACCTGCTTCCCAGGTCTGTGGTACTCTTCAGCATCAAAGAAAGTATTGTGGGAAATACTTGGAAGAATATTGTGGACTCTCCGTTTTCCCACTTAAATTATTTCATGCAAAAGCCACTAAGTTCCAGGGACTAAAGACACGATCACAGAGTCCTAACGATCCACTAAGAGCTGGTGTGTGCCAGTGCTGGGAGGCTGGCAGGAGGGTCTTGGGGACTTACTGGCCAGTCAGCCTAGCCAGGTACAGGGCTTCTGAGGCAGTGAGACCTGTCACAAAAACTAAGGTACCAAGTGCTAGACAGCAGACGTGACTCGTGTGCATACACACAAGGGGACGATCACTGAGAAGTCCCACACTGGCCAGTGGCTCCTAAGTTAAACCCAGCAGCACTGCCCACCACTCAGTCTTTTCATTAATCCTACAGTGGAAGTCTCGTTACAGACGGGGAACCAAAGCCTGAATTATTCTACCGGTCTGCTGCCTGGCAGCACAAACCCAGAATCCCTTTCATTGCCGCTCACCTGCTGAAGTTCATAATAAACAGCAAACAAGGAAAGGCGTGGTATTTAACATATTCTAATTTAATACAGCAAACGCTACTGGAAATGTTACGTACTTTGCTGCAAAGCATTTTAAGCGACATATTCTGAACCCTGAGTGGACGGTGACGCCCACTGTCCTCAGCACAGCACTCACCTCTCTGAACTTCTGAAGATACAATTTCAGAGGCTCCACATAGCTGTCGAAGCCCAGGGTGGACATGGCGAAAAGAATATCCTCCCCATTGATGGTCTTCCGCTTCTCCTGGTGGCAGCGCTCACTCGCTTCAGACGTGATGAAGCTTATGAATTCACTCACACATTCCTGAACACATTCTTTGGCATCTTTTGCAATCTGAAGAAGAAAAAAAAATAGGTGAATTTGTAGAAACTAAGTATTACCTTCTTAACACCTAAGAAAACAAAGCTACACACCATACCACACTGTACTGACAGACATCTTCCAATACATGGTCTCATGTAGCCCAGGCTGGGCGCTCTCTATGTAGCCAAGGATAACCTGAACCTTTGATCTTCCTGCCTCTACCTCTTAAGGGCTGGGACTGTGCCCAGTTATAAAAGCCCAGGTTCCTGCATACTGGGCCAGCACTCTAGCAACTGCACCACACTCCTTGCACTGAGGATGGTTGGGCTTCAGTCCTTAAATATTAACAATGTTGGCAACAGCCGACTCGGACTGAGAATAAACAGAACAAAAACGGACATAAAAGTGAGAGGAACTTATGCAACTACTCAAAGAGACCAGAACGGAGATGGTTAAGAGCCGCCACTATGTACACTCAGCAGCTCCCACCCCACAGGGATGCCTGCACCGAGCACACGGAGGGCCAAGACTCAGGGAACACTTCTCAGTGTTTCCATGAATAAGGACATACAAAATAACACCCCCCCCCCCCAAAAAAAAAATCCCTGGACTGAAGTGTTGGTGCAGTGGTTAAGAGTACTGGCTGCTCTTCCAGAAGACATGGGCTCCATTTCTAGAACCCACATGGCGGCACACAACCATCTAACTCCAGTTCCAGGAGACCTGACTCCCTTTTCTGGCTACCACAGGCACCAGGTATGTACTGGGTGCATAGATATACATTCGGGCAAAACACTAATACACACAAAATGCTAAAATAAAAAAGTTCAGAAAATACAAATCTGAATTCACAGAATGATGTGGGAGTCCCCTCTGTGTGCTGTGATTACCATGAATGAATAAAGAAACTGCCTTGGCCTGTTGACAAGGCAGAACTTAGGTAGGTGGGGAGGACTGGACTGAATGCTGGAAGAATTTTGGTGATATACAGATTAATAGAAATGGGTTAAATTAGTATGTAAGTTAGCCAATAAGAAGTTAGAGCCACACAGTGTTTTAAATAATAGTTTCTGTGTGGTTATCTCAGGGCTAAGCTAGTAGGGCGGCCAGGACAAACACCTCCTCCAACAACAGAAAACTTAAGAATAAATTACTGATTTTTTTTCTTTTTTAACTATTGAGGCTAGAAAATGTCAGGCTTGGGTTCTGAGTGCTGCCTACAACAGCACACACCCTCCACATCATTATGAAGAATGAGAATTCTTCTCTTCAAGCTCTGGGGTCTGCTGGGCATGGTGGTAAGTGCTTTTCATTCTTGAGAGGCAGAAGTAGGCAAAGGCCATCCTGGGCTACATGACAAGTTCCAGGCCACGCATAGCTTCGCAGTAAGACCCTGTCTCAATACATACATACAAGCATACATATAAAATAAAGGTCTGGGGTCTAATGATGAAAACAAAATAGATCAAGCAATTCTAGAGCCACTTACAGCAGTAGCTGACTCTCAAATTCCTCCCTGAAAAATTACTGTGGCTGGGTCCTATCAAGATGGCTCAGTAGGTAAAGGTGCTTGCGGCCAAACCTGGCCACCTGAGTTTTTGGTCCCCAGGACCCAAATGATGGAAGCAAAGAACTGAACCATAAGTTGTCCCTACCCTTTATGCATGTTTGGTGGACTGTGTACACATATGCAATGGCACACACACACTCCTCTCTAAATATAAAGACATAGACCGTCATTCACCTCCGTGTCCATTTTACACGGCGGAGAAGTAAATGAGTTGCATAATGGACTGGGCAGAAACAAAAGGATGCAAGCTAAGTGTCTGACTTTGTCTACTTCCATGTGAAGCCATGTCCATGACATTTCCTAGCATTTATATATGTGTATATATGCTATAGTATATATTACACATTGTAGCAGAACCATGCAATCACTGTCCTCCTCACACCAGGCCTCTAAAATATGGTGGTTTAGTTGTGGCGTGACTCCTTCCAAAGCAGCCGCATTTCAGCTCTTGGTGGCCCAGATGGCTGGGGTTCTGATGACAGACTGAGCAGGCATGAGCTACTTAAAAGCAGATCCAGAACAACTGCTCTGCCCTGAAACCTAAGTAGGAATAGCTCAGATCAGAACTACAGTGTGAGTAACGTATTATCAGTATATTTCTTTCAAAGTTTTATATATTATATATAAAGCAATATATAATGTAGGAAATTTACCTCAGACCAAATGATAAGCTGAGTGATAAGGTTTTATGATACAAGATCTTACCATGTAGCCAAGACTGGTATGGAACTTGCTATGTAGCCCTTGAACTCTTGGCAATCCTTCTGCCTCAGCTCCCGAAATGCTAGAATTAAAAGCAAGTGCCACCACACCTGGCTGAGAAGTCTAAGACGTATGTGTGTGTATGTGCGCCATGCGTGCACCAACTGAGGTGTGTATCACCTCTATTTGTATAAAAATGTAAACAGCTGTTCCCAAATACCAAGGTGTCCTGGAACTCGTACAGCTGCCAGTCCAATGCCACCTCAGCCACTGGCACTCCAGGTGTATGTATGGAGTGTACACAGACACTGCGGCAGCCATGTCGTCACCAACAAATATTTGATGTGCTAAAAGGCTGGGGATGGAAATCAATAGCTCACTACTGATTGGACTATGTATCCATGTGTCTTCCAGTTTCCACGCCCTCTCCCTCCCCCTGGAAAGAAAAGCCAGACAAAGTCTCCTCTACGTTACCTTTCCTGTTTGAGGTATGGCATTTTTCATTATCCTAGCCACATTTGCAATTGGAAGATAAATA
Source organism: Alexandromys fortis (assembly GCF_014885135.2). Lineage (NCBI taxonomy): Eukaryota > Metazoa > Chordata > Mammalia > Rodentia > Cricetidae > Alexandromys > Alexandromys fortis. The sequence goes on from NW_026067932.1 coordinate 9,092,183, forward strand.
TCTTGTTCTCTGAAACTTTCTTTTGAACCATTTGTATCTTCATGATCATTCATGCTGTCCTCAGTATCTAAAGAAAGTTTTTTAAGAATTAGGTTTAGGGACTGGAGAGATGGCTCAGCGGTTAAGAGCACTTACTGCTCTTGCAGAGGACCCGGGTTCGGTTCCCAGCACCCACATCAGGCAGCTCACAACCGCCTGTAACTCCAGTTCCAAGGGATCTGATGCCCTCTGCCTCCACAGGCAACGGCACACACATGGTACACATAGGTTCACCCAGGCACATACACACAAGTAAAAAGAATCGTTTAAACACTACTCATATTTTCCTTCCACCTTGGAAAGACAATCTGATGATCTAAAGCAAGAGCCTTGCGGCTCATCACCCGATGCTCCTCAAAGACCATGCTAACTGTGCTTTCCACATTTCCTCATCTCAAACCCAGTGCCTACAATTCTTTTGTCTTTGCTGTCATGTAAACCCCACCACCCATTCTTCAAGAGGCTCCACTAACAGCCCTTATGGCACCTGGCAGAGAGCCCTCCCCTTCCAAGGCAATGCCTTGGCTAGTTCTCTGTGCTTCTTGTGACAGTGTTCCTTTCCCTTCTCATTTCCCTATCAAGATCCTTTCCTGATACCAGGGTCAGCTTTGTGTGCAGATGCGCACCTCTAGGGGAAGGAACTCAGTGAGAAGTGTTTGACAGGCACCCACAAGGTCTTGGGCTAGATCCCCAGCACTGGCAAAGCCAAGCCTCATTCACTGCCTAACTTAGCTATAAAACTGTTTGCACCCAGCACTCGGGAGGCAGAGGCAGGCGGATCTCTGTGAGTTCAAGACCAGCCTGGTCTACAAGAGCTAGTTCCAGGATAGGCTCCAAAACCACAGCGAAACCCTGTCTTGAAAAAAAAAAAAAAACTGTTTGCAACCTACGCTCCTTAAATATTACTAGACTAAGTTTATGTTTATCCAAAGCCAAGTTTCTATAAACTTGTATATGTAAAGTTTATAAAGTGTAAAACTCCTAGACAGCACTTACATAAACCTGTTCATATAAATTTTATATTGAATTCTATAGATTTAAAAAATTAAGACTTGAATATTACTGACCCAACTGGAAAAAATTAATAGTATCTAGTAACACTAATCCCTTCAGAGCTCCTAAAAAAAATACATATTAATGTCTAATTTTACAAATTAAAATGCCACAAAAGCAAACTATTCCTGGTGATTAGCATAAGAATTCCCCTTACTGTTCAGAGGGAGTCAGTGCTAAAGTCTGACACTCTTTAGAGCTCCCTTTTAGAGAACTCTGCCAAGGCCTTGCCACTCTCCCGAAGAGTGTGTCTAATAAAGACAGCAGTGTGTGCTTCTAACAACAGGTTGGCTTTTGGGATACTTGGACTGGAGCAAGGGTCTTAGGGGAAGAGCTAAGGACCAAGCACTGAGTTCTATCTAGCTGATGCCTTTCTCTCCTCTCCCTTCCTCTCTTCCCCACTTCTCTTTCGTTTGAGACAGGGTTTCTCTATGTAGCCCTGGCTGTCCCAAAACACTCTATGTAGACCAGGCTGGCCTCTGCCACCTGAGCACTGGGTTAAAGCTCTATGCACTACCATACCTGGCCATAACTTTTTGAGACAGGGTCTCATCAAGCTGATTAGGTTGGTCCTGAACTTGTAGCCCTTCTGCTCCAGCCTCCCAGAAAGGTGGGAATATAGACTGTGTGCCTAGACTAGGCCCTCATTTAGATTTCCAGGGAACCACGGCATGCAATTGTTCACTGTGCTGTCAAGACTCTGGTGCCCTATGGTGTCTGGTTCTAGCTGTGCGTCTTACCATCGTGAGGCTGTATAACATAGTGGCTTCCTCCAATGTAGTCCGCGGAAATGCCCAGTTGAGAAGCGTCTGTGGTAGAGCTATCACCATCCATCTAAGGAGACAAAGTCTGTCAGTGCTCTTCAGAAAACAAACTCTCGCTGGGTGAGCTAATTCGAATTTTCAGTTTCTCAATAATCTGCTAACTACTCAGCATTCCTGTCTACCTTCCACATGTAATACGTGTAAAATCAACTACATAATGCTCAAATACAGAGCAGTCAGCCTTAACTCACACTTTCTCCTTGGAACACCAGATCAAGCGAGCCCAGCAGTCCCTGGGCAGTGGCCAGCCCCGTCCCTTCCAGACGCCCTGCACAGCCTAAGGACCAGCCCCGTCCCTTCCAGACGCCACCCTCTGCTCCTGCTGCACTCCTCCCGGCCACCTTTTTCCACCAGGGTCCCGTCACACAGACAGCTGAACACACGGGCCTCCTGCCTTGACCCAAACCTGAGAAGCCGGGCATATGCTGCCACCGCAAGCTTTACATCAGGTTCTGAACGAGCTCATCACCTGAGTGATTTCTCTTCCCCTAGCTCCACAAATCTTTTGATTCTTTAAACAAAAGGAAATATTTAAGAGACCTGAATACAGACATAGGAAAAGCACAAACACAGAGAAGAAGAAGCCTTACAATGACTCTTTGTGTCGTAGAGGCCTGAGGTCAACCTCAAGTGTCATTCCTCAGGGCAGACACCTTGGTTTATGGACAGTCTCTCACAGGCCTGCAACTAGCCAGTCAGGCTTGGGTATCTGTTTCCAACACAGGTGCACACACTGACAGGCAGACAGGCACATGCGCACACCACGCACACACACGCTGGGCTGTTTCATACGTGTGCTAGAGATTGAACTTAGGTCCTCATGTAGCAGGTGCTGAGTCAACTACGCTCTTCCTCAGCCCCAACTTGTCTTATTTTGCTTAGGGCTCTGAGAAACAAGATCTCTAGGAGAAAAAAATCGGGGGGGGGGGGGGGCATTAGCCCTGAACAGATTCCATTTAATTTTACCACCAGCAGATCCAGAAGGCTTTCTGCTTTGCAAATACTAAACACGGAAGTACTGGCCTCTGTGTATGGAAAACCTAAGGCTGCATTATCTACATGGCAAGCATGTGGAGTCTAACTGGCACACTGAGCTAAGGCCTAGAAGTCAGCACTGACTACAGCCACCCACTCCTCATAGAGTACATTCTCCATCGCTGTGGGTTTTTTCTAAACCAACGCACCAGGCTGATTTCCAAGTTTCCAACATGGCATGTCTCCCATGCATCTGGTGGCTTTGCCATCTAGTTCCGTTGTAGACAGATACATTTCTGTAACTTAACTGTTTAAAGGAGCTTCTGTCTATGGAGATGTAGGGTCACACTCATTTATATATACATGGACCGGTACTGCCTCCCCATCTTACTCTAGCACCTGGCATCCACCACCCCAACAGAAAGGCTACGTCTTTGGTCAAAAATGCTTTCAGGGCTATGACAATGGACCTACTGGCCATGGAGAGATGCTCTACTAGAATAGCTGAGGCTTCACTGTTTTCAAAGAAAAATAAGACCAAAAGATTTGATTCAGAACCCACAATTGGAACTAAATCTTGACTAGTGAGGTCGGCTAACTGAAATTCTTGGCTAAATGAATGTTTGCAGATACTCGCCTTAACGCCCCTGGGCAAAAGACTGTTCTAAGAGCTATGTGGACGAGGGATGAATTAATTTATAAATACAACCAAAGATACCAGAGCGAAAGGGCGGACGCCTGCCGTCGTGCTGTCCTGTGGACCTGCACTCCTCTCTTCCATGCCGTCAGAACTAGCAGACAGGGCTGTGAACACAGTGCCTGGCATGCAGTTCCTGCAGCACTGGCTTGCCGCAAGTCTTTGCCTTCCTGTCACTTCCCGCCTTCTGTTTCTCACCTCTACCTATCTGCCATTAAACCCCACCCAGACCTAATCCCAGCACTCCCCTCCCTGCTGGAAATCCTTCATTTCTCCTGTTCTGGGATCTGTAGTGTTCACTCTGATCCACCAGCAGCAGCAGCCTTGCTGGGATAAGCAGCCTCAGCTCTGCTGCCAGCTGCCCTGCTGTAAGTAAGGAAGTGGGGAAAGCTTGTTAGAAAGGCTAAAGGGTTGTTTTTCTATGGAATTTTTATGAAAGAGAATAGATCAAAGTAGGCCAACAAACATTTCACTGAGTGAGTACTTGGTGTTTACTGGTCCACACTGTGTGGCCATCTAACAGCAAATAACAGATAAGGGCTCTGTCTTCAGCCTGCAGAGAAAACATGTTATGTAATCTGGGGACAGGGTGAGGGAGTAGGGAGCAGTCCACGGGCTCCCAATCTGAATTTCCTGCTCCTCACTGGCCACGAGACCTTCAACAGGTGGATGAAGTGGACGTATGCTCACGGGGCGTCTGTATGGATCAGACCTATCTGTAAATACTGAGCACAGTAGAATGGCAGTGTTCCGTATTATGTATTTATATAAATAATGACATCCAATCAGCCAACTGCTAATGCTGTCAGTGATGAGAAAAACAAAGAGCTTTTGCTAGTGACCTTATTTCAAAAGGGCTTCACTAGTCTGAAGGGGCCAAGAAAAGAAAGCTCCATTAGGAGATGGCATTTAGCTGGCAGTGGTGGCACACACCTTTAATCCCAGCACTCAGGAGGCAGAGGCAGGCAGATCTCTGAGTTTGAGGCCAGAGTGAGTTCCAGGACACACGGGAAACATAAAGAAACGTCTTGAAATACCAAACAACAACAAAAGGATATGGCATTTAAACTGAGGCTAAAAGAATAGAAATCAGGCCCAAAGGGAGTGGGGGGAGGGCGTGCAATGACGTTTCAGAAAGAAATAGAGAAACACACACACACACACACACACACACACACGCACGCACGCACGCACGCACGCACGCACGCACGCACGCACGCACGCACCCTAAGCTGCTCTCCTGTGGCCAAGAGCTGTCAAAGGGCGAGTTCTAGTACAAGTCTCTCATCCAGTACGACTAGAGCCAGAAGACACGAGGGTCTGCAACACTGTTGGTAGAGCGGGAAGTGAGGTGAGCCCTGCACTGCACAGGACAGAGTGACCGCACAGCACTTGTGCCTGGCAGCAGAGAGCTCCGCACCAGGAGACGCGTGGCTGTAGATGCAGAGGGCAGGAAAGGGACGGAAAGGCCAGGGACGCAAGGATAAGGCAACAAGGGGCCTAGTTGGCCGGGACTGGACACTTCTAGGCCTGGGGAACTGAAATTCAGAGATCTCCTCATCACGTTAGGTCCAATGACTACACTACCCAGCTGAACTGATAATGCTGTTCTTTAAAGATGACGCGATAATGCATTTTTATTTTTATTCTGATTTTAAAGTAGCACTATTCAAACCAGACTAATCACTTGCTAATACAGTAAGCACTGGTAAACAGTGTCTTCTTTAACATGTGTGTTCATTGAGCACTGCTAACTACCTCAGAGATTTCAAGGCCCTATGCAGCAGCTTAAGACGCTTAGCCACGGGCCAGTGAGATGCTCAGCAGGCACACAGGCTTGTCTCCAAGTCTAACTACCTGAGTTCGATCCCTCAGACCACATCCACAGTGACCTTGACCTCTACATCTGGCCGCCATATTCACGCCATCACCAACACACACACTAGCCAAATTCAATTTTTAGAAAGAAGAGGGAGATGAGGTTGTGGACCTGCCTGAGCTGATGGAGTAAGTGGGGCTCACACCTAGAGCCCCCGTGTTCTTTACAGACATGGTCCTGGTCACTTTCCTATAGTGCATAGGCCTGACTTTCCATGTACCTCTCTCTTCATTCTCCGGCGACTGAGTATACAACGAAAGCACTGAAGCTGCTCTGAAACAGTGGTTCAAGATGTGCTCTGGAGTTCGGGACCAGTGTGCCCCTTGGGCTTGTCTGAGGTGGAGGCAGCTCCTACTAACTACAAGTGTTGGTCAAGGGTCGCGTCCATCCTCTATGGAAAGAGCCGGGGTTGCGGGGACAGGTTACTGCACAAAAGGCCCGAGCAGAAGCATGGTGCTTTCCACGAGCACACTAGCCTCAGCCGCTTGTAATTACGCCTTTTCAAACAGCTTGGCTCTTCTCTTTCCTCTCATACAGACCTAACCTCTTCTGGCTGTCTTTTCTGCAGGGTCAGAAACACTATCTGGATTCCTCATCTCCTCTATTTGCATCCCTGCCTGCCTTCCTCACTCGCCCGACACACTTGCGCCCCGTTACACACGGCAGGGCCCTCACGGCTGTGGCACACCCTCCCACTCCCTGTCTGGCTCTCGCTCTCATGTAGTCACGTGGTCCTTACGAAGCTTTTCATTCCCAGGCTCTTAAACGCCAAGGTGCCAACAAAACCCCTCAGAAAGCCACCTTTCCAGATCTCCCACTGCAAACTGACCCCGCTGCCCGATTCCCTCCCGAGACTTCCAGAGTGACTCTCTTACTCTGTCCCCTAACTGTCAGCTGCATCCAATGTTACTGTTGGCTCTTTCTTCTCTGCTCTTCTAATTAACTCATTAACTAGTACCTCCACTCTCATAAATACCAAAGTTACATACAATCACGGTTTTGCCTGCCATGTAAGCAACCATCAGTGAACACTAGGACCCGGAATTTAAGTCATCTCCCTATCTGGCGACTCTAAAGAGCACCAATCTCCTGGTCTAGTTAACTGATCAGCAGCAGCTCCGTTCCCACCTTTCTATCCGACTGGATCACCATCCAGCCCAGCCTAGCACACGATCAAGATGAACTCCCCAAAACTGCTACCACAAGGTCTCTGGCATCGAATCCAAACCTCCCCTTCTACCCTGAGAAAACTCTTAGCACTAGCCTATGCCCGAGGGACCACCAAATGCAGGTCTCCCTTTGAGAGTGAAGCAGCTGTGACTCACAGGAACTACCCTGCCTGAGGTCACGGATCCTGTAGCAGAGTCAGACCCAAAGACGCAGATGGCCAGGTGGGGGCCGCCACAGCACTAGCCTGTGAAACCCCAATCCGGGACAAGTACCTGCCTCCATCTCCAAGCCTGTGACACACCAGTGACACCCATCTGTCAGGCTATGTTGGGCTAGGGAGGACTCCTCCTGACATTCCCAGATAAACCGCATCCCCTTTCTTCAGCCCTTTCCATCCGGGACATAACCTCACCAGCTGAACAGACAGCCCAGAAGCCAGTGCTAAGGGGCTGTAGGAACCAGTGAGCATGTGCCGATAGCTGACCAGAGGCAAAGGGATGAGCACAGGCACTGTCTGTCCAGACTTCTAAGGTTCGTTACACAGCCCTCCCATTTTCATACACAATTAACCAAAATGGCTAGATACTTACTGTCATGAAACACTGTCACAACTGTGTATTGGAGGTGCTCTCAAACACCCGTCAAAAGGTGGTGGATCCTTGCCCAATTTTAACCTAAAAGACAAACAGCTCTTAATAGTAAAATGCACAGTCTACAGGCTTTCTTAAAATTAGAGACAGGTCATCTCTCCTAGACTTCTTCAATGGAGAGTCTACAGGGAGGTTATGTTTCTAACATAACCCTTAGTTTCCAAGACAGGGTTTCCCAGTAGCTATGGAGCCTGTCCTGGAACTCACTCTGTAGCCCAGGCTGGCCTCGAACTCACAGATATCTGCCTGCCTCTGCCTCCCGGGTGCTGGGATTAAAGGCATGTGCTACCACTGCCTGATCTGAATTTAACAATATTCATCATAATACTCCAAATAAGGGGCCAAACTATATGTATTAACACCAAGACAGAAATACCCCATCTGTTAACTTCAATTTTTAAGGATGGCTTCTTTAAATGTTTCAGGGACATATAAATTCTTTTTAACTCAAAAGGAAGAAAAAAATTTATGTCAAACTGTAATGCATTTATCTTACAAGTAAAGACACACACCACCCAAAGGGCCCACCAAAACAAAAACTCCACAGGGCCCTTATTTGTAGTTTTGGAGCACCATCATTGTGAACTAAAATGGCATCAAGACAGCGCTTCAGTCTCACTGTAAGGCAAAAATAACTGAGTAAATCAGAACCAATGACAGAACTGGCACCCTTCCTATTTACCGTTCCCTCCCCCCCCCCCTTTCAAACAATTAAATGGGGGTTTGCAAAACTCCTTCCAGTGTTAATGTTAAAGGAAGAATACTGGTTTCCACTGAAGCGTGGGATGTAGTAAATAGGGGAAGAAACGGGCTGTTGAGTTGAATTCTGAAAATGGCATTAAAGGACCAGACAGCCACGACTGCCTAACATATTAGACTCTTAAAAGTAATTTGTACCATCCTTCCAAATTATGTCCCTTTTCTAGATCCAAAACTGCTCCTGTAGCTTTAGTGTTTGAACACGTAAACACAGGAGCTGGGTATGTGTATGAATACTGCTTAGAAAGGGTGTGGGTTACCACACATGTAACCCAAATAGTTGGCTAAGTATATATTTAGGTTGCGTCCATTAAGAATAAAATCACGCAGTCACTGGGCATGGAAAACATTTTCCTAGGGGCAGGTTATAATCTGCAATAGCTCAAGGGAATCCATACATCTGCTTTAATGTCTGAGAAATGCAAATCTGCATCCAAGAAAAGCAGTCTTCCCTTCCTCCAACCTCCATTCTTTGGCATCGACAACCACAGTTTCGCATCGATAGAATCCTTAAATTAAGCTACAAGAGCAGTGCAGAGGAGGAATTTGCCTTTTAAAGGTATCCTGATAAAACTCTCAACACTTCATCCGTAAAGCTCCTGTTTATTAATGCCACCACTACTGGCGAGTTGAGCCATCACTTTCGGCTGCCGATCTAGTTTCCGAACTGAGAGGTGAAGCCACCCCGGTGATTTGTGGCACGATCCACAAAACTAGGGTCCTCAGGATTAGCGGGATGCCATTTTTTTTTTAAAGGTCGCCTGCTACCTAACCTTGCCTAAACCAAACAGCCCTGTTGTAGCACTTTGCGCCAGAAAAACGATCTGTGGGTGTTCGGTAATTCTTTGTTCTCGCAGACCCTCCCGCGCCCCCACCCCCCACCAGGCACGAGTGACTGAACCACCGTGCAAACCTCCAAGGTTCCCATCCCACCTTCGGGGCAAGTCCGGGGCGCGCCAGCCGCCAGATGGCTGCATACTGTAGGCGCGGAGCGGGCCGGGGGAGCGCCAGGCCGCTCGTTGCGCGGCTCGCAGGTGCCCGGGCGGCCCAGCTGAGCGCATCCCCCGCCGCCCGCACCCAACAGCCGCCGCCACCGCCGCCGGGAAGCGGGAGACAAAGCGGCCGCTCCGGGGCGCCGCGCTCGCCCGGGCCGCCTTCCCTCCCTCCCCACCCGCCCGCCCGCCCGCTCGCCCAACAAAATGGAGCCGGCCCGGGGGCAGCCGCCGCGAGAGCCCCGCAGCCGCCCGGCCCGGCCCAGCTCGGCCGAGCTCGCGGCCCCGCGCACAAAGCGCCCGCCGCCCCGCGCCCGGCCCGGCCCGAAGCACAGCGGCGGCCTCGCCCCGGAGGCCCGGCCCTTCCGGAGGCTGCGGCCGGAGAGCGGCCCCCCGACCGACGCGGCGTTGGGCGGCGGGGACGGCGCCGGGAGGAGACGGACATTTCATTCGAGCTAAAGTGGAGTCGGTTTAGGAGCGATCATTGGCCGAAGCGAGACACAAACCTCCAATGCAGCCCTGGTTGGCTCCCGTCTCCAATCGGCTGTTTGGTTGGACAGAAAATGGCTGCGAAGGAACCAGTCCCAGCGCGGAGCTCCACTTCCAGGACTCGGCCTCCCCTCCCTCCGCCGCGGGCCGCTTCCCTCTGCGCGACACCCTCCCTCCGCGGCTCCCGAGCCCGAGGCCACGCCCCAGACACGCCCCCTCCAGGACACACCACGCCCCCAAGCCCGCGAGCCAGCGAAGCGGCTAGTCCGGGAAAAGCGCGCGCGCGCGAGTGTGGGCGCACCCGGCGGGCTTTCGGGGCGCTCGGTACCTCCCTGCTGCAGGGATCCCGGGGAGCCCGGCGTCCGCACCCGCGTTCTCACCGAGCAACCGCGGCGGGTAGGTGGCGAGCTGGCTCGCTCCGGCCTCCGCTTTCCTGTTCCTTCTGCCCCACGTTCCAGCGTCTCGCCCGCCTGAGTTCTGCCCGGAGGGGATCGACACCAGAGCTACCCTTCCGGAATGCCATGGTCACCTCGTGTTTTCTTAGTGTCCCTCCAAGCGTCCTCAGGCACACTGCGTTCCCTCTCGGTCACTGAACATGGCTGTTAGTTTTTTAGGTTTCGTCTTAGCGCACCATCCCCCACCTTCCTCCAAGTTTCAGGTCGGCCAATCCATCAGACCACTGCCCTGGCCTGAAGATGCTTTTTTTTTTTTTTCTTGCTAGGCCCGCTGATTTAGTGGCTTGCTACCCGATGTGCCTGTTTCCCAACCAGTTGAGAGTGGGCTACAGAAACTCATGGCCTCTGCGCAGTCAAGGGCTTCCCTTGGTTACTGTGCTTCCTTAAGGTGGAGATCCAAACAAACACTCTGCTCGGCCCAACACTGCAGGATGCCTGCACCCGGAGCTGGGGATCTGTTTACTTTTGTGAACGATGCCTGGCACATTAACTTTATAGCTTTACTTATTTAAGAATCTGTGGGAAAGTATTGTCCTAGGAATTACAAGCATAAGTAAGCAAGAAAATCGAGAGTTCCAGGCCAGCCAGAGCTGCACAGCAAGACCGTTTTTAAAAACAGACAATAGTAACAATGAATAAAATCCTGGTGTTGTGCCTTAATGCCTTTAATCCCAGGACTGGGGAGACGTACAGGAAGACTGGAAATTACAGGCCATCTTTGGCTCCTTAGTACGTTCACAGTCAGCCCAGGACTCATCTCAAAATGGGAGAGGGGGAAAGGATGTGTGGATATATATTACATATAAGTAAACCAGGCTGTGGTGGCCCACGCCTTTAATCCCAGCACTCGGGAAGCAGAGAGAGAGAGAGAGAGAGAGAGAGAGAGAGAGAGAGAGAGAGAGAGAGAGAGAGAGGTGAATCTCTGTGTGAGTTTGAGGCTAGCCTGGTATACAGAGCAAGTTTCAAGACTGCGTGGGCTGATACACAGAGAAACCCTATCTCGAAAAAGCAAACATGTACGTGTGTGTGTGTGTAAAAATTACAGAAAGGTTGAGAAAGATGTTGTTTATTTGAGCTCCTACTATATTGAGAACATATAAATAGTTCTCAGGTAAGTAAGAAAGCAAGAAAAAAAAAGTTGCCTTAGCACAGTTAATAAAAACCCAGAGACAGATATTGGGGTTCAACCTGAAGGTCAGAAAAGCAAAGCAGCCAGTCACTAGCTTTTATCTTGACCAAAATGATGAGCCTGCTTCCAGGACTCTCAGAATGAAACTGTGTCTGAGAGCTGTTTCTTCCCCTTTTATATTCCTCTCTAGGGCTGGGATTAAAGGCCTGCACCACTACCACCCTGTTTCTCTGGCAATCAGTGTGGCTACTGGGATTAAAGGTGTGTGCCACCACTGCCTGGTCCGTAAGGCTACTGGGGTGGCTGTTCTACTCTCTGATCTTCAGGCACACTTTATTTGTTAAAATACAAACGAAATATTACTACAGGTTGCTAAGTTAGTCATTCCAAGAGGAGTAGGAGGCACTGGCTGTTTGATCTGATGGACTACCTAACTTGAATTTCAGGACCCCTTCTTACTGCTAGATTTACTCCCCTGTTATTTCTGTATAACAGAAATAATACTAACGACTAGGATTGGTTGCAGTTTATACATACAAAGACCCAAAATGTACCGTCCGTACTACTACATGTACTACGGTACTACACATGTAGTACGGAGCCTGCACTACAGGACCATGCGAGCCGGGCAAGAGCCTGGAGAATTAAACACACAAAGACACACAGACAGCGTGTGTGGCACACGCCTTTAATCCCAGCACTTGGGAGGCAGAGGCAGGCGGATCTCTGTGAGTTTGAGACCAGCCTGGTCTACAAGAGCTAGTGCCAGGACAGGCTCCAAAACCACAGAGAAACCCTGTCTCAAAAACCAAAAAAAAAAAAAAAAAGACACACAGACAGAGGCACGGGTCATCCTTGAAACAGGAATGCCCCCTTTATTGTGTACTAGAGCGGCTTATATATGGATCCTTAACTCATGATTAACTGCCAGGCCCCAGCCAAACCCACCAGAAGCCACTCCCCTGCCATCAGGAGCTCCTGGGGGGGTCTCATGCTCAGAGCAGCTGCAAACACGGGAAATCAAGTTGCTTAGAGGAAAATCAGGGTCTGAGGTCAACAGCCCCCAACACCAAAAAAAAAGTTAATTCTAAGATTTTTGTTTGGTCAGTTTATTTTTGGGGATGTTTCAGTGTAGTCCAAGCTGGCCTTAAACACAAGATCCCCTGGCCCTGGCCCTGCCTCTGCCCCCTGAGTAACTGAGACTATAGAGTGAATAAACTGATAGATAGAAATAGATTCACGTAGATATTCATATATATATACATATATATATGGATCTTTTGAATCCCACATATATACATTTGTATGTGATAAAATAAATTCCATATAGACGTATAGGATTTTCTAGAATGGATTACAGGCTGTGGTTCAGCTAATCCGACAATGGTTTGCTCTGTACGGAGGGGCCACAAATCCGGTTCAGCCCACAAGGCTGGTGCCTGAGCTTGTCTTCAGTGCACACTGGAATCCTGAAGAAGCAGGCTCTAATGCCAGCCAAGGAATGGCCTTGCTAGCAAGATTGAGGGCAAGCAGGCAAAAAGCAAGCTTCCTTCTTCCCTGTCCTTTACGTAGGCCGCCAGCAAAAAACCTGACCCATATTTAAAGTGGGTCTTCCCACCTCAGCAGACCCAGATTTGGGGTGGGTCTTCCCACTTCAAATGAGCCAATCAAGAAAAATCCCTCACAGGTGTACCCAGACACTTGTGATTTACTTACTTCCAGATATGGTCAAGTTGAATAGCCACCACAGCGTCCTTCATAGTATGTTCTCTGTTTCAAACCCCAATTCTAGTCGGGTGGTGGTAGCACACACCTTTAATACCAGCACTCAGAAGGCAGAGGCAGGCGGATCTCCATGAGTTCGAGGCCAGCCTGGTAGAGCTAGTTCCAGGACAGGCTTCAAAAGCTGGAACTTCAGCAAAAGCTGGGTCCTGCTGCCTGGGAGTGAGGTTGGAGAGTCCCCCACCCCATTCCCCCCCAGCCTTAGGCCAAGCACAGCCCAGCTGAGAGCTGAGATTAGAGCCCTCTTAATAAACCCAGAGCCACGGCCACATGCAAATTATTTCCCCACAGAGACTGAGACGGTGTTGGCTGTTTTCCCACAATTAGGGATGACTTGCTACACGGTACTAAATAATCAGTAGAAGCTAATGACCTAACAATTTGAAATCGCCGAATTGGTATGGCATGAACCAAAATAGCGTGAAACCGACTAAAAGTGCTTGTAAGAATTTTTTTTTGGGGGGGGCTCACTTTGTAGCTTAAGTTGGCCTCAATATGGAGGTCCCCCAGCCCTATCTTCCTAAGCACGAGGATTACAGTTGTACACACAACACCAAACCCAACATTTGCTTTTACGCTTACTAATTTGTATGTGTGTAATGTTCCCCTGCCGTGGCACATGGGTGGAGGTCAGAGGTCAGTTCCTCCTTCTGGCAAGTGGATTCCAAGGCTCAAACTGCCTTTAGCAGATGAACGCCCCTCGCTGGCCACAAGCTGTTTCCTAACGGAGGGACTGTCTTAGTCCAGCCTGCTGTCACCCATCTCTGAGATTCAGTAACTCACAGTGAACAGGGTGACTGGCTCATCGCTCTGGAGGCTGGGGAGTCTGGAATCAAAGGATATATGTTGCACCTGGGGGCATCTGGGAAGCACCTTCCTTTATCTCTTGGCCCACAAGTGTGTGTGTGGGGGGGTGGGAGGTTGGAGAGAAAGGAGAGACACGTTTCTAACAAGCTCACTCCGGAGATGATCACATTAGCATTTGTGAGAACAGACCCCAGGACCCTATTCACCTCTTAAAGACTGTTGCTCTTAGCCCTGTGATGCTGGGGATTAAGTTCTGACGCCTGAACTTTAGGGACCACTTTTAAGCCAAAGCAGTTAAGCCAAAGGAGTTAGGGATGGAGAGAGAAAGAGAGAGAGAGAGAGAGAGAGAGAGAGAGAGAGAGAGAGAGAGAGAAGTGCCTGGGCTGGTGTTACACTTTAGTGATAGAATACTCTAGCCCAAAAGGGAACAGTGAACAACAATGACATTTATGCTTGGATCGCCGACTTGGTAGCTGGCGGACAGAATCTGGAATCTGGATTAGGGTTTAAATTGGAATCCTCCTGCCGCCCTCTGCCAGCTGAGTACTCTGGGGTCCACAGGCTACACAGAAAACCCATGCCACTCAAAATCCCTCCCCACTGCTTCTGGGGCATCTCTCTGTCTCTCCCAGATGCCCCCTGAGGCTCTATGATGACTGTCCATCAATTAGTAGCTAACTCAGCCTCCTGACCCAAGGTTAATTTTATTAATGTGAATGCAAACTCGGGGTTCACAGTGTGATCTAATCTCCCCCAACACTTTACAGCGAAGTTCCCTTTTCATTCTGAAATATTGTACTCACGGGAGAGGCCTTAAACATCCAGGGTAGAGCCATTAAACATCCCAGGTGTGTCCCGGTACCTGAAGTATGTTTAGAGGCCTCCAGTTCCCGCCGCAATTCTCTCTGTATCTCCTCTCCACCAGGTTCAGCAACCCCTCCCTTCTAGAGCCATTCCCTGGAGTCCTTATTAAAGTTTACTGCTCTCTTGTTCCTTCCCTCGGGGCACCGCTAATCCACAGTGTTAATTATCAGGAAGCGCGTCAATTACTTCCGGAACTGGTTAAGCTAGGTGATCCCTTCTGGAAGGCATGGTTCTGCTGGGGTAGAGAATATTAATAAAGGTTACACCGCCTAAGCACTCAGCTATTCTTAGTTTTAACAACGTCTTTGGTCATAACCGTCTCAATCACGGTAACGAACGACTAGCGGTTTTGAGTTGTCTTTCCGAGAGCCGGCACCACTCTACCCTCGCTGTTGCCTAAGGCTTCACAGCAATCGGGCAGAGGGGGTGAAGAAGTCCCATTTGCAGAAATAAAGGCAGGCTTTTATTATACGTGCAACAAATACATTTCTGTTTCTTAGGTCTGATGTAAACTGTGACCTCCATCTGCCTGTTTGTATATCCTTGCCTTGCTCCTTCCCTTCCCTTGTGTTTAACAGTGTCTAACAGCCAACTCTTTGGCCCTGTGAACACCTTCTCTCACCTATAAAAGGGATTTCAAGAGGCCAGCAAGGGCTGTTCTCGCAAATCCCGACTTACAGGGAGACAGTCCTGGGTGCACTCCCAAATACAGTTTGCTTTAATCATACAATCATGGACTTGGTCTTTTCTCCTTGAGAACCTCTGGTTTGACTTCGCCTACCTCTGCTTCCCCAGGCCTGGGATTGATGGCACAGGCTTGAACTTAAGCTCTGAAAAAATTTAGGGGGAGTAGTGGAACTTTGAAAGGTGGGGCCCAGGATAGGAAGTGAGTCCCTGGTGGGATCTGAGGGCATGGGGGCTCTGAGCCCTTCCTGCTCCTCTTCTTTGCTTCCTGGCGGCCATGATGTGAATGCTGTCCCCCACCTTAAGCTTCCTCTACGGTGCTCCTGCCTTGCTGTGAGCCAGAACTTAACGGAGCCAGGAGAGCGTTGACTGAAGCCTCCAAAACTCATAGCCAAATAAGGGACTCCTCCCTGAAGGTGCCTCAGACACTGTCAGACACCTCCAACCCACAAAATTACATCCATTTTTTTAAACCTCTGTTCACCTCTTTGAACTATAATTTTAAATTATTTATTTATCTATTTTTAAAGACATGGTGCTGGAGAGGTAGCTGAGAGTTCTACATCTTGCAGGCAACAGGAAGTTAACTGAGATCAGGGTGGTATTGTGAGCATATGAGACATTAAAGCGCACCCCCACAGTGACACACTTCCTCCAACAAGGCCACATCTACTCTGATAGGCCACACCTCCTAATACTGCCACTTTCTATAAGTCTATGTGTAGAGCCACAGGTCTCCCCTCCTCCCAGAGTTCATATTGAGGACAACTTGCAGTTTCTAGCAAAACATCTTGTTTGTTCCTGTGCTCCCTCTGCCCACCCTGGGGGTTAGCTTATAGCGTCTTGAACCTGGTAATTTCCCACCTGCCTGGAGGACTTCCACTGTGCAGCAGTTAGGAATAGAAGGTTTTCTCTAAGCTTGAATAAACGGCATTCAGCATTCCCTCTTCTCGAATGACCCATGTCTCTTGTGTTCCTTAATCTCCAGCCCCTTGCCCGGCTCCTGAGCCGTCCTGAAGCACAGGTGCTACCTCCACGGAGGCCATTTTCATCCAAACCACCACAGTGGCACTATTGAGAGGTGAGTAGATCATGAAGATACCCAACTTCATCGATGGTTTAAGCTGGTGACGAGGTCATAGCTAAATGGACTATTAAGAGCTGGGTAGCTCATCAACATCCCATCTTGGGTGGGAGAGGGGCTGCCCCACCCTGCGGCGCTATTGGCAATTAGTGGCTGCTGAGGAAGGAGGACCCTTTCCTTCTGAGGCGTAGCCAGTTGTGAGTTTCCCACAGTCCAGTGAATGACTCCCCACCCACGGAAGTAATTAACCCCAGTGGGCCGCAAAACAAATGGAATACGCATGACAATAAAAAGGAAACTTGGGTAAAAGGAGCTCTTCGGGAATAGAAAGGAGAGGTGTGTGAAACTGGCCACGTACGGACTTACTTGGAAGAAGTGCGTCACTGAGGATAAACATTTGGAAGAAGTGCGTCACTGAGGATAAACATTGGTTCACGGCCTCTTTCTCTGTCTCTGGTCGTCATGAAGTTAGCAACGTAGCTGCAGACACTGATGTTTTCAACATGCCTTGTTGTGAGGAGGTCGCTTGTTGGTTCCTGGCTGCTCAGCCCCGAAATAATCAGACAGAAACTATATTATTTAAATCACTGTTTGGCCCATTAGCTCTAGCTTCGTATTGGCTAACTCTTGCATATTAATTTAACCCATCTCCATTAAGCTGTGTATCACCACAATGTAACAGGAAGGCCGCTTGTTTGTCTCAGCTGCCTAGAACCGAAATAATCACACAGAAGCCATATTCATTAAAACACTGCGTGACCCATTAGTTCTAGCTTCTTATTGGCTAACTCTTACATATTAATTTAACCCATCTCCAATAATCTGTGCATTACCACAAGATCATGGCCTACCAGCAAAGTTTCAACACATCTACCTATGGTGGTAGATCCATGGCATTTCTCTGACTCCACCCTTCTTCCTCCCAGCATTCAGCTCTGTTTTCCCTCCCTACCTAAGTTCTTCCCTATCAACAGACCAAGGCAGGTTTATTTATTTATTTATTTATGGTAATGACAGCACACAGAGGGGACTCTCACATCACCTCCCCTTTTCTGTTTAAATAAAAAAGGTTTTAACTTTAACATAGAAAAATTACATATAATGAAACAGTTATCAAGCAAGAATTATAGTTACAATATTTATATCTACTTTATCTTTTATCATAACTAAGGAAAACTATAACTATCAATTCTTCAACTCAAAGACTCCAGAAGGATATAATATTATCTAAGTAAACAGGAAATGCATTGTAAGCAACTTCTAAAACTCTAGAATTGACAGAGACATCTCATTGCCTGGACAGTCACCCAAAGTTCTTCTGTAATGTTGGGGCATCCATCTTCAACCTATTGGATCATAGTGTTTAGTAGACTTTTCCATGAAGCAGGAAATTTCAAAGACAGTTCTGCCTATACTGGCAGTTTGCTAGTCACTTTCTTCTGTGTCCTGCAGAATGTTTGGCAGACTCCTTCATGAAGCAGGAAACCCAAAGGACCATCTCACCTTTAGGCAAGTTCAGCAGTCATTTCTCTCTGGGTCCTGCATGTCCAGCTTTTACAGCATACCATGAAGCAGTCTAGACAAGAGCAGTTTCTTCCCAAATCGCAAACAGACTCCATAAGGAGCTTCTTCAGTGCCTATCTTTCTCTCTCTTAAAGTAGATTGGTGCTGCCAGGAGCAGACATGTCTCATGGTCATGAAAAGTCCCAAATTCATAAAACATTTTAAATGCCATATTCTGTAGTCTTTGAAAGGTTTGAAGAATATCTGTCTATCCAAAATACATCTCCGTATTATACTTAGAAAATCTAACTAACATGACGATAAGCTTGACTATTATAGATGATTATCTATTAATCTATATTTCTTAATTATACATTGCATTTTAAAGAAGCTGTACAAACACAATACCTTAATCAAGAGCAGAAATATAGATATAACAAAACTGACCTTAAATTTGTATCAATAAACCAAGATCCATACCAATGAAAATCTCTATAGCATATCTCCCTCTAAATGTAAACAAACATTTAAAGACAATATTTGGGAATATTGGCATAGTTCTCTCCATACTGCTTCCTGCTTTTTGTTGGGTGAAGTAATTTTGGGGGGTGTTCATGGTAACCATCAAACCACATTAATCTCGCTGTGCTCAACCACTCAACATCTTGTCATAGTTGGTTATGGCACTAACCAACTAACTATGATCACTGCAATGCTGTCTCCAAGTTAAACATCTTAAGCTTTTGAGAATTCCATTTGTCATTCAGTTGGTTTCCGCCATTCTAACCACACAGCCCCAGTGAGCCCAGTTATCCAAAATTCATATTATATGTGAAATTGACACAAGCTTTCCTATCAAAGTACCTGATGTCCCCCAGTCAAGATAATCAGCTCAGAAGAGCGTGTTTGGGCCACACATGATCCATCCATCCTTCTTGTTTTTGTTTTGTTTTGTTTTGTTTTGAGAAAGGTTGTCCAGGTTAGCCTCAAGCTCACTGTGCAGGTAGGGATGCCCTTGAACTTGTGAATCCCTTGCTTATATCCCCTGGGTGTGGGGATTACAGGCCTGAGCTGCCACATCCAGTTTAAGTGGTGCTGAGGTCAACTCAGGGTTTCGTGAATGTTCGGTGTCGTGGTTTTAGTAGGAATGGCCCCCATAGACTCACAGATATTGAATGTGTGGCCCACAGTGAGGGGCACTCTGAAGAGGTGTGGTCTCGTTGGAGGAAGTGTGTCGCCGTGGGGGAGGGCTTTGAGGTCTTCCATGCTCAAACTACACAGTCTCTTGCTGCCTTCAGATGGAGAATAGCCGCCATTCCCCATGAAGCAAGGGCTCCACGTTACAAGGGAGGAGACGGGCAAAGCCAACATCTAGTTAATGACAGAGTTTTCAACTCAGGTCTGCCGGGTGGCCAAGCTTCATCTCCATTCACGGGGGCTAGAATATGTTCTTGTCACAAAAGCCAAACCTCCCTTTAACATATTTTCTGGAAAATACTTGAAATCAAAATGGCTGGAACTGGAAACCTATCTCTTGGTTCCCTGGTTACGTAAGCCTCCGTCCTGGTGATTACCATAGGAACTAACTGTGTAATGACTGACTCATTCCTTCCTGGAACTCCAAAAGAGGTTCAGGCCGCTCCTCTGCCAGAAACAGGCCTTGGGACAGACCCATTCCAGAAGAGATACAGCAAACATTTATCCGATGGCTGGAGAGATGGCTCGGCAGTTAAGAGCACTGGCCGCCCTTCCAGAAGATCTGGGTTCAATCCCAAACACCCACATGGCAGCTCACAGCTGTGTGTAACTCCCCTTCCAGAGGGTCACCCCCCCACAGACACTCATACAGGCAAAACACCTATACCATAAAATAAAGATAATTAAAAAAAAAAAAAAGTATCAATGGCTGGGACTGTAACTCCATGGTACAGTGCCTGCCTCGAAGACCCTCTGGTTGATCCCCAGCACCGGGAAAAAGAAACGTCTATCTGAACACACAGTGATAAAAGAAAGTCTCAAGGATCCTCTTCCAGGCTTTGGCAGACTGCCCGTTTCTGTGTCTACAGTGTTGCTTTGGCACTGCCATCACGGACTGTGTACTATTTACGGCTTCTGCCTGCTGTGGAGGCAACAGCAGGGCGGGACATAAGGTGGAGACAGCTCCCCCGTCGGCTCTTTAAGGAAGTCTGTGACCTCGGCCAAGGACAGAGCTTAAAGAACTCGGGAGTCGCACACCAGTTTTCGGGCGGCTGCACGGGAAACCCTTCCAAGCCCATCAGAGAACATTCTGGTCCTCTGCAATCAGCCTTATCCTAAGCTCCATCAGCAGGGCAGCTCATTTTCCACCCCGCCATCCCCATCCTGCTCCACCGCTCTTCATTTTTAAAAATCTCATTTTTGACCGGGTGGTGGCGGCCCACGCCTTTAATCCCAGCACTTGGGAGGCAGAGGCAGGCGGATCTCTCGGAGTTCGAGGCGGCTTTCCAGGTGCCCAGCCCAGACCTTCGATACCGGCTCTATCCCCTCCCCCGCCCCCTCGCAGCGCACATTCACCTCGGCAACTCGCTCTGTTTCCACCAACTTCTACCGTGGGTTGGGCCGGCAGAGGCAGTAACTCAGCCAGGCTGATGATGGGAAGAAACCAAGATGGGGGTGTTGGTGTGCCTGGCTTCTGTTCCCCTGGCACACCACCTCCCTCTACCAAAGGCCACGGTCAGGCCTCCTTCCTTCTACCGTGACCCATGTTCTCTCCAGGTTCTTTCAGAGGCTAATGGTTTCCTGCCGTTTCTAACCTTCCTTCTAAAGGATCCGACTCTGCTTCCCAAACCTTGATCACACTTTGTACATGCTCACTGTATATAAATTGTTAATGGCAAGAAACAGCCCTGAATGTAGGACCTTAAAAAGCATTTATAATCAAATGTCTTTTAGCAGCTTTTGCTCCTTCCTCAGCCATCAAACAATTTAAAGACAACACAGTAACATATAGTATCCAGACTGTGTATTTTCCATCTTTATGTGCCTTTATTTTAACCTCTATTTTATTTTTATTTTCAATTTTTGACTTTTTGAGACAGGGTTTCTCTGTGTATCTTTGGCTGTCTTGAAACTCACTCTCTAGACCAGGCTGTCCCTGAACTCACAGAGATCTGCCTGTCTCTGCCTCCCAAATGCTGGGATTAAAGGTGTGCGCCACCACACCCAGCTACTCTCTGTTTCTTTTTATTTTAAGGACTTTATCCTTTTTTCTTTTCTCTCCCAAGCCTACATATATTTTTAAACACACTGTAAGCTATTTAGAAGTTTTCTTCATCTGAATCTATCTTTTCTGTATATCTCTCTTTCTCTGACCGCATGAGTCTTTAATTTGCTAAGCCATATGGCTAGTATTAAAGCCATGGCTTTGATGGCTGGATCCAGCCCATGCCTTAACTTTTTCCCGAGAGTCTAGCCTCATGGCAGAGGTACTGGCCGGAGCCATGTTTATTGCCACAACTCGATGGTGTTTCAAGGTCCCTGCCACCGCCAAAAAATATGCAGTCAGCTTTTCATCAACCCCTTTTAAGTGTTTTGTGACAGGACCTCTTAAAAGGTTTTGTAGCTAAAACTGAGTCAGGAAGCCTCTCTTAAACGAGAGCGCTTGCCTCTAGCAAGCAGAGCAACCCCGAGAAAGTCCTGCTACCAAGCCCAAGCTCGCTCAGGTTTTCTGTGTATGCAGTTGTCTACATGTTGGACACCTTTAGTCTGAGCATTGGTAGAGGTGAAAGGTCTGGCTAGTGGCTGGCTGCACTGCTTCTGTGATCTCTCAGCTTTCACTCCCTAACCTCTGACACCGGGTTTTATTAAGACCAATTAGAATTCATGCTACACAGGTGGGAATCTGGTAATGACTTTGGGAGGAGGAGTCTGCCTTCTGTGCTCGTGACATTGTTAGTCAAGTTATTGGCCACAGTCATTTGGAGACTTGAATGGGCCTTGAGGATTGACCACCAAGGTGCTATAATTCAGATCCACAATGTCCTCCAAGGGTTTGTCTGTCAGGCTAGGGAGAAGGCTCCGTGGGTTACAACACTCGCTGTGCAAACCTGACCACCTGAGTGTAAGCCCCAGAACCCGGGGAATAAAGGAGTGTGGTGTTGCCCATCTGTAATCCCAGGACTCCTAGGGCGAGAAAGGAGACGGAGACCAGGAAACAAATGGAAGCTTGGAGCCCGCTAGACTGGAGCATAGAGCCAGGCAGAAACAGCGAGAGGAACCCTGGTCCAACATGCTGGAAGGAGAGAGCGGCCTCCTGAATGTTGACCTCTGACCTTCACAAACACACCGTAGCACACAGTGCATGCATACACACACACACACACACACACACACACACACAGATAAAATGCTTCTAAAGGCCTGTGTGTTAAAAGCTGGGCCCCAGAGTAACACAACTGGAAAGTGGTTTAGGAGGTGCAGCCTAGTAGATTTTAGGATATTGGGTATTATGTGTTTCTTTTCTTTCTTTAATTTACATGAATGTGTGTGTGTGTGTGTGTGTGTGTGTGTGTGTGTGTGTGTGTAACTATGGAGGCCCCAGCTTAGCGGATGCTTATGAGCAGGCCAGTGTGCTGCTGGGATCTGAACTCTAGAGAGTAATAAGCACTCATGTGGAAGCCCCTCCCCAGCCTGCTGGGAGCATGCTCAGAAGATCCCAGGGTCTGAGTCTCTTCCCATCTCTCATTGCTTCCTGGTTGCCATGAGCAATTTATTTCTGCCAAAGTCTTTCACCATGGTGTGGTGCCCCAACAGGAGACTAAAAGTGATATGTATATCTTCCTGACCCGGGACTATGACCTTTAGGGTTCTAAGCCAGGATAAAGCTGCTCTCTTACTAAATTGATCATTTTAGACAAAAAAAAAGCTGAGCAATACACAGGCCCACTCACTCAGCTGTTGGGGAGAAGCTTCAGTCCCTCGCCTTATGAGCTTTCCATGGGGCTGCTCAAGACATGAGAGCCACCCCGAAATCAAGAAAGGAACCCCAGTGTCTTTACTGCCTAATAATTTAAGTGATCTTGATAAAGTAAAAAGTATATATGTTACTATTTCAAAACCTTCTCTCTTCCTTTGATCTGCTTCCCCGTCGTAACACCAATGCTACATGGGCTTTGGTATTGTAGTTTTAATATGAGGCAGTTGTTGGCACACACTTTTAATCCCAGCACTCGGGAGGCAGAGGCAAGCGGATCTCTGTGAGTTCGAGACCAGCCTGGTCTACAGAGCGAGTTCCAGGACAGCTAGAGCTACACAGAGAAACTCTGTCTCAAATAAATAAATNGAGACCAGCCTGGTCTACAGAGCGAGTTCCAGGACAGCTAGAGCTACACAGAGAAACTCTGTCTCAAATAAATAAATTAATTAATTAATTAAACAAACAAACAAACAATAGAACGAAACCCTCTTCCAACTTACTCCTTTTTAAGACTTTTTTCTGTGTATGTATGTATGTGTGTATGTCCTCCTGGTACTTGGCCAAGTTGGCTAGTCTGGCTGGCCCATTGGCTTCAGGGATCCACCTACCTCTGCCTCCCCAATGCTGGTATTACAAGCGTGTGCTACTATGCCTGGATTTTGTTTGTGTGCTTGTTTTTTCTAACATGAGTTCTGAAATGTGAACTCAGGTTCCTATGCTTTCGAAGCAAGCACCACACTGACTGAATTATCTCCCCACAATTAAAATGATGCAAGTGGAAAACTTTTTGTCTGTTTATTTGTGTTCGTTTTTGTTTCTCAAGACAGGGTTTCTCTGTGAAACAGCCCCGGCTGTCCTGGAACTAGCTCTTTGTAGACCAGGCTGGTCTCAAACTCACAGAGATCCGCCTGCCTCTGCCTCCCGAGTGCTGGGATTAAAAGCATGCGCCACCACCACCCGCCCTTGTTCTTTTTTCCTTACAGTTTTCTCCTTCTGTTTATATCCTCTCTGCCCGCCAGCCCCACCTACCCTTGCTCCTGCCTCACTAATGGCCGTTCAGTTCTTTATTAGACCATCAGGTATTTTAGACAGGCAAAGAATCATAGTATCACAGAGTTAGATAAATGCAGCATAAACAAAAGCAATGCACCTTAAAATAATATTCTACAACTACAGGCTCTCTCTCTCTCTCTCTCTCTCTCTCTCTCTCTCTCTCTCTCTCTCTCTCTCTCTCTCTCTCTCTCTGTCTCCCTGGATGTCCTAGAATTCAGTATACAGACCAGGCCGGCCTGAAGTCCTGGAACTCCACCAGCCTCTCCCTGAGATTAGACCTTCTGTTTCTATGCATCTACACATCAAAGAGAACTTGGTAACTGTGTTTTCTTCCAGCCAGAGTTAAGCTGCCGTTTGAAAAGCTCTCAGCTATTTTGCTGGAAGGAATCAGAATACGATTATGAGATAACGTGGAGCATTTGGAAATTATCAGTTTAATTTTATTCACATCATAAAATAATTCATTTCTAATTTTTTTCAAAGAATTGTTTTGATGTGTAGGAACATTTTTCTTGCCTGTCCATTTGCATGTGTACCACATGTCTGCCTGGTGTTCACAGAGGCTGCTGGACTCCCTGTCCCTGCAACTGGAGTTACTGACAGTTAGCAGCTGCCATGGGGGTGCTGGGCACTGAACCTGGATCCTTTGCAGGAGCATTGCTGAGCCATCGTCATTCCAGCCCTAGACTTTTCCTTCTTTCTTTTTGAGACGGTATCGCCATGTCTGGCTGTCATCCTTTCTTCTCGCTTCAGAAGCAGGCAGTTGCAGAGCGGAAGTGGTCCTCAGGGTCTACGGCCATGTGCCGGGCTGGACAGTGTCTCCCTCAGATGCAAAGTGACCGGAAAACCTCAATCAGAACTGGCTCTCGTGTTGCACACACCCCAACTCCTGTTCCCGGGTTCTCTGCTTCCTACCCATTATTGTCAGTGAGCCCAGAATGCCTGCGCCTGCCCCTCAAGTGCTGGGACCACAGGTCTGCGCCACCGTGTTCACCTTGTGTCGTCCTGGGGAGCCGACCCAGGGCTTCCTATTGGGCTAGGCGAGCCCTCTCTCCGTGGAGCTACGCCCCCGGTCTTGTTTGTACATCTCAACCTTCCCTACGCTGTTCTGCTGCCATGGAGAGAGGAAGGACGCCAATTTCCCTCTCCAGATTACACTCGGCACCACACTAAACGGGAGCCAGAGACAGATGGGCCGGGAAGCAGATGAGATGAAAAGCTGTGTTGCAGCCGCAGGAAGCCCCTGACATTGCTTCTCGGCAGCAGGCTCTGTTCTAGGAACCAGCGAGCTTCCAGGCTGCCTACCATGACTGAGTTTGCCCAGAACCTGCCAGGGGAGGGCAGTAGCTCTCTGCTTCGGATCCTTGCCTCCCCAGCCCCAAATCCCATGGATTCTGCCTGAGCTCTGGAAGCTTCTGCCAATGCCCAAGCGTTGTCTCCTGTCAGGATACCCACCTGACCACTGACTGGGCTCCTTGCCAACATTCCTGTCCCATCCCATCCTACCTTCCTGTCAGCTGCCAGAGATATTATCAGTGCAATGTTTGAAAATTTCAATTCTAAAGATTAAAGTACTCCTCTTTCCTCCCTAAACCCAGAGATACAATCAGGTGCAGAGAGTTTGGCATAGGGTTCAAGGTGTTTTGTAATCTGCCCCCAGGTCCCTCCTGGCTCCTCTCATTACCGGCCCAGGCATGGTTCCGGTGTTGAATGAACCTGCCTACCCTGCCAAGATGCTGTAAATTGGCCAACTCCTCTCATTTGCATGACCACCTTCTCCTCTCTGCCGTCACCTGGCCACTTCTGTTTGTCTTTAGACCTGACTGGAAATGGTGCTCAGGGGCCAGGGACGTTGCTCCTGAGCAGAGTGCTTGCCCTGGGCTGGTTCAGTTTCCAGCACTGCACAACCTGGGTGGCACGTGTGTGTAATCCCTGTACTTGAGAGGTGGAGGAGAGAGGATCAATAGTTCAAGGTTATCCCCAGCTGCAGAAAGAGTTGAGGCAGCTCTTGGCTACGTGAGGTGGGGGGACAGAAAAGAAAGGGAGGGAGGAGGGGAGAAAGAAGCCCATCTATGTCTCTCCAACTGTTCAAACTTCTATTAAAATCCTTGACAAAGGAGCTCGAGGGATGACGTAGTATTTAAGAGCACTGACTTCCAGAGGACCCAGGTTTGGTTCCCAGCACCCAAGTGGTGGCTTACAACCACCTAGAACACCAGCTCTGGAGGATTAGACACCAACACCCTAATCCGGCCCCTGTGGGTACCGCATGCGTGTGGTGTACAGACACATCCAGGCAAAACAGCCACACGGCTGAAAATGAAGATCTTTTAAAAATAAAATAAAACCCTTGACGGCGTGGCCTGATTCCGAAGGAGGAAATAAAGTCAGAATAAAAACAAAGAGGAAAACCACCTGCAGGAAACGGGTCCTTAAGTAGCTGGCCAAACAGCTGCCTCCAATTATCCTCTTTTAGAGAAAGGCACACGTGCCGACTTCGGGCTCTTTGACTGCTTAGGAAAACACTCTTGGCCGCAGAAAAGGAATTTCTAGTTTTTTAGCCTCTTCACCCGGAACCCCAAGGCCCATCAATGGTGGAATGGCTAACGTAGCGCAGAAATGCCTGCCAATGTTCCGAGAACCCCTTTGCGGTTGCTCGAACTTGTGTCTTCTCCGCTGAGCCCAAGGCTAACACATTCTTCTCGTCCTCTTGTTGCTTCTGGCGTCCTTTTGAGCTGTTCCCCGTCACAATGCTGTGGTCACAGCGATGGAGAAAGGAGGAAACTGAGAAAGCGAGTCCCACAGTTGATACTCCACTCCGGACTTCTCATTTCTTTCTGCTTCCTCGCCTGGTTCTTACTTTCTTTTTTTTTTTTTTTTTCCCCATTAAAAAATATACTAGTTTCTATTTGTTCATGCATATACACATGTAGATACCACAGCATGAGTGTGGAACTCAGTTGACAACTTTTGGGGGTTGGCTCTCCCCTTCCACCCCTACATGGGTTCCCAGGATCAAACTCATGCCGTCAGACTTATCCAGCAAGTACTGTTACCCGCTGAGGCGTCTCGCTCACCCACCATCTGGTTCTTAGGTGAACAGAGGGCAACCCCAGAGGAGATGGCACTGTATTGTCCACCTGGGCTTCCAGAGACTCTTCTGAAAGGAGAGAATTCCTTCTGTAGGGGATTTGGGGACGAGTCAATTCAGGAGCCATTTGGGGAAAGGGAGGCTGTAGAAGAGACAGGACTGACCAGAATAAATCAGACTGAGACATCTACCTTAGGACACAGGCCATCGCAGCAAAGGCTCTGAAGAGAAAGGAGCGTGGGGAAAATGCTATGGAAATAAAATCATTTAGATACTCTTGCTTGCAGGACAATTGATCAGGAAGGGTCCGAGCATGGAGCAAGGGGAACAAGAGAGAAAGAGGGGGCACGCATGCACCTTAGGCTTCCCTGTAAATAGTAAGAGTGGCCATGCCCCAGTAGGCGGGCTGATACAAGTTCCTGCAGCAGGGAACTCCTTTCCAGGGAGGGTACAGCACGTTTGCAAGCTGGAAGCACAGGGTTACAGGAACAGCCTTGATCTGCTGGAGAGCAGAGCCACTGGCTGTCAGGGCTGTCAGGGCTGGTCGCAGGCTCTGGAAGCCAGGGAGAGGTTTCGGTTTTCACTCCCAGGAATTTGAAAGACAGAAAGAAGTCTGAAGTTTCCAAAGCTAAGGTTGGCTGGTGAGTAAAGAAGAGACTCAGGGACAGGAGTAGCAAACGGGAAGAGAGGGAGCTGTGCCCCAGGCAAGACACACCCACACCCAGGTCTCTAAGATCGAAGTTTGCAGCTGGCAGCAATTTTGACCCTCAGGGCACCACTAGGACGCCTGTCTCTGTCACTAGGAAGTCTGTCCGCTACTTCTTGCGTTTGTTATCTGTGTGGAAGGAATACAGGTGATCCAACTGACTAGCGAGACCAGACACATTGGCTTCTGAGCATCCTCCCATACAGGAATAGCGTGTTCGGGACACAGCAGGCCCGAGTCCTGAGCTGTGGGCAAGTGTTTCTGAGCTAGGAAAGAAGTGATCGCAGGATGACGCTGCTTAGTGGTGGGGAAGCAAACATGACTCATCACGTGACATTCAACTACTCGTGTCGTTAGCATGGCTGTGGAGCGTGTTGTGCCGTGGATCCCAGGAGAGGAGGGTAGGTCTTGCAGAGTTGTGGGTTTCAGGGATGAAATGCGAGACTTCGGTTTGGGAGCAAATGCCTTACCCACTGAGCCATGCAACTGGCTGGGAAAATCCTTTCTGTCAAGTTTTATTTTTATCTGTGTCTGTGTGTATCTCTGTGCCACGCGTGTTCAGATACCCTCGAAGGCTAGAAGTGGGCGCTGGTTCCCCGGAGCTGGAGTTTGGGTGGTACGATCCACCAGCAGCAAAGCCCTCTTAACTGCCGAGCCATCTCTGCAGCCCAAGATGATGAAATGAGCAGAACAACTTAAAACTGAGAGTGACCGTGCATCACTGCCTCGCTGTTCTTTGTCTGGAATTATGAGGTATATGTCACCGACCTGGAGAAGATCATTACTTCTCATAAACATTTGATACAATTTTTGATACACTTTCGTGGTATCTTCTGCTTGCAGTCCTGGTGCGGGGTAGGCAGAGGCAAGAGCATCCCTGGGGCTTGTTCGCTATTCAGCCTAAGTGTCTTAGCAAACTCCAGGCCAGGGATAGGTCCCGTCTCAAAAATAAAACAAAATAACACCCGACATCATCCTCTGGTCCCCACACACAAGCTTACACACGTTCACAAACATGCATACACACGTGTAAACGTGCACATGCACCGATATCTACATAAATAACACAGTCCCTGTGTCCTCTGTGGACAAAGGCAGTATGGGAATTTTCCATGGAAAATGGATCTTTGAAGTGTAGTAGGTCTTTCTTTTTTGTGTCAAGAGTTTCAAAATCAGAGAGCAGCGCCATCGCACAGTGGCAGGTGTTCCCTGATTCCCAAGGCACGCGGTTCCAAGTGGGCGGATCCCTGCAGTAGGAGGCAGAGATTTGAGGCTGTAGTCCAGACCTGCCTTGGCAGGGAGCCCACACTCCGCCCAGTGTTAGAAGATTTGTCTTCCAGCTTCACCTGCTGTGCCTTGAGGTGTGGCTCGCTCCTTAGGTTACCCCAACTCTAACATGGATGACTCTGTAGTCTTCTACATACATAGGCCAAAAACCACACTGTATTAGGGCTGGAAGGTGGAACTCCGAGATTGAACATGTATGAAGTCCTGTGTTAGATCCCCAGCAGCAAAAGCAAACAAAGGAACAAAGAAAAAGCCATTTCCCCCTGTAAAGCACGCGGCTCCTTGGCACTAAGGACGCTCACACGGCTCTGTAGCCACCGCGGGAAAACCACTTTGCAAAGCTGAGACCGTACTTCCTCGTTCCTCTCTTCCCTCAGCCCAAGTCCCCTTGGGTTACTTTCTGTCTCTATGGATTTGGTTCCTCTAGTTACCTCATACAAGAAAGACTGTACCAGGCTTTTACTCTTGGGCCCGCCAACCAGCTCCTAAGTCATGACAGGAAGACTTAATACTAGTTTTGAATGTCCAGCCTTATCTTACGCTTGCTTCTTGCTAGCTCTTGTAACATAACCTGTTAACCTGTTTATTTTCATCTACATTTTGCCTCGGGGCTTTCTACTTTCTTTTCTTTCTGTACATCTTGCTTTGACTGCTTCTCAAGTCTGTCTGTCTGGCTGGCCCCACCCTCACCCTCCTTTTCTTCTGTCTCCTATTTATTCTCTCCGCCCGCAGCCCCACCTACCCCTCTCCTAGCTATGGGCCCTCTGGGCAGCTCTTTATTAGACCAATCAGGTGCCTTAGGCAGGCAAGGCGAACCAAATGCATCTTTACACGGTTAAACAAATAGAGCAGATCTTCTCCACAGTTATCATGCTAGTCCACAGTAGGAGGTCGATGTGTGGCCTTCTGTGACTGCCTCATTGCCCTTATCAGCATGTCCCCTGGGTTGGCATATATTATATGTTGTAGCCTCTGTCAGATCTGTCTTCCTTTTAAAGGCTGTATAATATTCTTTTGTATGATATACCACACTTGCTTGTTCATGGTTTGTTGTTGTTCATACAACAATAGGTCGTAGCTGGCTTTTTTTTTTTTTTGAATATTTCAAGTAATATCACTACAGACAGGGTGAAAATGGAGTGGCTGTATTTTATCAGAGGTTCCCTTAGAGACACGGAAGCCTTTATTGTAGATTTCGGATCCCAGGTCTTAGGAGCTGCGGCCATGTTAGGAGAGACAGAGTTTGTGAGCCCCACTCTGCTACACATCAGCCGCCAGCTGTGGAAGGAGACTTCACCGCTCCAGCTGCACAGGGTTTTGGGAAATGCAAAGTAACAAACACAGAATGGCTGGAAAGGCAAAGCCAGAGGAAAGCAGAAATAACAGCTGGGAAGTTGCTCGAGTCTTCTTCCCAGCTCCTGGCAGGAGGAGGTTAGCCTAGGTTACACAGTGAAGGTCAAGTCAGCCTGGATTGAGACCCCACATCACAAAGGACAAACAAGGGGCTGGAGAGCAGCCCCAGTGCTTCAAAGTCTGTGTCCAGTGGCTCACAACCACCTCTAAGCCCTGCTCCAGGGGATCCAGCACCTGAGGCCTTCGCAGGCCTATACCCACACAGAAATACATAATTTAAAATAAATACCATTTTCTTTCTTTCTTTCTCTCTCTCTTTTTTTTTTTTTTTTTTTTTTTGGTTTTTCGAGACAGGGTTTCTCTGTAGATTTGGAGCCTGTCATGGAACTCGCGCTGTAGACCAGGCTGGCCTCAAACTCACAGGGAACTAAATACCTTTTTAAAAAGCTCAAAGCCAGGCAGTGGTGACACATACGTCCAATCCCAGCACTAAGGAGGCAGAGGCAGGTGCATTCCTTTGAGTTCGAGGCAAGCCTGGTCTATAGAGTTAGTTTCAGGACAGGCTCTGAAGCTATAGAGAAACACTCTCTTGAGAAAAAAAACAAAACAAACAAAAAAGCTCAAAAAACAAAAAAAGTCCAGTCTGGTCCCAAATAGTGTTGTGTATCAGACTTTCCTGGGGAGATGTTCCACATCTGCTCACTCCAAAAGGGAGCCCACAACAGACCAAAGTACAGATCCCACCAAAGCCCAACTTGGTGAACTGTAAGTTTTACTGGGGTTACTTGCAGGAGTGTGTGTGTGTGTGTGTGTGTGTGTGTGAGGTTACTTAGAGGAGCAGAAATGACTGTGTCGCTAAAGCCTACCCCAGCATGGGTGACAGCTCACAAAAGCCGGGAACCTGGAGAACAATGTATAGCCCATAGTCATCTCAAGACATTGGAAAGTATCCATTCTAAGCGGCTCATTAGCCTAAACTCTGACAGCTGGTCTGGTCTCATGGTCTCTGCAGAGTAACTGCTACATCTAAGAGTCTTTGTGGCTTGACTCTTCGGTCTGAGACAGACTCTCAGCTTTTATTGTTTACTGTCAGGGGGTTAGAGTAGGGAGGGGGAACCTGAGGATCTGGTCAGTTTCAGGGACAGTCTGTAGCTCCTTTGAGTTGTTTCTCTTCCTGCTCTGGGAGCTTCCCTGCAGGGTGTTTCATTCTCTAGGAAACTGTGGCACACCAAATAGGTGACATTTAATCGTCTCTATCAGCCTTTCTCCTTAATGTTCCTTTGGTTCCTTTGGTTGTTTCTGAGATAAGACTCTCAAGTAGCCTGCTGGTTCAGCCAGGGTCATTCCTGGACACTCGGGTGAGTTCAAGGCCAGCCTGGGTTACCAGAGACCAAAAAGTTTCTGTATCCTGATAAACCTCTAATCCGAATCAGACCAAAACAAACCGGATTAGAAAAAGCCCAGGTTTAATGGATACCAATGGCTTTCCAGTCCCCCAGAGAAGAGCGGGGAGATGGGACTGGGGAGGAAGACCAGAAAAACCACGTGTTTGTTCTCTGGTGGGGGCAGTTTAAATATTCTGTGGGAGTGATCTTGAGCATCTCTGGGGAGGGGTCATCGTTTGGTGGGCTTTCTCGGGGGTGGAGTCTGGACTGAGGCAACTTCCCAGGGGAGAGGGCTTGAGTTGGACCTTCCACCTGAACGTTCCAGACTCTTTAGATATATGGATGCCAGGGGCTGTGGTGTCAGCTTAACCCAAACATTCCACACTCTTTGGGTGTAGGGGTGCCAGGGGCTGGGGTGACAGAGACCTTGCTTCAAACAGTAACAACAAAACTAAGAAGATGTGTCAAGGTAGCTCGCTGGCAAAGATGGCTCAGTGGGTAAAGGGCTCAGTGTGCAAGCACGAAGACCTGAGTTCAAACCCCAGCTCACATCTAAAAACAAAAGAGAAAGCCAGGTCCAGCCGCATACACCTGTACTCCTGACACAAGGCAGCAGAGGCAGTGGCCAGTGTAGATGAATCGATGAATTTCGATAAAAGATCTCGCCTTAAGAAACAAGGTAGTGAACAACTGAGGATGACCTTTGACCTCCACTTGTGTACGTGTGTGTGTGTGCATGCACGTGCATGCATGTGTGTACATACACACCTTTCAAATTACATCGAGTTACTCTTAATGAGAATTGTGGCATTTGTAAAATCGGGGGGAAATCTGCTTTTTCCTCCAGGGAAGTCACGAAGCAGATGCACAGCCCCCTTTCACAGGAACAAAAAGTTCGTCATATTTTAGACCCGACCTCTTGGCTTCTTCACTCGTGAGATGCAGTCGCAGTGCCTGGCTGTCCTTACCCAGGCTCTGAGAGTGGGTACCATGTTTCCCAGGGGACCTAAATCGCAGCCACCCTGGAAGGGAGAGCCCCTTGGCGTCCTTGTGTTTGCTGTCTGCCAGTCACAGGCTAAGTGCGTGACGCGATCTGGCTTTACCGCCAGACCTTCCACTGCAGGGGAGATACCGCAGTTCCCACTTCATGAGAACGTGGAGGCTCAGAGAAGTTCAGAAACCTGCTGAGTGTCACACAGCCAGGGAGGCTCAGAAGCAGGATTCGAATGAGGTCTGCAGGATAACACAGTCTGGCTCCCGCCTTGTTAGCCAGCCTGCCTGGAATTCAGTTCCCAAGGAAGGCATGGTTCACCAATCCCAGCAGCAATCATTGGCCTTGAGGGACCTTTGGATACTTTCCTGAGAAACAGGAAGTCTTCCTTTTTACCAAAAACGGTGACCATAAAGGCAGCCAGGGCTTGCTCTGTCATGCTCTTGTCCGGCACACTTAATTCACCGAAGATCATCCTGCCAATAGGTCACCCCGCTCTGGTGCCTTCAAAAGGCAATATGGAATTCGTATCCAATTTCAGTGACAATAATTCTTTTTATTTTATTTGTTTGTTTATTTGTTTTTCGAGACAGGGTTTCTCTGTGGCTTTGGAGCCTGTCCTGGAACTAGCTCTTATGGACCAGGCTGGCCTCGAACTCACAGAGATCCTCCTGCCTCTGCCTCCCGAGTGCCGGGATTATTAAGGCATGCGCCACCACCACCCGGCTTGGTGACAATAATTCTAACATTAGTCAAATTAGATTGAGGGAAATAACTTTAATATAACTTTTAATTCCAGGGCAAAGGTCAAACCACCAGAGAGCTCAATGGATCACAATGTCTCGTTAATAAGTAACGGATGACCGAGGTTCTGTAAGAGACTGCCGATGTTGGTTCTCTTAGGCACAGGGCCAGTTGTGTGGCGTGTGTGGGGAGGGGTGCAGGTGAACAAGATGCAGGCCCAGCTTCCAGGCTTTCTTAGCCAGCTTCTGCCCTGTGTGAGGGACCCCAGGAGCCTTTCCGTGGGAACATTCACAGGGCTGCCCAAATGCCACGCTAGACAGAGAACAGAATATTCTATGTGTTTGTAGGACTCTGGCTTCCCTGTGACTTGACTTGGTGAAAAGCAGCGTGTGTGTGTATGAGTGTGTCTGTGGGTATGAGTATCTGTGTGTGTATGAGTGTGTGTGTAGTGTGTCTGTGTGTGTATGAGTGTGTCTGTGTGTGTGTGTGTGTGTGTGTCCCTATGGTGAGACCTGCTGCAGGAGGGGGAGTGGAGGGAGAAGGGTGGGCAGAAGCAGGCACCCTTGCTGTACTCCTGGTGAGAGGTGAGGCAGCTAATGAGAAGCTGGAAGTGATGTTTTGTCTTCTTGAGTCAGAGCCTCACTAATTAGCTTAGGGTAGATTTGAATTTGGGGTCTAAAGCATGAATAATAAAGACCCAGAAAAAGATATTGGGGTTCAACCTGAAGCTCAAAAAGCAAAAGCAGCCAGTCACTAGAGAGCTCGTGCCCCCTTTGAAATCTTCAGACGGAAAGAGTGAGTTCATCCTGACTTACAGTCTTCTCCAGGGCTGGGATTGCTGGCGTGCACCACCACCCGGCCTCTATAGCTACCTAGTGTGGCTGCTGGGACTAAAGGTGTGTGCACCACCACCCGGCCTCTATAGCTACCTAGTGTGGCTGCTGGGATTAAAGGTGTGTGCACCACTGCCTGGCCTGTGTGGTTGACTAGTGTGGCTGCTTTGCACTGACCTTCAGACAAGCTTTATTTATTAAAACACGAAGATTATACCACTATAGGGGTCCAAATTTGACTATCTTCAGAATGCTGGGACTGTATTTCTACTTCCTAAATCTGCTTTTAAAGCTTAAACATGAAAATTGACAATGTCCGACCTTTAGAAGTATACAGCTCAGTGAAGTGCACCAGGCTTTGGGGTAAACACCTTTATCTGCTGAATCATCTTGCTGACCCAAGAGAGATGAGAGATACCGTTATTTTAAAACACTTTTCTATGAGGCTAGAGAAGTAACTTAGCAGTTAGAAGTACTTGTTGCTTTTGTAGAGGACCCGAGTTCTGTTCCCAACACCGCTCCGTGACACACAACAACCTGTAACTCCAGTTCTGGAGTGTATTGGTTCCCGTTGGGTTGCTGCCATAAAACACATGACTCAGGCAACTTGTAGGAGGGGTTTATTCAGGCTTCCGGTTCCAGAGGGAATGGGGGCAGCTGGCAGGCACAATGACTGGAGAAGCAAGCTGAGAGCTCACATCTTAAGCTGCAAGAGGCAGAGAGAGTAGACTCAAAAGGCCAAAAATCTTTAACCTTTCAAAACCCATCCCCAGTGACACACTTCCCCCAGGACAGCCACACCTCCTTCAGCAAGGCCACACTTTTTCCAGTGTGGCCACACTTCTTCCAGCAAGGCCACACCTCCTCCAGCAAGGCCACACCTCCTCCAGTACAGCCACTTTACCTCCAGCATGGCCACACCTCCTCCAGTACAGCCACACCTCCTCCAGCAAGACCACACCTCCTTATACCTCTCCAAAAGGTGTCACCAACTGGAAACCAAGAGTTCAAATACTGGAGAGTATGGGGGCTGGTGTTCTCTCTCTCTCTCTCTCTCTCTCTCTCTCTCTCTCTCTCTCTCTCTCTCTCTCTCTCTCTCTTTCTCCTGAGCCAGGGTTTCTCTGTAGCTATGGAGCCAGAGGCTGGCCTCCAACTCACAGAGATCCACCTGCCTCTGCCTCCCGAGTGCTAGGATTAAAGGTGTGCACCACCACTGCCTGGCTGGGGACCATCTCTTATTCAAACCACCATACAGGTGATCCAATGCTCTCTTCTGACTTTCGTGGGCACCCATACATATAAAATAAAATAACATGGCAAAACACACATACACATAAAAATAAAATAAAATGTGACTTTTAAGTAGAGCAGAACCATGGGCAAGTTGGGGGTGGGGCACGAGAAGGGTAAGGGTGACCACAGGGACCTGGGCTAAGCAGCTGGGAGATGAGAGCTTCCCTTTTCCTAGGTGGGGAGGACAGAGGAGAGAGGGTCTGAGGGAGAGACGATGCTTTGGGACACTTTAAGTTTGAGGTGATGACTAGACACTTCAGTGGAGAGGCACAGTGACAGCTGGACACAGGAGGCTGATTCACAGACAAGGTCAGGGCAGTCCTTGCTGGAGAGATGACATTTAAAGCTTGAAGGCTAGGTGACTTGAGGACCGTGCCTCAGGGAGTTTCCCGTCAACTGCCAAGAACTCTGATGAGCACCCAGGGCAAAGGCTGGTCCCCTGTGAGCCCGTCTTTCCAGGGAAGAGAAGATGCCAAATCTGTGGCTGAGAATTAATTGTGTTGTGGTAGAATGGCCATGCCCTAGCTTTTGACACCCTTTAAACAAGTCATTTGTAATTAAATTAAAAGTCCAAACAAACGCTTCAGGGAGGAGGGGTTCTCAAGCCTAAGGCTTAGAGCAGCTGTTGTCAACCTTCCTAACGCACCCTTTAACACAGATCCTCATCTAGCGACCCCCAGCCATCAAGTTATTTCACTGCTGCTTCATAACTGCAATTCTGCTACTGTTATGAATCATGATATCAATATCCGATATGCAGGATATCCGATATGCGACCCCTGTGGAAAGGTCGTCAGACCCCCAAAGGGGTCAAGACCCACATGTTGAGAACCTCCGGGTTAGATACTGGTTAGGCCGCTGTTCTAGTCAGTGCTTCTGAATGGAAGCTCAGAAGCTGAGGGGTCTGGATTTAAGCATAGAGCCATGCGATCTTGACTGAGTAACCACAAAAAAGGAAGAGTAATAGTAGTCTCGGCGCCACAGGGGACAGTCAGAGAAGACACAGGAAAAGGCTTTGTAAGGTGCCCGTCTCATCTTAAGTATCCAAGGAATGATAAGGCTTACATATACCAACAAACCAGAGGATGGCACCGGTCACATGACTGCCTGCTACTTTTCTGTCCTCATTTTAAAAAGCAGAAAAGCCATTGTTTTAGTTAACCGTATGTTTCAAATATTTTTTTTTAAAGGCCAGGATACAATTGAGAGAGAGAGAGAGAGAGAGAGAGAGAGAGAGAGAGAGAGAGAGAGAGAGATTGAACAAAGGAGCCGTAGCCCAGATCCTGAGGGAGAGAACTCTGCTTTGAAAGAGCCAGGCTGGCTCCTGACGTCAGTTACTGTTTTAACAGACGCCAAGCACCTGCACGGGGTTAATCTGGAGCTCTATTTTTCCTCTGTGCACTATGTTAAAACAAAAATGAAACAAAAGACTTTGGTCCGGCTTTTTGTTTGCCTTCTGTGTTTAAGCGAACAGCCACCCAGTGCTTTCTGGAGCGCTGCAATCCTTTCATGGTCCAGGAAAAAGCAGGCCGCTGACCCAAGCCCAGCCCACACCTGCCACACAGCTGGTGGCCAGATGAGCTTCACCAAGTCTCCTCGGGCTGGAAGCGCCTTAAAAACCTGAGCTAACTCTGGAGGCCCTAAACAGAGCAAGGCAGAGGGCGGGGTGGGGGGAGGAGGCTGAGACTTAATGTACTCAGTTAAATGAAGATAAAGCAAAACATTGCAGGGGCCCAGGGCAATCCTGTGGGGCTCTGTGAGGGTCTGAGGCTAAAATCTCACTCCCAGTCTGGGGTCTGCAGCCTGGAAAAGCAACTTGGCACCCTGTAAGCCAGCCTTAAAGTTCCACATGTTCACTGCGATCGTATCTACCCTGTTTTAAGAAAAGAAACAGTTTGGCAGGCAAGATGGCACCTGCCTATAATCTGGGCACTCAGGAGGCTGAAGCGAGAGGATTGTTAGGTTGGCTCCAGCTGGCTACAAAGAGCCTGTCTCAAAAGACCTCAAACCAAGAGACTGGGGAGATGACCGTGGGAAAGTGCTGCCCAGGTTGTCAGCCTGAGTAGAACAGGGTGGGGGAGCTTGCAAGCCCAGCACCCCCCGTTCTGAGATGGGAGGCAGACTCTGGAGAGTCTCTGGCACTGCGGGCAATTAGCCTGGTGTATGCCGCAGGAAGCAAGAGACCCTACTCCAAAACAAGGTGAATGGCGGGGCAGGCGCCTGCACCCATGGGGGAGCATGCCCATACAAACACATTCCACACGATCAGGCAGTCAGAAATCAAGACATTTACTAAATACATCGGCAAAGGCATCGGGTAGTGGGTTCCAGCAAAGCAAGGACAATTCTGTTACAGGTTTCAGATTTCAGACGCTAGCTGGTCTGAATAGATGGAAGCTATGTGCACAAGTACCTGCACACATATGTTCTCCTCCACACGTACACACACAGGGTAAAGAAGACTAAGTGCTGGGTGGTGGTGGCGCACACCTTTAATGCCAGCACTCGGGAGGCAGAGGCAGGTGGATGGATCTCTGTGAGTTTAAGGCCAGCCTGGTCTACAGAGCGAGTTCCAGGACGCTAGGGCTGTTACACAGGGAAACAAAAGACAAAAACAACAACAAGAGGGGGCTGGAGAGATGGCTGAGTGGTTAAGAGCATTGCCTGCTCTTCCAAAGGTACTGAGTTCAATTCCCAGCAACCACATGGTGGCTCACAACCATCTGTGATAAGGTCTGGTGCCCTCTTCTGGTCTTCAGCATACACACAGATTGACTATTGTATACATAATAAATAATAAATAAATATTAAAAAAAAACAACAACAAGAAAGACTAAGCATAGCAGTGCTTGCCTCAGGGGGCAGAAACCCAATGATCCTTACTCTGGCTTAATAAACACACACACACACACACACACACACACACCGTGTTTAAACAAAACAAAACAGAGTGGTAGGATGGCCAACGTACCTACTACTCATTGCCAGATAAGGTTTTGATGCCAGTACAAGTCAGGTGACTAGCTGAGTGAGTGGCTTACAAGGCTGAGAGCCAAAACCAAACCAAACCAAAAAAACAAAGCAAAACTCAGGCACCAGTCATTTTAGCAAGTTCCAGGACAGTCCAGGCTAGAGACAAGACCTTTCCTCGAAAAATAAAAAGGGGAAACAAACATACAAAACAGGGCGGGAGACAGGGCTCGTTGTGTAATAAAGGCGCTTGCCACCAAGCCTCATGACCTCAGTTTAATCCCCGAAACCCAGATAACGGAGAGAACTTGAATCCTGAATTGCCCTCTGATCTCCTCCACACGTGCATCATGACACACGTGCGCGCCCCACGAGATTCTAAAAAGTCAAAGAAAACAAACAAAAACAGGTTACTGTGATAACACCCGAAAGCAAGCTGCACCTCCGCCAGCGCCCACACCCAATCCGACCCCTCCGCCACGCGGTAATTCGCCAGCTCGCCCGCCGCTTTCTCGCCCTGGCCGGCAGGGGGCGCGCGTGCTCCGCTCGCCCTCCCCTCCCGCGCGCCGAGCGAGGAGGAGGAGGAGGAGGGACGGTCGCCAAAGGAGGCGCGGCCGAGGGTGTGTCAGGTACGGCCCGGCCCGGGGACAGACGCCCACCCGGGAGCGGCCCTCCGGCCCTCCGAGGGCTTCCGAGGGGTCGGTGGCGGGGTGGGGTCACCAATGGGCCGCTCCGCCCGGCTCCGGTGAACCAGCCGCGGGTTCGCGAGGGCGTTGGTGGCCCGACCCCCCGCCCCGCAGGCCGCCGCGATCTCCAGGGGAGGGAGTGTGAGCCGGGAAGGGCAGTCCCGGCGACCAGGGCAGCCCCAGGACTGAACCTGCAGCGGACCGAGAAGAGTCGAGCCCTTGGGATGGGGAAGGAGAGGTCTTCTAGGGATAGGAGAATTCCTCTGCGAAGGACTGGTAGCTAAAGTGGCCGTCACTTGGGTTTCTTCTCATCTACCGTGAGGGAGCTGGGGATGTCCCTGATCGCCTTCTATAGAGCACCCCAGGACGCCCCCTGACCTCCACATGATCTCATTCTTTAACTGGTTTTCTTTAACTTAGTCACTTTATATACACAGTTGGAGACATAAACCAAAGTTACTGTTTGTGTTGGCCAGTTTTATGTTAACTTGACACAGGCGAGAGTCATCTGGGAAGAGGGAAACCGCTACTGAGAACGTGCCTCCCACAAGAAAGGCCCAGGGGGCATGTTCTTAGTGATTGATTTGGTAGGGCCCATAGCATTTGGTTGGTATCATCGCCCCTGGGCAGGTAGGTGGTCCTGGGGTGTAGAAAGCCGGCTGAGTGAGCCAAGGGGAGCACGCCAGTAATCTGAAATTCTCTATGGCGTCTGCTGCAGTTCACGCTGTCGGGTTTCTGTCGTGAGCTTTTGCCTTGATTTCCCTTAGTGATGGTGTGTGACATGAGATCTGTAGGATGGACTAACCCTTTCCACCCCGCGGTCATGCTATTTTATCAGAGCCGTAGAAGTCCTAGCTAAGGCGCTGTCTTAACCGTGTTGAGGCATTTGGTTCAATAGTGATCACTGAATTTG
Source organism: Alexandromys fortis (assembly GCF_014885135.2). NCBI lineage: Eukaryota > Metazoa > Chordata > Mammalia > Rodentia > Cricetidae > Alexandromys > Alexandromys fortis. The sequence continues at coordinate 9,132,277 of NW_026067932.1, forward strand.
TGCTGTGGTCTATATCTCTGGGACCCTCTTACCGCAAGTCTTCAGTCCCCGTGACCCACACAGCTTCCAGGAACTCCGCATTCGGCGCCTTCTGTGTTTCTAAGAGCCTGACTACTTTGAGGTTCAGTCTCCGAGTAGAATCACGCAAATACAATCTTTTGATGACTGGCTTATTTCACATAATGTCTGCAGGTTTAATCTATATTGTATGACAAGATTTCCTTCCCTTTTTAGTCTAAATAACATAGCCCATTCGAGGTTCAAACCACACTGTGTTTGTCCTTTCAATACAGTAAGGTTTTCTTTAGGGCAGTGTTGGGAATTTTATCCAGGGCTTTGCATAGTGATCTACTACTGAGCTACAGCCTCAACCCAGTACATATACTTATTAACAGAATACCCTTTATTAATTCTTTGGTAATTTTATACATGTAAATAATACACCTCAAACATATTCACTGCCAGCCCCCGTCCCCCCAGGTGCCCAGAGCACATCTCCCACCCACTTCCTCTGGTCTGTCTCTCTGGGTTTGACCTTGTCCAGGTCACCGTCGCTTCTGTGAGTCCTCAAGGGCAGTAACAGTCACCAAGTCATGTCCAGAAGACAGCGTTCCCTGCTCCTTCCATCCGTACCCTGCCTCTTAATACTGTTTCTTACCTCTCTTCAGTGATGCTCCCTGAGCCTTGGCGTGTGTGTGTGTGTGTGTGTGTGAGAGAGAGAGAGAGAGAGAGAGAGAGAAAGAGAGAGAGAGAGAGAGAGAGGTGAGAGACTGCCTGAGGGCTGGGAACTCAGCACTTTAACCAGTTATAAGTTGAGTGTGTGTTAACTTCTGACCACTGCAGAGAGAAGCTCCGGCCAAGGTTGAGGGCAGCGCCGGTCTATGGAACTAGTGTGTTCGCTGGCTGATTGTGGCCTACTACACATAAAGAAAACTATGTTCGCTTTAATACAGACATAGCACAGCTTGCTAGCAGCACACACTGAATGTACTAGACAGTCAGCAGCCATGTTTGTGGAACAGCGCTACCCATCCCCCTGAACTTCCGAACCAAGGGCAACCACCTCTCCTTTAGAAGCGATACTTCCTCCTCGTCCCTGCTACACAAATAGAGTTATCACGGGGCTACATCCCTAACCTACCACCTTCTCTGATTTCTAACAGTATAGCATGTGTAGGTGGTGTGTGTGTGTGTGTGTGTGTGTGTGTATAGCACAAGGTCACAGGACAGCCTCAAGTGACGGCACTCAGGCACCTTCTCTCATGGACCTTGCCACTATACCTAGCTATCTCAGTCTTTCTATTGCCAGAGTTACAGGTGTACATTACTGTGCCTTTTTCTCAATTTTAATTTTTATTTATGTGTATGTGTGTGCCTGCTTGTCTACATGTGTGCCCTGTGCTTTCAGAAGCCCAAGGAGGCCAGCAGCGGGCGTCCCATCCCCTGGAACTGGGGTTACGGGTGGTTGTGAGCACGAAATGGGTGTTGGGAAGTGAACCCACTGCTTCTGCAAGAACCCCAAGTGCTGTGCCCCTGAGCCCCTTCTTTAGCGCCTCCTTTCCATTTGCTCATGCGCTGACCCAGCTGAGCCTCCCCACAGCCCTGCTGTACCGTTTGAAGCTTAACTTTGGGCTTGTTCTAGGTACTGTTCTCAAAATCACACACATGCACACGTACACGTACATGCACACACACACACACACACACACACACACACGCATCAGACGTGGCTCCCTCTCTGACACTTATAAACAGTTTTGCACGTCCTCGCCCTGGAGTGGCTCGGATGAGCTGCTTCACAACTTTAATGCCGAATGAAGCATGTGGTCTTCCCTCCTGTGTGCTAAGTCCCAAGCCTCTGGAGCCCCATGCGAAGCTTCTCACAGTCTGGTTCAAGTTGCTAAGGATGCAGTGTCTCCCCTGACGGGATGACTCTGCACCCAAGCCTCTGTTTATCGGTACCGTGAGCTCAGATAAACAAGGCATGACCTCAGCCCTTGAACATACAGTCCACTGCAGAAAGTGCACTGTCATGCGGGCTGTGTGGTCAGGAAGGTGGAGGGGCAGCCGCAGCCTGGGGAGAAGGGCAGAGGAGTACATTTCGGTGCTTCGCAGTCGGCGTGTGTTTCTGCTATAACACGTCCCATTCTTTCTTAATTAGCCTGTAAAAATTCCTCCTGCTGGAGTTTGAAGGCGAGGAATGTATCTCCGTCATTCTTGTAACTCCCACAGCCGTTGGCCCAGGGCCTTACAGGTGGGCAAAGGCATCCGTCTGCTCCACTTGCCCGCAGAAGGGCACTTTCGAGCGTGGAGCCTTGGGAACGCTGGCGCAGTTAACACTGACCAGCTTCCCAGCAAGGTGGGGACCGGTATGTCTCAAAGACGGCCTCAAGACCACTTGCAAAAGTTAGTTACACGTGAGCTGGGAATGTTACCCACTCTCTTTCCTGAACCTGTTAACTGGGTCTCAGACACTGGGCCAGGAAGCGGGGGGGGGGGGGGGGGGGGGGGGGGGGGGGG
>NW_026067932.1:9134834-9257901 GCF_014885135.2 Alexandromys fortis
GGGGTGGGGTGGGGGGGGGGGTTGCTGAGAAAGTCACTGGGGAGGTAGAGAGGGAAGTAAGAAGCTGGGCGTGGGCATCCTCCTGACTGTCACCCCGGGGAAACCCAGTCTAAAGTTAACATTGCCTGGTCTGCCAGGCAGTTGAGGAAAAGACTGGCTTTTTGCCCATTTTAAGGCCGTAACTTAAATCTCTGCCCGTTGTTTGACTCTTCTCACTTGAGTCTTGGTGTAGACCACTTAGAGCTTCTAAATTATTTAATAATGAAAGTAAGGTTTCCGCTTATTGTGGGTTAAAATTTTGAAAGGAGATGAGAATCTATGTACTTTTTTTCAGGGAATAATTGAGTGAGTGTTCCTTCTAGCCCGGTTTCCAGCCCTGAGCTTCACTCTGCTGATGAAATTAGTCTACCAGTAATATAATATGAATGTAAAGTGATAACGGATGTTTACTCAGAAATAATTTCTCATATCTCTTTTAAAAATTATTTGTTATTTTATGTGTATGGGTACTTTGTCTGCACATGGACCACGAAAGCCAGAAATTGGCATTGGATACCCTCGAACTGGAAGTTCAGTTGGTTATGAGCTGCCTTGTGCCTGCTGGGAACAGAAGCTGGAGCCTGGCTCTGTGGCTCTGGCTGACCTGGAACTTTTCTATGTAGGTCAGGCTGGCCTCAGACTCACAGAGATCCGCCTGCCTCTGCCTCCCGAGTGCCGGGATTAAAGGCGTGCGCCACCACCGTCCGGCTAAAGCGTGTCACTTCTATACCTGTCTGTTTACCGATGGTGAGATGGTTTTCAACTTTCAGGTGTGTTCAGTGTGCCAACCGAATATGCCGCCGGCACTGGTCAATGTGTAAAAGGTATTCTGCCATGGTTGAGTGTCATGGTAAGGTACGTATACCCAGACATCCACTTCAGATAGCTGCGTGCGTTAGAGGAGACTCTGAACTGGGCAGGAAGCAGTGCTCTGACTGAGAAGTGACTTAGGAGAGAAATGAATGGCTAGCTCCCTCAGGACGATATGTTGTAGCTCTGTCCGACATTTCATTGTCAGTTGATGGAATTCTAAGCTGTTTGCAGTTCCTGGCTACAAAGGATAGAGTGGCAGTGAGCTCGGATGAGCAAGTGTCTCTCCAGCAGGATGGGGAGTTGTTTGGGTTTGTGCCCAAGAGTGGGATGGCTAAGGCTGGCTCTTGAGGTGGATTGATTCACCGCTTCCTGAGGAACCACCACGCAGATTTCCATAGTCGGTGTACCCGTCGGCACTCCCCACCAGCAACAGATGAGTGTTCCCCTAGCCCTAATCCTCACCTGCATGAGCTGTCTTAATGATCTTGGTCATTCTGACTGGTGTAAGATAAGAATCTCAAAGTATTTTTTATTTGCATTTCCCTGATGACTAAGGGGGTTGAACATTTCCCCAAGTATTTCTCAGCCCTTCGTGTTTCATCTTTTGAGAATTCTCTGCCTCTTTTTTGAATTGAGTTGTTTATTTTCTTGATGGTTTTTGTTTGTTTTAGTTCTTTATATATTCTAGATACTGACCTCTATCAGATGTATAATTGGTAAGGATATTTCCCCACCCTGTAGGCTGCTGCTTTGTCCAAATGACAGCGTCCTTTGTCATACAGAAGCTTTCCAGGCCCCTGAGGTCCCAGCTATTAATTGTTGGTCTCAGGGACTATGCTGTCGGCTCTGTTCAGGAAGTTGTCTCCTGTGCCCATGAGCACAAGGCTATCCACCCGTTTTCTTCTGTCAGATTCGGGGTTATCTGTCTTCTGTTGAGTCCTTGATTCATCTGGAGTCAAGTGTTGTGCAGGATGATGGATACGGATCTCTTTTCATGGGTCTACTTGCAGCCATTGTCCGACCAGCCGTGCTTGTTGAGGATGCTGTATTGTCTGGTGTCTGGAGTCAGTACAGTATCACAGGGGTCCTAGTCATGGCTTTGTTTCAGAATTGCAAAGGTCATCTTGCTTTTTGGGGCCAGGACTAGATTACATTCTGTTTTGTATAGAGATAGCAAGAAAGAGCGAAAGAAGAAAAGACATAAGCAATTAGATTCCTCCCCCAAGTATCGTTTATCAGAAACATAACGCTGGATGTCTCGGTAGGGAAAGCTTGGCTCCTGGACAGCCCTCAGGACGTGACCAAGTGATCTATGGGTTTGTTGCTGGGAGTTTCCTGTTTTATTTTCTTAACTAAGGCCCTAACAGGCCTGGGACTCTGTATGGAGACCCGATAGGTCTCACTCTTGCCGAAACCTCCTGCCTCTTGTCTGTCCCAGGTGCTGGGGTTTCCGGCATACACCACCACCCTGGCCTGACAGTGTCTATTAAAGCATCCACGGGAAAGGGCACGGCTTCCCTGTCCCCAGGCGTGGACAGAGCAGCAGTAGGAGGCTGAGGTCAATTTAGAGGGATTCCACAGTAGCATCTCTTCTGCACAAGCGCTGGTTAGTAATCCTCGCTAGATTAGATACAAGCTGTGTGTGGTTCCCAGTGAACTTTGTGACTGGAGACAGCTCGAGGCTTGGGGCGTGGGGTTAAAGGAGAGCAGCTCTGCCCTGCTGTTCTTCCACAGGACCTGGGTTCAGCTCCCAGCACCCGCATGTCAGCTCACAACCGTCGGTAACTCCAGTTTCAGGTGATCAGTGTCTCCTCTCTCCTCGGGCACCATCCACACACACGTGGCATATAAACATGCACGAAGGCATAGCATCCATGCACGGAAAATAAAAATTAACAACAACAAAACACCTGAGATTTGTGTGTGTGGATAAAGTATTTGCTTTTGTAACTCAGTTTCACGATCCTTGAGGTTTAACTTGGCGGATGAAGCCCTGCCAGGGTGTCTGAAGGCTGGCCAGGCCTGCGCGTGTAACTAAGTCTCTCTTGCACTTCCCCATTCCAGATTGCCGGCCTCTCTCACTCTTGTTTAAATGTTTGGTTCTGCTTAAGACACTCCTTTTGCTGGACAAACTCAGCCCACCTGTAGTCTAGTTCAAACGGCAGTTCTGTGATGGCCCAGAGAGCAGGAGTTGTGCCCTTTTTGGGCTGCGCTGTTGGACCCAGTGTCCTGGGAAACATGTTGCGTGGCGAGGCTGTTTTGTAAGAGGTGAATTTCCCCTTTGGGTGGGGTTCTAACATCCATCTGGGTTCTGTCCCCCCGTGATCGTCCTGGAACCTCTGTTTTCCCTCTTAGAGAGCTCCTTTATCTCCCCCTTCTTGCTTCTGAATCTTCCTACGGAGAGACCGCTCACACAGATCAAATGGACCCCGTCACGAAGGTAAAACAGTGGGGAATTGTTATTTTAGTGTGTGTGCACGCGCAAGCCCACAGAATTCCTCAGTTTGCATCTGTGTATGAGACACGAGGTGGCCTGAGAGCTTCTGCCCTATTTCCTGTGGTGCACTGGGATTACAGACATATGGCTCCAACACCTGGCTTTCCTTGGGTTCTTGGAACCCAAACTTAGGTCCTCACAGATAGATAACAAGTACTTCACCCCCTGAACCATTTCCCAGACCAGTATGGGAACCTTCCTTTTTTTTTTTTTTTTCTTTTTTCTTTGTTTTAATTTTATTTTTGAGATAGGGTCTAACTGTGTAGCTCTGACTGGCCTGGAACTCAGAGAGACCTGCCCGTCACTGCTTCCCAGGTGCCATCACTGCCAGCCAAGAATGGAGACTCTTGAGTATTTCTGACATCCTGTCTGTGGTGGCACACTTCCCATTTTTTTGAGAGCGAGAGCCGCGGCTCTGCTGACTTGACTCTATTCAATACCTAGAAATCTCCCACGTGTTAGGTGTTGTCGAAGGTGCTGGGTGTCGATGAGTGAGTGTGTCTTCACGTGGTCATTGTCTAGAGCAGTGTGTGACCTTAGGGACCCAGTGGAAAGCAGGAAGATTGGTTGAGTGTGTACCATGTGTTTCTATGCTGTGCGTTTTACATACATGAACTCACCTAAATCCATACTTGTTTGTTTTCAAATTTTATTTATTCATTTTTAAATTTCATATGTGAACGTTTTGCCTGCATTTTATGTCTGTGTACCACGAGTGTGCCTAGTGTCTGTGGAGGTGAGAAGATGACGTTGGAGCCTCTGGAACTGGACTTGGAGATTGTTGTGAACGGTCTCATGGGGCCTGGGAATCAAAACCGCATCCTCTGCAAGAACCACAAGGTGCTCAGAAACACTGAGCCATGTCTCTGGCCTGTGTATCTGTTAATTTAATCACTGCAGCAGCAGAGGAGGAAAATGAGGCCCAGGAAGGAGAAGGGCTCACAGCTAACAGATAGCAGTACCAGGTCTCTGTCGGAAGCTGGTGTTCTTAGTCACAAAGCCAATATTTGGCACGTTGTAACCCACAAAGGGGTCACAACCCACAGGTTGAGAACTGCTGGTTTAGGGTACGAATGCTAAGTGCTGTGGACTTCGTCTGGGAAGCAGAGAGGATTCTTTCTTTCTCTTTGTGTCCACCACTTCAACTGTAGCCCTGGAACATAACCTTAGCAGGAAAAGCCTGACAGAAAACAGTGTCCCTCTTAAGATGGGTCTGATATCAGCCTGCCTCTCCAGAGTGCCTGTGTGATATGTGGGGGCTCTAAATTCGGGCTGCTGGGATGGAGTTCAGTCCTGATACAGCGTCGTGTAGCTGTGGGCCTTAGACAGTCGATGGAGTTCAGTCCTGATACAGCGTCGTGTAGCTGTGGGCCTTAGTCCCGGAGCACTCGCAGGGCGTGGTCTCCAGGTCCAGGTACAGCGAATGGGGCACATGAAGCCCGTTCAGCCTCTGATCTGACAAAAAGAAAATCAGACACCATGCCCTTAAATGTAGGTATAATGAATATGATAGTTCCAAATAAAAATACCAAGCATTTTATAAATTACATGATATTCGAGGTAATTGCCCGTGAATGATTTAAGACGTAGTTTGTCCTGGTCTTGGCTGCCAAAATGCCTGCCTGAGCGACAGCTAAGGTTCCAGTCTACCCACTCCATTTTATGTGGGCAACTCCGTCGCTCAAGATGACAGGGGAGGACACGTCTTACAGCAGTTAACACACAGAGGGCCGGATGCTGTCAGCTGTGTTTGAAAGGATCTGGGTGGGTGATCTGTATAAATTCAGATTCTGTATCTGGGATCCTCTTCTGGAGGGAGTATTCCTTAAATTTAAGTCTCTTCTTTATGAATTAGTTCTTTATTTCCTCTAGTCCCCTCTCAGTTGCTGTGGTAAAAATATCTAGACAAAAAGCATCTTAGGGGGCTGGAGAGATGATGACTCAGTGGTTAGGAACACTGGCTGCTCTTGTAGAAGATCCAGGTTCAAATCCCAGCACCCACACATGGCAGCTCACAACTGTCTGTAAGTCCAGTTCAGGGTATCTGACGCCCTCATTCAGAGTATAGACAGGCAAAACGCCAGTGAACGTTAAATAAATAAATAATTTTTTTTAAAAGCATCTTAGGTGAGAAAGGGGTTATGTGACCACCTAACATGGGTGCTGGGACCCAAACTTGGGTCGTCTGGAAGAGCAGTAAACGTCTTAACAGCTGAGCATCTCTCCAACCCTCTCTGGTCATTCAACAACATTTTTAAAGTGTTTATTAGTTACATGTGTGAATGTCTTGTTTGCTTCTCTGTGTACTGTGTGTGTGCAGTGCCAGGAGGAAGGGCCAGATGCCCTGGAGATGGAGCTACACACTGCTGCCAGCTGCCATGTGGGTGCTGGGAACCAAACCTGGGTCCTCTGCAAGAGCAACCAGTGCTCTTAACTGCTGAGTCATCCCTCCAGCCTCTTAAACTTTTTTTAAAAGGTGATATACTTATGAAAATTTTAAATTATTTATTTCATCTAAATATTTTATATTTCTGATTTTTACAGAATTCTTTAGTGTTGCCTTTAAAATGATTTTATCTTCTTAGCAACGTCAATATTAAATTTTTTAGCCAGCTAAGTCAGGCATGGTGGCACACGCCTTTAATCCCAGCACTCAGGAGGCAGAGGCAGGCAGATATATATAAGTTTGAGGTCAGCCTGGTCTACATAGTGAGTTCCAGGACAGCCAGGGCTACATAAAGAGACCCTATTTCAAGTCTCCCTGCCCCCACAAAATTAGGCAGGTAAATGGAAGTTGGTCTTTTCTTTCTCTGTGGTTCTTCAATGTTGCTTCCAGATTCCCAGTGCTAGGCTCTAACCATAATAGGCTAATCTCTAGCGTGACTGTCCAGTAAACCAACCTCCACCTGTACCCGCTCACTCATAGAAGGGGGGGGGGAGAAGAGAGGGGAGGGGTGTGGAAGGGAGGGATAGAGAGAGAGGTAAGAAACTGCCAACGGTGACCAATGCCCCTGAACTTCCGCCGTTGTCCCTAACAGTAGAAATGGTTTAAAGACCCCCGTGTTTGGAGGAGACACATCTTTTCTGGGTATGTGTTCTCGATCTCCTGTAAGCATGGAGTCCTGGATGTGGTCTGTAATCATGTCAGAACAGGCTTGTCAAGGGAGGCAAGTGGGAAGTTCCTGCCAGGCCTACACCCCCAGCACAACCCAGGTTAAAGTTAACCCCCGTGAGACTCCTCCCCAGGCCACCGCAGTCCTTGTTCTGGAACTTGTCTGATAGTCAGTGATTATTGAGGAGTTCTCATAAAGATGAGAAGTGTGAAACCTAAGAACAAGGCATGTTTCCCAGTTTGACAGATGATCCCAGATCATACTAAAGATCATTGTGTATGCATTGTTTCCAATGACGGACATCCGTCCTCGTGCCTAGTAAAGCTCTTTTTCCTTGTGTTGCCCTATGTATTTCTGTTTTATTTCTCTAGCGTGTCTCACCCCTTGCAGACTTTAAAATGTACATATAATTATCCATGTCTTCCCTTTGTACACTGGGTCATGCTTATCCACGAGAGCTTCCCCACTCTCAGGTCTTTCATGGAGTAGCTTCTCGGGTAATGGGGCCTCACCTGCCTTAGGGGAATAATGCAGTGTGCCCAGTATTATTAACAAGACGCTGTCCATTGTTAGTTATCGCCTTATTAAACAAAGTCCCCTGAGAACAGTGATCTGTGGGTGAAATGGTTTGCTCTTGACTGGATAACTTTTATTTAGGGGTAAGGGGACTCCAGAAATTCTTCTTTTCTTCTGATTTCTTGCTGTCTGTGTGCTCTTCACTGTGGGCAACAGAGTCAAACCTACAGCCAGAAAGCCGTGAGAGCGGGGCAGAGCACTGTCAAAACCTTACCAACTGGCAGCAGCCACTACTCAAGCTCCAACACGGGGCAGCCTTGCCACGGTGCTCGCTGGGCTTCCCTCCTCCTCCCCTCTCTGAAGTCCACAGCTCTCTTTGAAAGGCACAAACAAGCCTTGACCTCGTCCCCTGAAAACTCTTAGTCATGAGATCGAGTGATGTGTGCTGGGTTTTGTTTTGTTGGTGGTGTCTGTGATCGCAGAACAGACCACGTGGTCCTTCTGTGCGGCTCCCAAGTCTCTCTGCTTTGGAGATGGGTGAGGGTCAGGAAGGAGGGGCAATGAAGATGCTCTTCCTGAATGATCTTGTTGGAGATCTCAGTCGTGAAAGACGTTTCCTCTGAGGGTCTAGACCAGAGGACTGCATTGTTCTAACTGAGTTGTGGAACTTCGGAAGAAAAGTGAACTGGCATTCATCGTAAATCCAACAGAAGAGTTTTTAAAGCTATTTAACTTATATTGCCTTTCTGTGTAGCCCTGGTTGATCTGGAACTCTCCCTGTAGATCAGGCTATTCTGGAACTCACAGAGATCCACCTGAGTCTGCCTCCAAGTGCGGGGAGTGAAGGCATGTGACCTTGTGCTGTTTCTTATTTTTTCAATCCTAGAGAAACAGAATTTTGGGTGGTGGTCTTGGTCTTCAGCATGATCTTGGTTTCTTTTCCCATTGCTGTGATTTAAAAAGAAAAAAAAAATCTTAGGGGAGAAACGTTCTTCCAGCTTGCAGTTCCAGTGTGCCGTCTGTTGTGGTAGGGAAGTCCCTGCATCTGTAGCCAGGCAGCAGAGAACACACAGCACACAGTTGCTGGTGCTCGGCTTGCCTCTCTGCGATTCCCGGTTTATGTAATGGCCCCACCCACATCAGTTAGATAACCCATCCCAGACTACTCAGAGGCTAACTCTGATACAGACAGCCCTCACAGAGGTGCTCGGAGGCCTGCCTCCAGGCTGTCAAGTTGTCAGTACTAAATGGCACCAGATCCTTTACTCTTCCCCATGACTAAGGCCCAACAGTGGAAAGGCAGCTAACATCAGGGTAGTCGTTCCGCTCTGCGGGACCTAAAGGTGGTGTGTGATCAGAGGAGTCCAGCCTGTCCTCCCGATTCCTCAGCTGCAGTGACGCCCGCAGGCCTTCAACTTCAGGTGTTTCCAGTCTTGAGCTCTGACTGGAGGTGATGGAGTGAAGGATCCCCGCCCCAAGTGTGAACAGGACTGTGCCATCCTGAGCCTGAGAGGGAAGCTTTGACTGCTGCCCCAGACAGTGGTTCTAGTGGTCTATTCCGTCAGTAGAAGAGCTGCAGATGTGATCAGCACCATAGTCTCCTCACCCAGGCTCACACCCTTCTGCTTCTGCTTCTTACTGCATTTGCTCTGCTTTCATTACTCGTACCCCATCTTTCCCCCTCTCCTCTGCTTACATACACATCACACGACACACAGACATCACACACACATACACACCACACACACACACACACACACACACACACACACACACACACACTTCTTCCTGAGCCATTCGAGGTATGTTTCAGACATCAGAGCTTTCTCCCCTAAGTATCCTTGCAGCTCTCCCAAGAACAGTGTGTTCTACGCAGTCAGTTCTAGGCAAAGAATTTAATGTTGCTTTAATCACATCATGTAATATAACCATATTAAAATTTACTCAGATGTCCTCCTGCCCCCTTGATGTTTTTATCCATGATCTAACTAAGCACTGCAGGTTGCAGTTTGTAGCCAGGTTATTATATTTTGCAGGATTATGTAGTAGGAGCCTCTTGAAGAAGCTGACGAGTTCAGTGGAGACCCTTCCTACTTTAGAGAGCTCTCCTGTGTCAGCCCCCTTCACCCTTGGGAGCTCAGCTACGCTGGCACACTCAGATTCTCCTTAGTTCAGAGTGCATGCTTTGGCAGGTTCTGTCCCACCCGTGGAGCCTCACAACAGGAGCCTGGCTGTCCTGAAGCTAACCGTTCCCCTGACGGCACCTTTCTGCTCTCTGGTTCCTCCATGACTTCGGGTAACCTATGGACTGTAATGCCCTGTGTTGCCAAGCTAGGAGCTCTGAGGACAGCTGGTGAAGGGTGACCCAGGAATCTCAAGAGATGAGTTACACCACCCCGTGTGGAGTGTGCCCAGCCGGATCAGGTGTCACTCATGTGGTACTAATCCACTGCCTGGCTCTGTGTAAGCTTTCACGAGTGGTAGCCACGGTGAGTGGCAGCCATGAGGGCTATACACTCATTTAGTATGGGAAGGCAGCATTAAGATGTGAACCTCGGGACCGAACATTTAGATCAGTGGTAGGGCATTTGCCTCACCAGTGCCCTAGTTTGGGTCCTCAGATTGGGGCAGGCCAGGGGAGACGTGGGGGAATGTTGTTAAAAACAAAGACAAAGCCTCTCTCTCTAGGAGTGGTCTGGAGTTGGCTTCCCTCGCTAGGTCTGTGGTTGAGATGCCTTGCTTTCTCTCTTTCAGCAGATGTGAGTGAGTTCTCTGCTTACTTAAATCGTGCACAGAAGAGGGTGTTTTATAGCTTGCTGAGTCTAAGGAAGCAGGCAGCTCTATTCAGAAGCCCATGTACCCTGGTAATCCATAGGTCTAGTTCGTGTCCTCTGTTTCGGGTTCTTGTAGAGTCTCGCACAAACACAAACCTGTGTTCTGTGGGATCTCCTGTCTTGTTTTACAGCGTGCTAAGCCGCTGGCACATTTTCTGGATCTTGAACTGTATGCGGCACTGGAAACCACAGTGGCTCAAGAGACTGCTCTTAGCCCTCTTGCTATAGCCAGGCACGCGTCGTTTCTGGATTTCTATGACAAGTGATGATGTAGCCAGACTGTCGACCTAATGAAGTAAAGGAGGGGCAGGAGGAGAGGAGGGGAGGGGAGATGAGAGCTGGGAAGCTGGGCCGCTTTGGGCAGGAGAGGGGCTTGAGGCAGCACAGCTGTCCCTGTGTCCAGAAAGACAAGCACGTGTGCACATTTTCTCTTCATAATGGCTTTTTATATAAATTATTTGTCCATTTCTGAGCTAGTCTATCTCATCTGCTGTTCTCTGTGCTGACTTTCATCAATAAAAGTATGGAGCATATTTTATTATTACCTTTGGGGTTAGAGTTTATCAGTAGAAAATAGGATAAAGATAAGTAAAGTATTAAAAATTGGTTCTGGATGAAAAGTTAGACAAAGAAAAAAAAAGAAGAAACCATAATTACAGCTTTTTCTGACCACCTGTTTCTGTGATGTTCTTGAAACATTTACTTAATATAGTTCTTTAAATACTTCTTTGAATTTTATTTCAATTTGAGGAAGAAAATGATCAATATATTATATATACACACACAAGTGTGTGAAATTGTCAAAGAACAAACAGAAAAATTTCAATGATTGATAAAGAACAATCTAGAAGGAAAAAAGATGGGCAAATGACAAACTCAAAAATTAGTTTTATAGGCCAATTTTAAGGAAAAATTCCAATGATTTTAATTAGTTGAATAATTCGTGATTTATAGAGCAATGATGAACAAATAAATATGTATCTCCATTGTCTGTTTTGGTAGACAGTCCTTGGCAAGACTGCAGCTTTTCTTAGTCATAGAAGGTCTCGTGATGTCCCTTTGTGCTGGGTTCTGACTGTTGGCAAGTACCCGAGCTTAATAGTTATTTGGGTGGTGCCCTTGGCATGGATGCTATGTGGGGATTTATCACCGTCTGGAGTCAGTCATCAGGTGGAAGAGTCAGTCAGGCACAGTGGAATTAGGAGCTTGAGTGACAGCAAATTCAGACACCAGTTAATGACCTGCTTTGACCCGAGATTCCACATCAGTTGGGTGGCTGACCTACTGACTCCCAAAGTCTCTCCTGGGATGCCATGGTACGGTCTTCCCATAGCTGTTCCCACTAGGAATCCGGATTTCTGTGTTGCCTTTAGAATAATAAAAGTAGAAAAGAGAAAAAAAAAAAAAAAAAAAAAACACCACCAGAGATCAATTAAAAATGCCCGAAGTCTCCTTGGTGCAACGGTCAGTCATGTGTTAAGGTGCTTTGGTTGTTGATTAAGGGCACAAATCAGAACTCGAGTGAACTTTAAGATGACAGTGTATAGGTCCATAAATACGCATATATATGCCAGTGTACATGTGCCTGAGCTCCAGGCCCTGCAGTTGGGTTCAGTGGTCGGAGACGGGACCCAGGGAGCTTCGCTGTGCTGACAGAATGTCCGAAGGCCTGCCTCTGCATCAGCTACGGAAGACAGACTGGAGTCCCGTCCCGTGTGTTCTGCAGCAAATACAAACCCTACTGATCTTTGGGATCCTGTAATTAAATGGTACAGATTTTGCTTTTTCTCTGAGAATCTACTCCTTATTGTATCTTTTCAAATCTAGTCTACTGCAAATTACTGTCAAGTACAGGCAGTTTACAAACCGTGACATTTGTTCCCCACATTCTGGAGTCTCTACTTCCTGGTTCATAGATGATGCAGTCTTGCTGTGTCCTTGTATGGCGGGAGGGACAGGGCACACTGGGGGCTTATACCTGCATGGATCCCACCAATGAGGGGGTCTTGTTCATCTCAAAGAGACCTGTCACTTAACACCTTCCCTTTGGCTGTTAGTATTTCAAACTATGATATCTTCCCCATAAGTGTTTAAAACACAACATCAGTATCTGAATGTCAAGGGAATTTCTACATCACTTTGCATTTCTGTCTGTCTGTCCATACATCCTCCCACCCACGCATCCATGCTCTCCTTTTAGCAGGAACTGAACTGACTCACGCCCATGCTGGGCAAGTGTTCTCCCCCTCAGCTCTCTCCCTGTCACCATTTCTGTATTTTAATATGTTTAATATTTAATGTAAAAGCTGACTGACTAATCCTGTCTTGACACTATATAATCAAGATTATCTTTAATTAATTTGCTTTAAAATTGCTTTTATAAAACAATACATATTCATGGGCTAACATTATAAAGAGTGTATAATGAAAGGCGGAAGTCTGGCTTCCTGTTTGGGGAAAATTAACCTGCTTTTGTTTAAATTCAGCCTAAGTGAAGCCATGGTGTGCATACCGATTAATAATATAGGCACTTCATTTACGATCAGTTGGTTTTGACCAAGGATGGTAAATGTACCAACAGGGTACTGTTTTCAACAGAGGATACAGAAGTAGCTGGTAATCCACACACTAAAGAATGAAACTAGACCCAAGGTCCCAATGAGGAGCAGATGGAGGGAGAACACGAGCAAGGATGTCAGGACCACGGGGGGTGCACCCACCCACTGAGACAGTGGGGGCTGATCTATTGGGAGCTCACCAAGGCCAGCTGGACTGTGACTGAAAAAGCATGGGATAAAACCGGACTCTCTGATCATGGCGAACAATGAGGACTGATGAGAAGCCAAGGTCAATGGCAAGGGGTTCTGATCCTACTTCATGTTCCGGCTTGGTGGGAGCCTAGCCAGTTTGGATGTTCACCTTCCTAGACAAGGACGGAGGGGGGAGGACCTTGGACTTTCCACAGGGCAGGGAACCATGAATGCTCTTTGGATTAGAGAGGGAGGGGGAGAGGAGTGGGGGGAGGGGGAGAAGGGTGGGGGAGGAGGAGGAGGGTGGGGGGAGGGGGAGGGAAATGGGAAGCTGGGAGGACGCGAAACTTTTTTTTCTTATTCTCAATAAAAAAAATTAAAAAAAAAGGAATGAAACTAGATTCCTTTCATTATACTAGATAAAAATACCTAGCTGAAGCCAGGCGGTGGTGGGCACGCCTTTAACCCAGTGCTCGGGAGGAAGGGGCAGGCAGATCTCTCTGAGTTCCACAACAGCCAGGGCTGTTGCACAAAGAAAACCAGTCTCAAAATAAACAACCAAACAACTAACCCAAATGGGCCCTAATCTAAATATAAAAAATAAATCTGTAAAATTCATAGAAGAACACAGTAGAGATTCCCATTACCTTGGAAATGTGCTCTTTGTGACTGGTGCCCTGTCATCTTTAGACGTAACACAGAAAGAACAAGAGAAATGAAAAGGAAGTAGATGAATTTGATTTTATCAAATTTTATAAATTTATCAAAGTTTATAAAAACTTACAAGGACATCATCTCATACAATGAAAAGAGCTACAGACTATGAGAAACCCTTGTAAATTATCTCTGATGAAGAGCTGTGCCCAGATTACATGAAGAAGTCCAGTGCCTCAAGAATAATAAGAGATAAACAGACCTTTCTCGA
Source organism: Alexandromys fortis (assembly GCF_014885135.2). Classification (NCBI taxonomy): domain Eukaryota; kingdom Metazoa; phylum Chordata; class Mammalia; order Rodentia; family Cricetidae; genus Alexandromys; species Alexandromys fortis. The sequence continues at coordinate 9,148,322 of NW_026067932.1, forward strand.
AAGAATAAGACAGAGATGAAAAGCATGACTGGGCCTGATCAGAATCCGGGGGAGGAAATGGAAAATTGGAAGACATTTTGTTGTTTATTTTTGTCCTGCTTTTCAGTCTAGCCCTCTGGGGCTTGAAGATCCCGTCAATTTATCCAGAAGTTAGCTGGGAAATGGGAACTCGGTTGTTGGTTTCTGCATTTTTGTGAGGATGGGTTGGGTACCTTTTGCCCTCTTGGCACTCAGCCTATAGACCAGATGGGCACCGTGCAGGCCCAATGTTCAGACCTTGCTTTGTGCTCCCAGGGAAGGTTCACAGTTCTGCCTGTCGGGCTCTCCTGAGAACAGACCCAGAGTGTGGGACGCTGTCCAGGAATAGTAAGCTCCTAGAGGTCCCCAGGGACGAAGAGCCCCATGGGCCTTACACGCTGGCGTCCTTCCTCAGAGTGACCCTGATATTAGCCAGTGTGCCTTCCTGCTTCCCTCTCTGATAATTGCCACTTTTGCTCACATTGCTTGTAGCTAAGGGTTAACACCCTGTCAGGACTCGGCTCTACCCGTACTGCAGACCCCAGAGCCGGGTGGCTGGCCTCCAGGAACAGTAGTGCTGTGGCCACCAGAACCGCTGGACTGTAAGGTAAGGCTGTCACCCAGGGGGTGAGAGTGATTCAGCCGGGGAGTTTGACTGGGCTGCACCTTGGAAAGAGCATGCAAGTGTCTGACTCCTCAGAGGAATTGTGTGGATTTGAGAATAAAGTTTCGCTTGAGTGTTTGTTTCTGAGCCTTTTTCAAAATGCAGTCACAGAGGCCAGGGAGGCGTAGTGGGGTTGCTCTGCGTATCCTCTGAGCTTGTCCCTAGGGAAGATTTCCTAAGGTTTTGGCGGTGTTTACAGCTTTTTCTAGCTAGCTTACTGTAGTGACAGTGTCTTTATTAAAAAAAAATCATGTCTTTATTTGGTTCATACTTTTAGATTTTTATCAGTGAGAAAGGGGCAGTGATCACATCCTTAGCTGGCTCGTTTAATCCGACTGGGCTTAGCTACAGAAATCTAGGTGAAGATGAGGCATCCCAGACAAACTGGCTGCCATGTTGGCAGCAGAGTTTTCTCTCTCACAGGTGGGTGTCCTGTGAGGAATTGTTTCAGTCATTGTCATTTTGAGAGAAGCCTTGAACTTTTTATATAGCCAAGAAGATGAATTCCTGATCCCCTGGCCTCCACCTTCCAAGCCAATGGTTTCTGTTCTGTTTTGTTTTAAGACAGGGTCTCTCTATGTGGCTCTGGCTGTCCAGAAACTCTCTGTAGACCAGCTGGCCTCGAACTCACAGATAACCGCTGCCTCTGGCTCTCTCAAGTGCCGGAATTACAGATGTTTGCTATTGCGCCTCTGCAAGGTGGTGGTTTCTTGTGCCTAGCCGTCTTTGTAGGTTCAGTCTTAGGAACTGGTGTGTATTTGTGTGTGTGTGTATGTAAGGAGAAAGGGAAGGTGTACAGGACATGAGAATGAATACCTGTGTCTGGAGGAGCATTTTCATCTGTGACTTGTGGATGCAGTCTGCATCATTGCTCCATCCCCTCAATGTGACAGGGATGCTTTGGTCAGGGGGACACTGTGCTAAGAGTGAGGTCACAGAGCTAGAAGCCACCAGTCCTATCCCGAGGGTCTGTAGTCAGACTCGGAAGGTAGAGTGTAGCCTTATAAAGGAAAGTGGGGACAGGGGAGATGGTGCGATTGGTAGAGTGTCTGTCAGAAGCTGGAGGGCCTGCACTCAGTCACTAGCACCCATGCCACAGCCTGACAGCATGCATGAGCTCAGTTCAAGGAGACAGGCAGGCTAGACTGATGCTGGGCCTGTCTCAAAACAAGGTAGAACTAGGGTTTGTGATACACACCTTTAACTCTAGCACTGAGGCAGAGGAAGAGAGAGAAGAGGAAAGAGAGGCACAGGCAGGGGCAGAATTTTTGTGAGGTCAAGGCCAGCCTGGTCTATGTAATGAGTTTCATCCAAGTCAGAGCTACATAGTGAGGCCCTTTCTCAATACCATACCACAACCATCAGCACTAAACACACCAACTACACCAACCACAGCAACCATAGCAACAACACCAACCACAACAACAACACCAACCACACCAACCACAGCAACCACAGCAACAACACCAACCACAGCACCACAGCACCAGCACCAACCACAGCACCAATACCAATCACACCAACCATAGCACCAACACCAATCACACCAACCACAGCACCAGCACCAATCACACCAACCACAGCACCAACACCAGCCACAGCAACAACATCAACCACACCAACCACAGCAAACACAGCAACCACAGCACCAACACCAACCATAACAACAGCACCAATCACAGCACCAACCACAGCACCAGCTGATGATGACGATGATGATGGTGATGCAGAAAGCAGAGAATGACTGAGGAAGACACTTGGCTTTGACCTCTGGCCTCCATACCCACTTGAACACATACCCAAACACACTCGCACCCCCCCACATACCCCCCACCCTTGCCCCACCCCCATCCTTCACTCAGTGGGTAGCTGGGATAACCTGTGGTGGACTCAGTACTGAATGAGGGATGCAGGCCATACAAGTTATCAGAGTTAGAGAAGGGCTGGGAACTAGAAAGCTGCTCTGTGATTCTTGACCTGATTATCTAGCCCTAGCAGCCCTGCCCACTTTGCCTGAAGATCCCCAACCCCTTACCTTAAAAAAAAAATCTTAAAGATGACTGGCCTAGGCTGATGTATTACTGGCTTCTTTTAGCTCTGTAATTATTAAGATTTCTGATCTTTTTGTCACCAAATGATAGGTAATAGCCTGGACTTCAAAGTTAGAGTTTGGCTCTGGCCTCTGGCTCCCTGTTAGCCATGTGACCATGGTTAACCCGGTATGCCTCGGCGTCCTCATCAGTACATCTGTATAACAACAGTAGTTATGTCATGTCTGCAGTGCGAAGTTTAAACTAGTTGCTATTTATAGGCCATAAGTACACCTAGCACGTAGAAAATACCACAGAAATGTTTGTTAAAAAAAAAAAAAACAACTAACTACTTTTCCTGTTTTTCTATCAGGACTGAAAAATCTTAGACTTATTTCCAATATCTGACTGTTGTGTGAGGTGTATGCATGTGTTTGTGCGTGAGCACGTGTGTGTGTCAGTGTGTACATATGTATGTGCGCGCGTGTGTATATGAGGCCCAGGGCGGAAGTCAGGTGTCTCCCTCAATCGCTGCCACCTTATTTTTGGAGGCAGGGTCTCTCACTGAGCCTGCTGCTAGTCAGCTGGGCTAGGCTGGCTGGCCAACAAGCTCCAGGCATCTGTCTGTCTTTAGTGCTGGGTTTCAGACTTTCTCGGCCAGGCTTTTCAGTGAGTGCCGGGGATCACACCGTAGGTTCTCACACTTGTACAGCACGCAGTGTACTGACTTCCAAGTAACCACCACTCATTCCAAGTACAGTGAATCCCAAGTTCAGTCACCCCGATGGCTCAGAAGCCACGCTGAGCGCGTGCCACAAACTGTTCATGCTTGGCACAGCTTCCAGTTAAGTGCTGTGGAGGATTTGGCCCTGCTCTGGTTCTGCGTGCAGGCTGTGCTGCTACCCAGGGTGACGGGTGACTCTAGTGATGTTCTATACAAAGAATAGTCTCACAGTAGCCTCTCTAGTGGTGGGTAGTTGGATTCTTAAGGGTTGTTCCGGTCCCAGATCTTTGACCTGTAGTAGCTCTTACCCTTAGTAACTCGTATCTCTTGATTTTACTGATGCCGCCATTCCCTCGCCTGCCCACTTGCTCGAGCTTCCCTTCTATTCACCCCAGTCTGCTTCAGCAGATCTGCTCGGATGAGGGACTTCCGTAAAGCTGTGTTCATTGTCCGTGTTCTTAGAAAGTACAGGTTTTCTAAGAAGCCTCCTTTAATGCCGCCATCTGAATGATCCTAGGCATGTCGGGATGGACAAATAGACTGGCTTTGTCTTTGCAAATACCAAAACGTATTTATTTCTGTGTGATGTGTTTGTGGGCATGAGCATGCAAAAGTTGGAGGGTATGTGTGGAATCGGTTCTCTTCTGCCTCAATGAAGACCATAAAAGACCAAACTTGGGTGGCCAGGCTTGCACGGCAAGGGCTTTGAGCTGTGCCCCATCTTGTTCTGAATATCAGTTCTTTAGTTTTTCTGAATATACCAGCTATTTTGTGCCTCCTCGTCATTGTCCTCTTCCTCCTTCTGCTCCTCCCCCTTTTCTACTTCAGGAAAGAGTCTCACTATGTAACCTTCGGTGGCTTTCAGTCAAGGGCAGTTGTCCTGCCACAGCCTCCCAGTTGGACCCTTAAGCCCAGCTCCATACAAGCCATTTTCAGACGTATGCCAATTAATAGGAAAATCTATTTTCAGGGTCTTTGACCACAAACACTTGTTTTGGCAAAAATAGTGAATTTTTCTTGCAGGGCATAATTTGTATACTTAGCTATTCTTTTTTATTATTATTATTTTTATTTATTTATTTATTAAATATTTCTGTCTCTTCCCCACCTCCACCTCCCCTTTCCCTCCCCCTCCCCCAATCAAGTCCCCCTCCCTCGTCAGCCCAAAGAGCAATCAGGTTAGCTATTCTTATTAATGTTTTGAAGTCAGAATCGCCTTGCTTTTGCCTCCTGAGTTATCTCTGGGACCACAGGTATGTACCACACCCAGTTTTAATATTAAAACAAATGACTTTGAAGTAGAATTTCCCCATGCTGTTTCCTTCTTTGATTTTGCCATTTCATCTAGTAACTGCAGTCTGACTGATCGATGGAGGAGGAACTTCCTTTTCCGTCCATGCTCAGCCTGTTACTGCACCCTTATCTCTGAGGTGCGGAATATCATTTGCATTAGTCAGGAGTGGGCCGCGCCCACAAGGAAGTTAACTTCCACAGCAAGGCACAGTCCTCCATGTTCCATAGGGACGCCCAGAGTTTTGAGTGTTTCCTTCTCAGAAGCGTGGGTTTAAAGTGCAAAGATCAGTTCTGTCTTTTGCCTCTGGAAGAAAGCTCAGTGAGCGTGCACGTCCCTGGGAGATGACGTTGAGTGACTGACTCACTACAGCGATGTCCAGGTCCGCTGCCAGCGGTGTGTTACAGCACATTCTAGAACATGCCCCTTGCATTATTCGATACAGATCTTCAATTTTGTACTGTGGAACTATGCTAAAGTTCATTACCTCACACGGTAACAGTGTGCACTCTGTAGAGTCTAAAGAGTATGCTTTCTTCGTCTCACCAAGTTTTTTTTTTAATTTATTCCTATTTTATGTGCATTGATGTTTTGGCTGCATGTTTGTCTATGTGAGGGTGTTGGGTCCCCTAGAAGTGGAGTTACAGACAGTTGTGAGCTGCCATGTGGGTGCTGGGAATTGAACCGGGGTCCTCTGGAAGAGCACTCATTGCTCTTAACCACTGAGCCAGCTCCCCTGTCTCACCAAGTTCTGACACTGACTTCTTGAAGTTCTTTTTAGGATTTTATCTCTGAACCTAAAAAACTTTTTTTTTCTTTTTAAGGAACAACCTATATATTTTTTGACTCTAAAAGTATGTCACAAGAGTCTGTGGCTTTAAGGTTTATTTTGATTGTGTGTACATGTGTGAGTCTGTATATGGGCATGCACACATAGTGCGGGTGCCCACAGAGGTACTGGGTTCTCCTAGAACTGGAGTTACAGGCTGTGCGCTGGGACCCAAACATCTCTGTACCATCTTAACCACTGAGCCATCTCTCCAGCCCCCGGGTCTGTGTCTTATGTGATAGGAAAACATGTATTTGTTTATTGCTTATTTGTTTGTCTGAGATGGGATCTCTCATGTTGACCTTTTTTACATAGCTGGAATTGGCTTTGAAGTCTTGGTCCTCCTGTCTCCGTATTCCAAGTTCTGGGATTCCAGACGTGTACCGTTTGTGATGTGAGCCCCTTTAGTCTCAGGAGGTGGGCACTCGGAAGAACTGACATTTGTCCCAGGAGCTTCCTGGTTTCTGGGCTCCTTGTACCTGCCCGGTTTCCCTGCGTCATTCTTCAGGAGGAACTTCTCTTTACATGCGTGTTGCTAAGGGAGCTGAAGTAGCATGGAACTAAGGTGTCACCCGGGAGCACAAGAGGGACACATCCCAGGTTGTCTGAGCCCTTGGTCCCATCTCCATCAGGGTGTAGTACCTGGTCAGGCAGTACTCCTGGCGTGCATCTGCACAGAACTTGGTTGTATGAGTGGTTGAATTTAGAATGGAGCAGGATGCAGCTCTCTCTCTTTCAACTTTATTTTTACAATTTAAAAATGTGTGTGTGTGTGTGTGTGTGTGTGTGTGTACATGCAAGTGTCTGCTTTGTATGTGGGTGCCCATGGAAGCCAGAAGAAAGTATCAGATTCCCTAGAGCTGGAAGTACAGGCGACTGTGAGCCACCAGACTAGAATCCTTTGGAAAAGCAGGGCTCCAGCCTTCTCCCTCAATTATTTGCGACAGCAGCTGGCCTCACTGTATAGCCCTGGCTACCTGGCTAATCCGGAACTGGCTATTAGACTAGGCTAGCTTGGAACCCGTAGAGATCTGTCTGTCTCTCCCTCTCAAGTGCTGGGATCAAAGACATGCACTGCCATGCATAGTATCTGTATTATTGTTATTGTGTGTGTGAAGGGACGCCATATGTGTGCATGCCTGTCGTGGTCAGAAGCAAGTTTTATACCCCCTGGAGATGGAATTCTAGGCAGTGGTGAGCTGCCTGACCTGGGGCTGAGAAGTGAACTCTGGTCCTTTAGAAGAACAGCAAGTGTTCTTAACTGCTGAGCCATCTCTCCAGCTCCAAGGAAACATTCGCTTAATTGATGATTTCCATGAACTCTAGGCACCGTGGTCTGTAAAGATTTTTATTGTGTGATAAAGGGATATGATTCTGAAGTTTCCTGAAGTATTAGTGATAGAATATTTGTGGGTTTTTAACTGCCTCTATGTAACAGCCCCTCTTTATCACAAATTCAGATCCATTTAGTTGTGTAAATTTAGTAAAACTAACTTTTTTTCACTTAGTATGGTTCTGGTTTTTCTAGTCTAATTTTCAGAATCTTGAACATACGTATTTTGTTTTGTGGTGTTTACACGTGTTGGTGTATGGTGTATGCATATGTATATGTTTGTGTGTGTGTGTGTGCATTTGGGTGTGCGTGTCTATGACATGAGCTTTTGTGTGGAGGACACAGGCTGATGTCTTTCTCAATTGCTCTCCCCTTTATTTCTTGAGACAAGGCCTCACTGAACCTGGAGTGTACCAATTCAGCTCTGCAGGCTCGCCAGTGAAAGTCTGTCTGCCCCGTCATGCGCCACTGTGCCTAGCTTCCGATGTGGCCTTGCCTGCACATCGTTCCTTTGCCTGCACAGCCATCCCTTTACTGATGGAGCTGTCTCACCAGACCCTTCCTGTTCTGAGTTTGGAGAGAGGGTCTTCCTGCAGAGCCCATGGGCCTGGAGCTCACTATGCAGGTCAAACTGGCCTTGAACGTGCAGTAATCAGGCTGACAGGCATGCTGCACCATAATTAGATGCGCATGTGCTTTTTATAGATGTGTTGGTTGAAGGTATTTTTAGTCAAAAATATTTTGAATATTCTAAGGATGTGTTTGCCTTCCCCTCGGATATCATGTCATGTTTTGGAAACATTAAGTATCCTAGCGCATTTTAAAAACATGGTCATTATTAAACCCACTTCATGGTTTGGTACACTGAGTCACTAAACATGTATAATGTCCTACATGTAGCTGTATAGGTAAATCAACACAATAGGATAAAATCAACATATTTCAAGTTAAGATCATTACCTTCAGTAGGCAGAATCTCCTGAGTTACATAAAAATGAGCTGGAGACGGAGAGGCAATCTGACCCCGCAACTGAAGGCCTTGCCATCACGCCTGCCCGTCTGAGTTCAGTCCCCAGAACCCAGCTGGCGGAAGGAGAGGAGCCACTGCACGTATGCATCAGGACACGCCCAAGCGCACACACGTGAATAGATACATGTACTAAGCCTTTTTCACTGAAGTAGGCAGTGCGTAGGGAAGGCTTCCTGTCGGCCGTCACCCCGTTTCTCACACTCCCTGGTTTTTCTTCCTCTTCCAGGTAAAGAAGTCACTTAAGTAAATGTGTGTCCCTTGTTTTTTGCTTCAACTTGACCAAGCAGGTAAGAGTCTGTCTTTTTTTCTTATAATTGTGATACTGGCTGTATGTTTTATGTAGTGTTGTGCCTGCTTGTGGGTCTGTCTGTTTCGCACCGTTTGCTGTTGAGTGAGGTCTTACTGGCTGACGAGTTCTCTGTGTGACTGTTAAGAAGGCACCCATAGGAGATTTGCTTCACCCTTAGCCTCTCCCTGGTTTATGGCTGTGGTATACCAGGCGTTTCCTGTGGTCGAAGTCACTGCCTGATAATCCCCAACCTAGTTACTGGTACAGTGTTTGCTGGCTTCTGGTGACCTGATTTACGGATCTGTCTCCCTCCTAGCAAGGAGTTCGGAAAATATGTGACTCAAACACGAACTGAGATGGACTTGGAGGTCATGTCAGGGACATGGGAAGCAGTGAAGCCAAGTTCCATGGAAGGAGCCATGCGGATCCATTGCATGAGTCTACACTCTCAGGGCAGAATGGTTGGTGGGGGGAAATGGACAGTAGCTTCTCCACCCATGGAGCTCGTGGCTCAAGGACTCAAAGCCGACGTTAGGAAGGCAGTGGAGTGCCCAGTGCTCAGAAAATACCAGCCTTTGGCCTCGTAGCTTGGGGAGTGAGCCTGGGCATGTACCATCTACCTAGTCTTCAAGGGGCTAAAACAACAGAGAAGGGTCTCAGCTAGAGAAGGAAGAGATGGTGACAGTCAGGAGAGAGGAGCTTTGGGGGTGAAGTTCATTTCTTGGGGCAGGAGGAAGTAGATGTGTAGCAGATCCTACAGATTCCCAACATGGACAGTCAGGTAACTGCCACGTCAGAGAGCCCCTGGTATGAGAGCTTTCTTCCCCCTCAGGCTGCTGTCCATGACCGTTAGTGACCCACAAACTCAAACCTGATTGGTGGTGTCTGCCATTTCTACTGCTGTGGCCTTGATTGTGTAAAAGCAGTAGTGGCAAAAATTGCTAGTGTCTCAGTAAGGGAAGGGCTATCTCCTGCACTGATGGTCATGGTGTCTCAGCAAAGGAAGGGCTATCTCCTGCACTGATGGTCATGGTGTCTCAGCAAGGGAAGGACTATCTCATGTACTGATGGTCATGGTGTCTCAGCAAGGGAAGGGCTATCTCCTGCACTGATGGTCACGGTGTCTTAGCACGGGAAGGGCTATCTCATGCACTGGTCGCATGGTGTTCTCCACCAACATAGGGGAAGGAGGTGTTGTCATGAAATGATAAAAATTACCGTTGGGGCTGGAGAGCTAGCTCAGTGGTTAAGAGCACGGGCTGCTCTTGCAGGGGACCCAGGTTCCATTCCAGGCACCCATGTGATGGCCCACATCATGAGCACAATCCTCTGTGCCAGAGATTACGTGTGCCCTCCTCTAGGTCTCTAAAATGCCATCGGTGACGTAGGCGGTGAGTTCACCTTTTTATGACAAGGAAATGGAGTGTGGAGAAGCATTCCCGGGCAGGGTGGCTAGCTCTCTGGTGAGCACACTGGTACTTCCTGCTTGTTTCCTTAGCCTCCTCTGAGGGCTTCTTCAGAACCCTGCCCGCGCACCGCACTTACCTTAGGCATGGTGCTTGTGGTATTGGTGCCACGGCAGGTGTTCCTGGAAGTCATGGTGGCTTTTGCAAATGGACGTTGTGCAATAGGCCTCATGCCAGCAACATCTTAGCCATGCCTGTGGATGAGCTGTCTCTCAGCTGACTGGGCGATGCTCCTAGGAGGCCCTGTGGCAGCCTGGGGTAGCTTTCTAGTCTTTGGCCTGAAGAATAAGCATCCATTAGCATCCGTGACTGTGAACTTCCTGCTGTTGTGCACTGGCTGCCATCTTACAGCTGTCAGCGTGGAAAACCGGTTTAAATTTTGAGAGTACTTGTGTGAGAGTTTGCCCAGAGTATCTGTCCAGACACTACAAGTCGCCAGCGGGGCTCCGGGGTTCATGTCCTCAGGTCCCGCTTCCATGTTTCCAGCAGTGGGGAGGGAGGGCCCAGGGCTAGGTTTCCTTTCTTCTCAGGGGGTCTCATTCTCACTGATTCCCAGCACAGCCTATGGCTGTTGGACTGAACTCTGTCTCACAGCGGGGCAAGTAGATGCCAGTGGCTGAGGAACCTGTTTGCCGCTGCTGTCAAGCCCAGACCTGTCTGCTGTCCCTGTTGTCTCTACAGGGATTGCTTTTCTTAAGCAGACAAAGTTCCTCACCAGCAGACACCCAGCCCGGCTCTGGTTTCCCCACTAGGTTGTTTGTTCCTTCAGCAGGTGTGTTTTGGGCATCTGCTTGGTGCCGGCAGGAGAGAGGTGAATGGGGTCCACCTCATTCGTAAGGTATTCCTACTCTTGAGTACCTGCCTCCCCGTGCTATCTGTAAAGGCCGCGGGCTCACGGACGAGCGTGAGGAGATGGCGGATAGGTGTTTTCTCAGGAAAAGGTAAGGGGCTAGCAATCGATGATGACAAGCAGAAACAAGTTGCAAAATATGGCATCTCCATTGAGTTAATTAATCCAAGGGTGGGGGCGGAGGAGAAAGAAGGGAGGCTCTGCCCTACAGGAAATGAGGATCGTGTCCGTTTATAATTTTGTATTTGTGTGTGTGGGTACAGACGCGTGCACACACAGCGCCTGTGTGGTCAGAGGACATTTTTCAGAGCGCCCCTCACCTTGACTTGGCTGAGGTGCTGTCTCCCATGTTGTTTTTGCTCTTGTGAAGCTGCTCCAGGCTCGCGGCTTGAGAGCTTCCGGTGTGTTTTCCTGTCTCTGCCTCCAATCCTCTTTAGGAGTGCAGGAATAGCAGGTGCCTGGCACCACACCTGGCTCTTTTGTGGGCTTTGGGAATTAAATTCAGGCCAACTTACGAAGTAAGAACTTCTACCCACTGAGCCAGCTCTTCAGTGCCCTGTGTATTTTTTTTCTTAATGAAACTTAAAATAGTCATTAAATATTGAGGTTTATTTGTAAAAATATTAAAATAGAGATGGGCTTGGGCGATGGCTTAGTAGCAAGGGAACTTGTGACGTGTGAGGCAGGTTCAGTGAGGGGATAAGGCAAAAGACGGCCTCTGGTCTCTGCACATGCGCGGGAGCAAGCACGTACGCATGCACGCACGCATTAGAGAACAGTTCTATGGAGTCAGTTTTCTCTTTCGGCCTTCACATGGGTTCCTCGGGTAGAGCTCAGGTCGTCAGACCTATACAGCAGGTGCCTTTACCCACTGAGCTGTCTTGCCAGTCCCCTTTAATTTTTTAAAAATAATTTTTATTATTATTTGTATGCGTATGGGTGTTTTGCCTGTATGTATGTCTGTGCTCCGTGCGCATGCCCACAGAGGTCAGAAGACGGTGTTGGGTTCTCTGCAGCTAGCGTCACAGACAGCTGTCAGTTAACGCGGGAGCACTGGGAATCAAACCCGTGTCCTCTGGAAGAGCAACCAGTGCTCTTAGCCTTGAACCATCTCTTCAGCATCTTGGTGCCCCTTTTAAAATTAAAATCTTCTAAACCGGGCGGTGGTGGCACATGCCTTTAATCCCAGCTCTTGGTAGGCAGAGGCAGGTGGATCTCTGTGAGTTTGAGGCCAGCCTGGTCTACAAGAGCTAGTTCCAGGACAGGCACCAAAGCTACAGAGAAACCCTGTCTTGAAAACAAAAAACAAAACAAAAAAAATTAAAATCTTCTTTGAGTGTGTGTATGTGTGCTTGCACGTGTGTGTGTGTTTGTGTGTTTGTGTGTGTGTGTGTTTATGCCTGCTCCTCTGGGTGTGCACCATGTGCAGTGCCTGTCTGGGTAAGAAGGTTGTCAGCTCTCCTGGAGCTGGAGTTCCAGCAAGGCAAAAGTTCCAGTTGCAGGCCAGACAAAATGGGTGCTCAGAACTAATCTCGGGTCCTCTGCAGGAGCAGCAAGTGTTCTTAGCCACGGAAAACAGACACAGGCCCGCCTAGAGCTCTCAGTCCTGCCCCACCTTCCCAAGTGCGGATGTTAAAGATGTGACCAGCAAAGGTACAGCAGCAGGTGGAGAAGGTGTCCTGTCGGGAGCAGGAGGCCAGCTGGTCACATTGCATCCACAGCTAGATCCCATGGCGACTCTCTTCCTCCACTGAGACACTACTTCCTAACAGCGTAGTTAGCTGGGAGCGATTCACATTCAAACCACTTGGAGTAATTAACCATATATTGTATTGGGATATTAAACTTGTACTAATATCACACATATAGTTATTGTATATATATTAGTATACCATATAATTCTTATATTAATATGTAATTCTTAAATATAAACATTGTCTATATATAAACAATATATAGTAATATATAATTATAATATATATATATTTTGGCACTGATGTGGATCACACCTAGGGCCTTGGGCATTTTAGGTAAACAGTTTTCTATTGAGCTACTAGACAAACTGCAATGTTTTATGTAGTGGTAGATCTCTAGATGTGTTTGGCCATATGTTTTAGATTAAAAATGTTTATTACTGAAAGAAGGTGAGGCAGCATGCCTAGTTTATGCTGTTTTCTTTTTCATGTGACAGAATAACATCTAAGAATTAGTTTTGTTTTATGTAGACTTTTGCTGTATTGAGAATTATTTCCTCCAGGCAGTGGTGGCGCACGCCTTTAATCCCAGCACTTGGGATGCAGAGGCGGATCTCTGTGAGCTTGAGACGAGCCGAGTCTGCGAAGAGAGTCCCAGGGCAGAGGGGCCTGAACCAGATTACTAGGACTGCTTTCTGCATCTGAGTCTGAACATTTCTGAGGCTTTGGAACCTTTGAACTGTGTGTCCCTAATAACCCCATTTTATCAATGACCTTGTGTGTAGTGATTAGTAGGAAATAATAACAGGCTCCTAAGTGTTATTGCTGTCCACTGGAGAGGCGAAAGGTCGTGTTTCTAGGATTGTTGATGAGCTACAGTGCTTTCCCGTGTCCTCATGCAGGTACAGTGCTTTCCTGTGTCCTAAGGCCTGGTCAGAATGGTGTCCTGTTCTGCTTCGCTGTCTCGTTATTCTTGTTCCTCATGGAGCACTGGTCCTAGAGAGAACCCTTAAACAGTGATGGCCACGAGCCCTGCTGTAAACCTGCAAGTTACTCATAGTTCAGCGAGGCCGAGGTTGCTGTCAGCAATAAGGAAAGGCTCAAGAAGTCAAATAAGTCACTCAGGGAGTTAAATAAGTCACTCAAGGAGTTAAATAAGTTGCTCAAGGAGTTAAATAAGTGACTCAAGGTTATGTACCCGGCAAGACAGCTGGGACTTACACTGAGGAATATGCCTGCAGAGTCCAGGATCCCGTGAGTGTCGGTGGGTCCTAGCCCCTCCAGCTCCTCCCTGTACATTCCACACAGCTGCATGGTAGGGTCCATGGAAATAATTGCTGCACTTGTTGGGGCTCTGGTTTGTGCTGTGTTTGTTTTTGTTTATTTTCTGTTTTTGAGACAGTGTTTTACATGTAGCTGTGGCTGGCCTGGAGCTCCTGTTGCGGCCCAGGCTGGCCTGGAGCTCCGTTTTGTAGCCCAGGCTGGACTAGACAGTATCTTCCTGCCTCTGCTTCTCCAATGTGTGGTCTTCTGTTACACAAATTGATGAAGAGGGGTAGATATCAGTGACTGCATAATTCCCATGTAGGAATTTATACATATCTTCCTCTTCTGGGCACATTTCTGTCTTCTAAAAAGTACAAGGAGTGGGGCTGAAAACAATTTTCTCACAAGGACCGCTCTAAGTAGGAAACAGGAAATCTGTCTTTGTATCAAACATGTCTGGGACCCAATGCTGAAAGGGACCAGTGTGACCCGTCTCCGTCCTATGTGGAAAGGGACCAGTGTGACCCATTTCTGTCCTATGCAGAAAGGGACCAGTGTGACCCATTTCTGTCCTATGCTGAAAGGGACCAGTGTGACCCGTCTCCGTCCTATGCTGAAAGGGACCAGTGTGACCCGTCTCCGTTCTTTTGTTTGTTTTATTTTCATGTGGTGCTGGGGGCCAAATCCAGGAGCAAAAGCAGGAAAGTGCTTTACCGCAGAGGAACATCCTCAGACATCCATCCACTGTGGTTAACTTGTTAGATCCAAATTAAGGGAATCCTGTGTATATCGTGGTAATTAATTAATGCCCCTTCTCCAGCTGTTCAGCTGTGACTTGGACAGATTTAGATTACGGTTTTCCGAATATAAACTTTATTTAGTCGATATCTTCATCAGTTGGTCTTGCTGGTAGATAATGCAGGCCTTCTCTTAGACATGGGTGCCTGGAGCCCTGCTCTGTTTGTGGTCATTAGCCACAGTCACCACAGTCGAGGGCTCCTGAGCTTCCGTTTCCTTGTTTGCAGCGTGAGACAGAGTGAGGGTACACATAAAACACCCACACAGTGCCTGACACACAGTCATAGCAACAGCTGCTAGCTCAGGTGATACTGGGCACCATAAAAATGATTCATAGAAGTTTAATAGCTTGGGAAAATTTCTACATCATAATGTTTCACGAGAAAAGCAAAAAATTTAAATAGATAATTGTGAAATATTAGATCTCACTTAAGAAAGCAAAGGAGGGCTGGAGAGATGGCTCTGGTTAAAAGCACTTGTTCTTGCAGGGTACCCAGGTTCTGTTGCCAGCAGTCACATGGTGGTTCGTAACTCCAGTTCCAGAGGATCAGGTGCCCTCTTCTGACTCCCATGAGCACTAGGGACCCATGTGGTGCATATAAATATATGTAGGCAAAACACGCTTATACATAAAATAAAATAAATAAATCTGACTTTTTAAAGCATGGAAAAAGTGTTGAAAATATTGGTGTTTGTGCTCCTGACCGTCAGTGTGTGGGGCACTGTGGAATATAGGTGTCTAAAACCCAGTTTCTCTTTAGAAGAAAGGTCTTACAAAATATTTATTTTAGTTTTTATAACTATGTGGATGTATATGTATCTGTGTGGGGTGTGTAGGTGTGAATTCAGGTGGCTTGTGGAGGCCAGGGGCATCGGGTCACCCTGGACCTCACAGGCAGCTGTGAACCCCCTGCTGTGGTGCTGGGAGACAGATCCAGTCCTCTGCAGGAGCACCTAGCCGTCTCTCCATCCACAGGAGAAAATTTTAGTAGAAGACAGAATCACAGTGTGAGGTGGAGGAAATGGAGGAAATCCAGGTGTTGCTCAGATTTCTATCAAGAAGTGTGGGCTGTGGTGTCGTTCTCTCAGAGGGGACTCAGTGGTTTTGTCCTGGCCACGCTGTGGGTATCCAAGGTAGCTATATAGGGGGCAAGTGCACCTGTCTGGGTGAGCTGGGGGTGCAGGCTTGAAAAGGCTTAATCTGTAGATAAGGTTCAAGCTTTGGGATGGATGAATTAGAACTCTATGAAAGTCCGTGTAGTGAAACCAGAGCCTGGGTCTTTGCTGCATCCAGACAGTGAGGAGAACCTTCCTTTTAAGATTCCCTATAATGGCTGGATGGTGGTGGCGCATGCCTTTAATCCTAGCACTCAGGAGGCAGAGGCAGGCAGATCTCTGTGAGTTCAAGACCAGCCTGGTCTACAAGAGCTAGTTCCAGGATAGGCTTCAAAGCTACAGAGAAACCCTGACTTGAAAAAAAAAAAAAAAACAACCAACCAAACAAAAAGATCCCCTATAGTGTAGTACAAGTGGTCTGGTTGTGATTCAGCTTGGCCACAAATGTCCTCACACCCCAGACAGAAATGGCTTAAAGTAGTAGAAGCCTCGGTTTCTTTCCTGAACCGTCTAGACTAACACTGGAAATCCAACTTCCCGTAGCCCTCAACATTTGTCTTCCAACTTTCTCTTTAAAGTGGCTGTCCAGAGTAGCCGTCACTAGGAGCAGGGTTGGAAGAGAACATGCCCCTTCCATGTCCGACTGTTTCCTCGAAATTACACATAATCATTTGCCTAGACTTGCTGGCCAAAATGTAGTCACTTAGCCGTCTACATGCCGGAGGGAGACTGAGAAACAAAATCTTTATTTTAGGCTGCTGTGTGCCCTGGTGTCCACTTAGTGATGCTGATAACATCTTGTATTTACCTGTGGAAGGGCTCAGACTGGCTCATCTGGAAAGACAGCACAACACTTTCCATATTAGGTCATATATATGTCTCCAATTTAAGTTGCAAGTATAAGCCAGGTGCAGAGGCTAGGGACAAAGATCACTTGTGCTTCAGTGTGAGACTAACTTAGGCGACACAGTGAGCCTCCTGTCTCAGAAACGGGAGCCAGAAGCCAAACAATTTATAGCAGCCATAAACGTAGGTGCTTTATAGTGTCGCTGTATGTACCCGTGCCTTGTCTTTTGGAAAGACCGGTGACTGCACGCTGCACTGGAAGCCCAGCACAGGTCTTTGCTCTGAGAAAGACCAAATCCACTCATGATTAACTTTGAGCCCTGTCCAGTATAGCAACATGTAGCCCAGCGTCCCTCTCTACTGCGCTGACTCAGAGCTCCTGAGAGTTTTAATGATTACATAAACACTTTCAGTCTATAGATAGGAGGGTGATAAAGTACTAGGTGGGCCAGCTGAGGGTCTTCTCTGTGGTGAGTGGGAAGGTTGATCTTCTGTTTTGTCTCGGTGCTGTGGAGTCATATCCACGCCCAGCAGGAGCTTTCCCACCGAGCTACCCACAGCCTGAAAAGGAAAACCGTTCTATCCTGAGCCGTGGGTCAGCCTCAGTTGAAACCAGGGCCTGGCGGGCAGTCCAGCCTTCATGCTGCATGTGACCCGTATATCCTTGAAACCATATGAGAATCTCCCCCCATTTTTTTTTTAACGTAACTTGATTATCTGGTTCTTGAGCATGAACATCATGTTGCAGTGTTAAAAGGTTGGAGTAGCCCAGCGGCGGTGGTGCATGTCTTTAATCCCAGCACTTGGGAGGCAGAGGCAGTAAATTCGAGGCCAGCCCAGTCTATAGAGAGAGTTCTAAGATGGGCTCCAAAGCTAAACAGAGAAACCCTGTCTCAAAACAAACAAACAAACAAACAAAACCAGGAAACCGATGAGAGTTTGGACCGGCAGAGTGCTCGCTACCCATCTGGAGGGTCCAGGGCTCCGAGCTCAGGAGGTGACTGTGGTCTTCCATCAACTACCTGTAGTCAGCTGACCTGAGTTTTGGCTTTTCAGGAAACTGGAGGAAGATGCCCCTCGCAGTAGCAGGTGCCTCCCAGCAGGTGCATGTACTTAGTACCTATATGGGGTAATAAGTGACTTGTTACTTCTTTGATGTACAGGCCCTGAAAACCAACTACCATTAGCAGTCAGTGCATGACTGCCTGGCTAGGGGTGAGGGTGACTGATCCCCAGTTTTATAAGACATCTAAGAGTTTACTGGAGTGGAGCCCACGCCTCCTGGGGCTCTCAGGCTAGTATTTTCTACATTAAGCCTGTTCTCTTCCAGCTGGCTGGGGTGGCGCACACCAGGAACCCCAGCCATCGAGGCTAGAGTAGGGCTTGTGAGCTCAAGGCAGCAGTAGGGGCCGCAGGAGAAACCCTGTCTCAAAAACAAACAAATGACCAAACAACTGCCCCCCTTCTTTTAAGACTAAAATAGGACAGCGGAAAAAACCTAAACTGAATAGCACACAGGAGTGTGTTTCTGCTTGCTCTAGTAGTGTGAACACCTTAGCCTTGTATGTGCGTGTAACACAGATTTCACGTAGTGTTTCCACGCCTAACAGGTTGACTAAGCAAAACATGCTTTTTCTTTCTCCCCGGGAAAGACGCGCACAGTGGAAAAGGGCATGCTTCAGGCTGGGGCGTGGATCGGTTGGCAGAGTTCTTGCCTAGCATGCAGGAAGCCCTGGGTTTGCTGCCAGTACCACAGAAATGGCCTGGCACCAGTAATCCCGACGCTTCCGAGGAGAAGTCAGGAGACTCAGGGTCTTCCTCAGTTACGTAGCAAGTTCAAGGCCGGTAGGGCCTACAGGAGACTTTATCTCAAGAAAACGAAATAAAATGGCGTGCTCCGTACAGACTGGGAAGGAGAGGAAGGTGAATGTTACCCTTTAATTAGACTGTGGACAGGGTCTAGTGTAATACGCTGTTGGTAGTTTACTGTGTAGGAAATGAAAGTGTTCTAGCTTTAGACCATGTCAGGAGACTTCAGTGATGCCAGTATCGATCACCAACCGTGTTCTTGGTCCTTCTCTGTTTGCGCCTCTCATCCCACAACTGCCATATGAGGTATAGAGACGATTGCTGCTCAGCACTTTACAGAGGGGTAAACTGAGGCACGGTGACATAACAGGATTTTCCCATGGGCACACACAGCAGAAAAGTCAGAATGTAGCTTCAGGGCAGCCTGTCCCGCCACCAGAATATAGTGCTTCTCAGCAGACAATCGCAGGAGACAGTGCACTGTGGGGTTAGCCCAGAGCTCTGTGAAAGAAGAGACTAAGCCCCATTTAACGGCAGGATATGGGTTCCGGGGCACATCTGGGGTTGGAGCAGGGTGGAGTGTTGGCAGAGAGAGGGCAGGGTTACAGATGGGATTTTTTTTTTTTTTTATTTTGGTTTTGCATTTGGTTTTTTGAGACAGGGTTTCTCTGTAGCTTCGGAGCCGGTCCTGGAACTAGCTCTTGTAAACCAGGCTGGCCTTGAACTCCCAGAGATCCACCTGCCTCTGCCTCCCAAGTGCTGGGATTAAAGGTGTGCGCCACCACTGCCCAGAAACAGATGGGATTTTATGCAGATGTCTGGTATGTTTTCACAGATGTCCCCGCTTCCCCCGAGATCAATTTCTTACAAGTGAAAGTCATCTTCTCTAAAACTGTAGGAGACCCCATGACATCTGTCATGTTAAAAAAAAAATCCCCTCTGTGGAAAAGATACAATCTATATAAATTAGCTACTAATATCATTAGCTTGCAGATTTCATCTTTGAGCAAGTATGTACTGAGTGGTCACTCTTTGTCCACTGTATGAAGTGCCAGGCATTCAGGGGTAAAAATAGTGGCTCCTGCTCATTGTGGCTGTTTACATTGAGATCAGTTAAACTTAAATAAAATAAACAGATCTCTAGTCATGCAAACTGTCTTTCAAGAGCTTAGTAGTCACGTGACAGTGAGGTGCGAAAGTTCTCTTGGGCTGCGCTGCTCTAGGGAGGCTGACGTGGGTCAGATAACCTGGAGAAGGTGTGAGTGCAGCCGTGCGTGCCAGGCGGAAAGACTGCCTAGGAGTGTGGTACATTTCACAGGATTCGGGCTTCTTGGATGGCATCCTCAAGGAAGACAGGTTTGAACTGGAAGTCAGGGAAGCCTTGTGGTGAGAGGAAGCTCAGTAATTAAAGGATGGAGGGCAGGCTAATGACTGGGGGTGGAGGAGGTCTGGGTGAGATGAAGAGGTGGAAGGACCACGGAGGACCTGCTGGGAAGAAGATAAGAGCTGGGAAGCCTCTAGTTAGACGGAACCTGGGCTTTACTTCAAAGTCCTATGCATCGTTAATGTGTGTTCACAAGAGGCTCTGCCGTCACCTTGTTCCTTCCCCCTTGGGACCCGCCACGGTACCCTGCCTGGGTTATTCCTGCGGTATGTCAATATGACAACACATTATAGTCATCTGTTTCTTAGGGAAACAGAAATACAAAGGACTCCAGCACTGCTGGCCCTCTCCTGCGTCCTCTTCAGGCCCCGTTCCCTGTTCCCTGGTCTTCGCCGTTTGGCTCTGCTCCCCACCTCCATCTCCTTTCTGTTCCTTGTTGACGGCCGCTGAGGATTTGTCTCCCTTAGCATCTTCTCAGCAGCACCGAATCTCTAGATCTCTGTCAACAGGAGCCCTTCCATTGGCTTCTGTTTTCTGCCTTCATCTTCCTGGCTCCTCCTCCCCGGCTGGGCCCTTTTTCTGTCCGTAGCTTGGTGCTCAGGGCTCTGCCTCTGGGCTACCTTCATTTTCCCGAATATACCAAGTCTCTGGGTGACTTCATCTCATACCATAGAGTGAGAATTAACTTTGTGTCAGCTTGGCCCAGCTGTGGTCGCCCACTCGTTTGACTGCGGATGTTGTTATGAAGGGATTTAAAAACGGGAGACTCGGAGGAAAGTGGGTGACCTCCCGAAATGCTTGTGGGCTTTATCCAGCGACTTCAAGAGAAAAGCCAGAGGCCACTGAAGAGGAAGTACCCTGCCTGCAGAGTGCTACTTAAATCTCCAGCCTGTGGACTACAAATTTGTTGGCTTTCCAGATCCCTGAGTCAGTTCATTGAGACAGGGTTTCCTGTAGCCTTGGCTGGCCTCAAACTCCAGGCAAAGGATAACCTTGAACTTGTGATCCTTTGGCCGTCACTTCCCAAATGTGAGGACCACAGGCAAGTGCCCTGTTAATGGATTTTTCGCCCCTAGAAAGCCCTAGTTTTTATTTTAGTGATTTGTTTATTTATTTTTGAGACTGGGTAGTCTTGGCTGGCTTGGAGCTCACTTTGTAGATCAGGCTAGCCTCAAATTCACAGAGATCTGTCTGTTTCCACCTCCTGGGTGTTAGGATTGAAGGCATGTGCCACCAGTGCCCAGCCAGTACATAGAGTGTATGATGTCATTTGTACTGGAGTCTCCTAATGCCTGATTTTTACTTTTAGCTCTGACCTCCAGATCTATATAGCCAGTTACCTATTGGAAATCTCCATTTAGGAAAACAAAAAACAAACAAAAAAACCAACAAGATAGAACTCTCAAGTTGGTCTATGGATTTGTACCAAACTAACTTTTCCTCCACTCACACAGTTGCCAAGGCCCAGCATCTGGGATGGTGGATTCTTACCATCCCGTGACACCTCTCAGCCACTGTCTGCAAACATGTTTGCTTTGAGCTGCTGCCTCCCCGTCCCGGCCTTTATGGCTTCTCACTTCAGCTGCCATAGCAGCTTCCTCCTGGTGTCTGTGCCTCCATTTCTTCCTGGCCCCCGGCTCCTGGCTGCCTGACTGGCAGGCTTCTTCTTTGTTTCTTGTCTACGCTGCTTAGAAGGTTTGCAGCTGCTCAGGTGGTGTGTGGGCCCTTACTTCCCTTTCGTCTCGCCCCACGGGCACATTCTTAGTTCCTTACCTTCTACTTCCTTTATTCTTCAGAGTGCTGAGGGCTCTTTCATCTCCCACCTCGTCCCCCTTGCCTGGTGAAAGGAAGCAATGGCTTCTGGGAACTGTTTGTGTGATGAGAGACATGATCAGATACAGAACAATAAATTGATGATTCCCGAGGGGCATCTTTCCAGATGAAGTTGTTGACGGAAAGGCGAGATCGGTGAGCACACACACAGGAGCAGAAGCTTTTCTTCTAGCCATGGCGACGAATTTAGTCGTTTGGTGGCCACGGGGAAACAGTGGGAAATTCTGTTTTCCTAAGTAGAAACTAGGTTATGATCAGAGGGAAGGCCAATGCAGCTTAACTGTTGGAAATGCTAGAACAAAAGAAGAAAAATGGAAGTGTCACTGTGGCAGCTGGGAAAATATGCCAGGGTGCAAGGACTGCTGGGAAAATAAATATGCCAGGGTGCAAGGACTGCTGGGAAAATATGCCAGGGTGCAAGGACTGCTGGGAAAATAAATATGCCAGGGTGCAAGGACTGCTGGGCAGGGTTGAGGACAGATTCGAGGTTTGTGGCCTTGACTTTTAAGTGGAAATCACTTTTACTCTCCAAGTGTTTCTCCAACAATGCTTTGCTAAGTAGGGTGCAGACTGTGTGGACAGCTAGCATTAGTAAGAGTGGGTGTTAGCTGGTTGGTGGTGGCATGTAGTGTGCGCCTTTAATCCCAGCACTGGGAAGGCAGAGCAGGCAGATCTCTGTGAGTTCGGGGCCAGCCTGGACTACAGAGTGAGTTCCAGGACAGCTAGGACTGTTCACAGGGAAACCCTGTCTTGAAAAAACAAAACAAAACAAAACAAAAAAAGAACCAAAACAAAACAAAACAAAAAAACAAAAAAAGAAAAAAAAAACATCAAAAACAAGGGTGGGCATTGACTTGATTGTGCCGTTGAGAAGCTTGAACTTGATCTCAAACAAGGGTTTGCTTTTCCAACGTTCTGAAAGAGTTAGAAGATGTATAATTATTAGTAAGGTACTTGGGGCTACAAAGAAGGGAGGGAAATTAATAATGGGTAAAATGAGGGAACCCCACCCAGAGGAGGTGAGAGACTGTAGACCACCCAGGCTTTTAGGGAAGAAAGACAAGAACACAGGAGCTCAGTCAAAGGTGTTTAAGGTGTTAGCTTAGAACGTGAACCGTGAACCATGGTGGGAGTCCAGGAGGGGCCTCTCCCCTCAGCCTGTAACTAAATCACCAGAATAGCGGTCTCTGCATCTCCCCACAGAGGGGAAGCCTTCCACTCACCTGTGCTTGTTTTAAGATGTGCTTATCTTAAGAGCAATGGGAAGTTGGACCGGCTTATGTGGTCTTTTCTAATAAAGCTGTTAGAAAATTCCCCTTGATCTCCCTGACTGTCCCTGTAAGGCTCTGTCAGTGTCCGAGCTATTGGATTCCTACTCCCCGCATCCTGTTATCGGTCCAGCTTCAGGGATTTAGAGCCGCTCTCTACCCCAGGCCATGCTCTTGAAATTAATAGCACTGTCTATATTTAAGAATGAGGTGCTTGTGACCACACTGTATGGACTGTCGCTCTGTGGACTGCCCCAGAAAAGGCAAATAGAATACGTAATGCAGAACTTGGTTGGGAGGAGCCAGGGCTAAAGCTTCTTTTTCTGAGCATTTTCCTTTCTTGGTCCTTACCGATGCTGTCCTGACCACTAAGGAGTCCAGTCACAGTCCCCACACCTAGGATCAGGGCGGCGCTGGCTCGAGGGCTGCACATGTGTGAGAAGTGTGTGGGGTGGGAAGTGTGGGAGAGTGTTGGGTCAGCCTGCCTGGTGTGTGTACCTTATGCAGGTTTCTCACTTTCCCCTTAGAAGAGCCTAGGAGGATTGTAGGAGGCCACCCTGGTACCAGGAGGTGTGGCTTCAGGCAGTTAGGAGCCAACAACCCTTTCACCTCGTTCTCTTTCCACCCTGGCATTAACCAGAGGGTTGGGTCAAACGCTTCATTCATTCATCCACTGAGCAGTCACACTGACCTAGGGGCAGGGAGGCCGGCAGGCCATCTTTGGCAGATGCTGGTGGGCGGTGCCAAGGGCTAAATAAACTCTCAGTTTTCCGTAAAGTGAATAAGACAGCCTCACGGCCGACCGGGGCCAGGAGGCAGTGTTGTTAGGAGAATTAGTCACCTCTTTTCAGGGTTAGTCAGGCAGAAGTAGACAGCGCTCTAAAAACCCAGGTGACCTGAGGGAATTACCAGTTTGACTAATCCAGTGCCTTAGGGCAGTGCGTCCCTAACTTCGCTGTCAACTAGTCACTTTTGGAGTTTTTAAAGCCTAGTTGCCAGGGTCACAGCCGGTACCGAGGACGTCAGATCATGTGTGTGGGTGCCAGGCGTCAATATTTCTAAAGTTCCTCATGTGACTAGGAAAGACTAGAGAGCAGCGCCTCGGGCAGCGGCCAGCTGACTCAGTTCACGCTCACTCGTAACTCGGGTCTGGTTCCCAGCATTCTTTGAATTGCAGCCGCCGCTTTGGGTCGGGGGCGGTTCTGAGCAGCAGGATGTGGTACCGTCCTATTAGGAGCTGTCACTTTGCCCGAGCCGACGAGGACAGGTTGCCAGGGCTGCACGAGGACTGGATTTTTGCTTTGTCATTCTGACACTGGCAGTTCACCCGCCTCCTAAGAGCAGGGCGTGGCTTCCTGGAGCCACTAGGAACCCGCCGCTCTTTATCCTCAGTTTGCTTCCGTCAGGCCTTGCAGCCACGCGGGCGGTGCGGGACTCCCGCGGCGCGAGGAGAGCTGCTGTTTGCTTCTTGCTTCTTCACGTAAGTTCTCTGTTAGGGGGACGTTGCTTCGGGGTGGTGCTCTGGAAATGTCTGGGACGGGGACATTTAATGTGTGTCCGAGAGGACTGGGTGAAGCTCTTGTCGGGGTGCAGAGGACGACCCGGGTCACAAAGCTTCAGTATCTGGGACTTGATGTCTGGTCCTTGGCAACTGGTGGCTTGCAGGCTACCAGAGGAAAAGGGTATCCTTTGCAGGGCAAGGGTCTTGATTTATACATATATGACAGTGCGCCTCCGTGATAATATTAAGAAATTGCGCACCTTTACAAATGGCTTCACAGGCGAAGTCCTAAGAAACTCCTTGAAATTGTCATGGTGTATGTAATGTTTTCCAAGGGCCTTGTCCTTCTTGACCCAGGCTGTTAAACAGGGTACCTGAGCCTGCTACACAGCCCTTCCCTAACCTAAGAGCAGAGGCTGTCCTGAGTGGGTTTGTCCTGCCTCCACTGCTGACAGGGTGCTCCAACTTGTGCAAGTTGCTTGGCTAAAGGCAGCTTAGTTCCCCTATCTGTGGAAAGACGTGGTAATACCTACATCATTATATATAGATGGCAATATATATATATATATATATATATCATAAATATATAGCACTATGGCCATGTTAACTGTTGGTATTAGTACTGAATAACTATTCTTTTAAGGGATGGTATCAGTGTAGCTTTGTGCTCCTTTTTTTTTTTTTATTGTCCCAGACTAAACCGAGTGAGTTCACCCCTTAGTGAAATGGGACCATCCTCCCCTGACCTCATCCAGAGTGTGGATGGACCGCAGTTTCAGATTCCAGGAACCCTGGCTGTGGCATCCTCCGGGTTCAGTGTCAAAAGCCAGACCACACTGGGACGTGTTAGTGCCCTGTGGTCGCGAGGTCGGCGTGTTTAGCCGCCCTTGAGAGCTCTTCTGAGTTGTGGCGGCCCCGGTGGGTCGGAGTCCGCCGGCGGGAGTGCCCGGAGGGCGCGCGGCGTCCCGGAAGCCCCGCCCGGAGGAGGAAGGCTCACTTTGCCGCTCCGCTTTGTGCTGCAGAGGGCGGCGGGGCCTGCGCGGCAGCGGCGCGGGTGCGAACGGAGAGAGGCGGCGAGGCCGGCGGCGAGCCGGCGGGAGGTGCGAGCGAGCGGCGGAGGGTCGCCATGGTCCAGCCCTGAAGGTAGGAGCCGCGCGCTGCGCTCCCCAGCCCCGACCCCGGATCCCCAGCCCCCCGGGCCACTAGAGGCTACCGACCCACGTGCTCAGATCCCTGAACCGGGAAGCAGAGCCGAGCCTTTTCTTTTAAAGGGACCGTTCACAGGGCCCTTTGCTCGGGTGCCCCTTTCCACAGCCTGCAGCGGCAGGGTGAGTGGCCCTGGGGAAGTCTTGAGAAAAGGGTTCACCTTCCTCTTTAATTCTCAGAGGCACGGGACACCCCGAAACCCTAGGTTCCGAGAAGCAGGCAGGAATCCCTGGGTTGGATTTGTTTTCCTCTGGCATTTCTTTTTCTAGTCCAGAGTTAGCCGCTGAGTGGATATAAAGGAGTGGAGATAGATCTACCCTCCAGTCTCAAGTATGCCGGATATCTTTTTTCCCCCCACTTGGGTGGATGGGTGACGGCCCAAAGAATCACAAAAACGCACGAGGAGACACCAGGTAGTGTGTGAAGTCAGAGGGCACTGTGGAGTCTGTTTCTTTCTTCCCCCGTGTGGATCTTGGGGCTCAAACTCCAGTGTCCATGCCAGCCGCAAGTGCCTTCCCCTACGGAGCCGTCTCACCAGCCCTCATGGGACACATGCGGAAACCTTGTCCTCTTAGTCAACAGGAGGCCTGCTAAGTGTAAAAACATTTAGGTGGCTGTGTCGCTAAGAAGGATGCTAACAATTGATTCACGTTTTTACTTAGTCTTTGCTTGCTTCTAAAAGAAACATACATTTTTGAAGAGTGAATATAGGGTCTGGAGCTGGACTTCAAAGACAAACGGCAGATGGACGGAAACTAATTAAGGGAGATAAAAGGCTTCTGCCTTTGGTTCAAGCAGTTGTGTTACTCAGACCTTGAGTTTGCAAGGAAAATCACACAAAGACCGTGACGCGTCTTCACGGGGTAACCCCCCTCTGTTGTAAGTGTATATTGAGAAGTTATAATCATTTGGTTTCTACATGATATTATTCACGCTCTTGATTCTGACGTCGGTGGGAGCAGAAATGGCTTGACAGTGACTTGCTCCTCTGACTGTTCCAGCGTTCTGTACCCGTTAGTTTCAGGCATCTGGTGAGGATCAGGGCCATGAGCGAAGTGTGTGCACGCGCGCCATTTACCACACGCAGAGCTGGTGTGTCTGTGCACACGCGCCATTTACCACACACAGAGCTGGTGTGTCTGTGCACACGCGCCATTTACCACACGCAGAGCTGGTGTGTCTCGCTGTGCCAGGATTGAACAGGGCGGTAAACATTCTGGGTAAGTGCTCTACACAGAGCTGTAACCCCAGGGCAGCATTTTAGTGTTGTCTGGAATGCTGGGGCTTGAACCCAGGGCCCTGCGCTTGCGTCGCCACCCCACATTCCTAGCTCTTTGTGTTTCTTTTTTTGAGGCAGTCTTCCTATGTAGAGCAAGCTGGCCTTAGAGTTATGATTTTTCTCCTGCCTCTGCCTTCTTGAATGCTAGGATTACAGGTGTGTGTCACCAAGCCTGGCAGCATTTTATTTTATCTTTAGGACAAGATTGCGAGAATCAGAAGTGTGTGTGTGTGTGTGTGTGTGCGCACGCGTGCGTGCATGCAGCTGCACACGTGTGCTTGTGTGCACTTACCATGGTGTGCATGTGAAGGTCAAAGGACAGCTTGTGTGATTCCACCACGAGGGCCTCGGATTGGACTCACATGGCCAGGTTTAGCGGCTGCTGCCTTTCCACACTCACCCATTTCAACAGCCCTGGCCCGGGGTTTGGAAACCACTCATGTAAATGCCTCCCTTGGTGGCACTGAGAAGAAGGAGCACAGTGGGTGAAAAGGTGCCCATTGGGGTGCAGCTGGGCATAGTTACGCCTTCAGTAGTGCGAGAGAAGAGTCGTGGAAGATTAAAATTGGCCACACGAGGCTCAGTTTCTGGATGGCAGGAATAGAAGAGGTGACAGGCAGGCTAAAGCATTGTGACAGTCACGGGAAGATGGGCCCAGTTGTTTTCGTGCTGGGGTCTCCAGCCTGCCCAATGTAGCAGCAGCCTGGACACTTTCTGAGAATGGAATGGGTTTCTTCTTGCCTGCATCACCTCAAGCATCTCACTCAGGCAGGCCTCACCTTCTGAAGGCTCCTTCCCTAACCTGCCTGGGGCCCTTTTCTTGATTGCTGCTTCTTGCTGCCAGATGGCTTCCAGGATAAAGGGCTCACTTTTCAGTGCGGTGTTGTGTGCCTTCTCCAGTGTGGTTTTCTTTTCATCTCTTCCTCTACCAAGCTACTGTGGGCCCCTGGGAATGGTCACACCTGTAGTCCCCTAGATCTCCCCTCCTTGCCGGTTTCTTTCCATCTCTTCCTGGACAGCCCCGCTTTGCCACGTGGACCTACCTGTGCATTTGGCCACTTTGCCTCTGTGTTTCCACAGCACCCCACATATCCTTATTTCTGGAAAAGGAGGAACCCTGCCAGAGATAATTCTCTGGTTTACTTATCAAGGGAGAGAGGTAGGCTTCCTTTGTGTGCCTGTGTTTGCAAGGGCATATGGACACTTCTTCCTAGATGAATACACATTAGTGGCAGTAGCAGAGGTTTGTGTGCCGGACTCTTATGTTCTCACAATTGCCCAGTGAAGGAGCGGGTGTGATCCAGTATTCAGATAAGGAAATGAAGGCCTGCAGAGTTCCAGGAGCGTGCCCAGATCACACGGCTCCCTCCCAGCCGGAGTTGGGGCTCTGCCCTCCCCCCCTCCCCCCGAGACACATGCCTGCTCCTGATCTGATTCTCGGGTTGTGAGTCGAGAGAGAGCCCGTGCAAACCCCAGTCGTCCTAACATCGTTCCAGCACACAGTAGACCTCCATTCATTAGAGGCTTGCTGGGTGAGCCTTCATTCCACTGCGCCCACTCAGCCAGCAGGATGTCAGCCTTTGCCTGACGATGTGTCTTCCGCCTGTCCTTCAGCGCTTCATATGCATTCCATAAATGAACACTTCATTCGCATACTAATCCTCTAAATATTCTTTAAGTGGCAGGGACATAAAGGTTCCCTTATGGGAGTAGTTGACATTGAAGGTTCTGGTTTCATTGAAGATGGGTTGTCAGACACGAAGCTCTGAGCTGCTCAGCACTTGACTGGTTCTCAGTAGCACACTGGGAAATAATTGAGACTTTTTGTATCTCACAGTCAGTGCTGGTAGCATGGCGCGAGCCTTTCTCGGTCAGGAAGAAAGTGGCTGCTGTAGCTGCTGTATCAGGCACCTCTGCTGTCGTGCCAGGCTAGGCGTTAGTGTGCTGTCTCTAACACAGATCCGTACAGTAGTGTATACACTTAAACCTACTTCTGATAGTCGCGCACTGCTGGCATACACCTTTATCCCAGCACTCAGGAGGCAGAGGCAGGCGGATCTCTGAGTCTGAGGCCAGCCAGGACAGTTCCAGGACAGCCAGAGCTACAGAGAGAAATCCTGTCTCAAGACTGGTTAGGGCTTACAGTGCAGCTCAGGGGGCTGGCACCCACAAGCCCTGAGTCCAATCCACAACCAAAAAATGTCTCCCAGCAAATGTTTTTTTATAATTAAAGAAGAAAAAAGGCCAGCAACGGTATTTTAAGAGAGACTAGAATACCCAGCAGATTGCAAATGTGGAAACGCAAACACTCCGCGAGAGCGGTAAGGGGATGTGTGCGTTTATATGTGGATCTGTGCACTGGGTAACAGGGCCCTAGGGGGCCCGAATTCCAATGGTTGTGAGTCATGTGACATGGGCCCTAGGAACCAAGGGTCCTCTGGAAGAGCAAGTACTCTTAGCCTCTGAGCTCTCTCCAGCCCTCCAAAGCAGGTGAGTTTTATATGAACCCAGTTCAATTCCTCCTCCTCACATAGTCTCACACCCAGGGTTTTCACCTCTTGTGCTGGTCAGAGTGATGTTCTTCTTGGCGTGTCTGCGCTCTGAAGTGTGTGGGTTGTCCCTAGTTCATAAGTGTCATGGAGTATGTGTTGTTACCACAGAGGAAGGTGGACGGTCTGTATGTTCTAAAATGCTCTACTGTCTAGGCGCAAGGTATTTAGTGTGACTTGGCTTGCGTTTTATCTTTTGCTTCCTGTATGCACTGCTACCTTGTGTCTGGGAATAGGCAGCTTTTTAGTAGAGTGTGTGATTAGTAGGTGTGAGGCTCGGGGTTCGATATCCAGTACTGTAAAATAATAATAGTCTGTTTTATTTGAAAGAATAGTTACTCAAAGTCCCTTTGGGGGCACTGGACTTGTAAAGACTTGTGAAGTTCAGGGAGTCACTCATGAGCACGCAGACCAGCCTTCTTTGACCCTGCCTTGGAACAGCTATCAGGAGTTTTGCTCTTTTTTTTTTTTTTCTCTATTTTTTAAAAGATTTTATTATGCCAGGCAGTGGTGGTGCATGCCTTTAATCCCAGCACTCTGAGTTCGTGGCCAGCCTAGTCTACAAGAGCTAGTTCCGGGACAGGCACCAAAGCTAGCTACAGAGAAACCTTGAGACAAGGTTGAGACAAAAAACAAACAAAAGATTTTATTTATTATATATACAGACTATACAGTGTTTTGCCTGTATGGATGCCTGCGTGCCAGAAGAGGGCAGCACCAGATCTCAGGCCAGTGCTCTTAGCATCCGGGCCACCTCTCCAGCCTCTCTTCAGGGTTCTAAACATAGTTTTCATTAGTTGAAATCTTAGTGGGTTTTCTTTTTTTTTCCCTTTAATTTTTAATAGCGATTTTTTTCTTCCTACTGATTGATATTCTCTACAGTGCATTATGCTTAATGCTCATCCCTCACTGACTTTTGAACCTCGAAAAGTAGTTTTCCTTTCTTGCCTTTTTCTTTTCTTTTCTTTTCTCTTTTTTTCCTCCTTTGAGTCAGAGTCTCAAACATCCGTAGCTGGTCTCAGACTGGCTGGGTAGCTTGAGATGACTTTAATCTGATCCTCCTGCCTCCTCCTCCCGAGTGCTAGGATTACAGGTGTGCGTCCCAATACCCAGTGCTCAGGGTCAGGCCTAGGGCATCATCAGTCGACCAGGACAACTGCCCTGCGCTCTCAACCTAAAAACATTGTTCTTTTCCTAAGACAGTGCAAAAGAAATGACGGCTTTGTGTGTAAAAGTGACGGCTTTGAGATGTGTTGCAATTGTAATAAGTACCAACTCTAAACACACCGATGGTTATGTAATCTTAATTCTATACTTGATTATGAATTCCCGCCTCGCGAACGGCGGGCAGTGGTGGGTTGAAGTGTAGCCGCCTGTCTCAGCTGATACCAAGGAGGGCAGATAAAGATTGGAAAGGAGGCTTTTCTTCCAGCCCATTTTGGAAGTGTAAATGTGTGTACGTCTGTAACTGTTTCTGTGGATGTTCCCGTGCGTGTGCCCGACACTGAAAAGGCCACGAGTGGTTGGATCCCTGAGGTGGAGTTACAGGCCACTGTGAGCCTCAGTCCTCTGCAAGAGCTGCAATTGCTCTTAACCTCTGAACTGCATCCCCAGCCCCTCCAGTCCATCAGGAATATTTTTAAAAATTAGTATTATGGTGCGTGTATCATGTTTGTGTAGGCATGGGTACTATGATCGTGTGTGGAGTTCAGAGGAAACACATCTGTAGGCATGAGTGCCATGATCATGTGGAGTTCAGAGGACAAGTTAGTATCCACTTTTGGTGGTTTGTCTTTTTTCAAGTTTTATTTTTGAAGTGTGTGTGTGTGTGTGTGTGTGTGTGCGTGTACACGTCCTGGAGTCCAGCTCTGTGGGTTCAGGTCCCACAGAGAAGGTGTGGAATCTGTGGATGAAGGAGTCTGACACCTGAGAAACAGTCCCATTCTCGAGAGGACGTGACATCGTTCGTATGTGTCGTTTCCTCATCGCGGGCCTGTTCCCCCAAAGGGACGCTCCTCACATCTTACCGCTTCCATTCTGATGCCACCAGTGTGTACTCCCGTGTGTGGCAGGGGTTCCAGCCAGTCTAACTTCACAATGGAAGGCAGACCAGATCTCACCACTCATCTCGTAAGCCCCTAATCGTGGCACTATTCCGTACTTACTAACCTCTTACCTAAGTGGCCTTAGGCTCTGGGTCTGGACCCATTGTTTCTCTTGATGTGTTTTCTTCTCTGGGGCCCGATGTGCCCAGTTAGTAAATCTTTAACTTCCCCATTCCTGGTGTAATTCCAAAGAGTTACTTTGTTTAAAGAGACTGCCGTCGTATATATTCTCTTCTTTCGCCAACACGCACCCAAATTTCCCAAAAGAAAGGGCACAAGGACCCATTAAAAATGAAGGTGTGGTGCTGGAGAGTTTGGCCCGCAGTGTTGAAGTGCGGGAACTTTGTCCAGCGGCAGTGGTCATGTCAAGCCGTGCAGTCCACCCGCCACACACGTGCCGGGACAGGCTGGAGGAGAGTACAGGAGCTGGAGTTCCCGCAGTGGTCGTGAGTGACCCCACGTGGGTGCTGGGAGGGCTCTCAAACCCCAGACATCCCTCCAGCTCCAAGGTAGTATATTTTGTATATGCAGTGATTTTTCTAGCCCACCTTCTGGTCTTTTTTTGACACAAGGTCTCACAGGCTGATTGAACTCGTAGGGCTAGAAGTTAGTGCTTATTCCTTGGGAAGCACAGGATTCGAGTCCTCTTTTGACCTATTCAGGCACCAGGAATGTCTATGGTGCACATACATGTAGCAAAATGCTCATACATACAAAATAGCACTTTTTTTCTAATTTAAGGAAAAGTTTGTCCTTTTGGCTTTTCAAGACAGGATTTCCCTGTGTAGCCCTGGCTATCCTAGAACTTACCCTGTGGTTAAGGTGTTCAGAGTGGTCCTGAACCCAGAGAGCTGTCTGCCTTTGCCACGGGGGAGGGGGGTGCTAGATTAAAGGTTTGTGTCACTGCATCCAACCTCAGTGTTTCTGAGTTGCTCCTGGGTAGAATAAATGACTGAACTTTGGAATAGTTTAGTATAGCTATAGATGTTATTCTCCTCTTCATTGTCAAGAATCTTGCTTGTCCTACCTGTCTCTCTGACGCCTCCCCAAGGTTTAGGTAAACCAAAAAAGGGGGGGGTGCTAACAGTTGCTTATCCCCGGACTCTGGACTGACCCAGTGGACTGTCCCCAGTCAAGCTTTCTGTGGTGTTAAGTGGGCAAGAGCCTGTGGTCTTTAGGAACACAATGCTCCTTAGGTTGTTACACTGCTTTGTCCTGATAACCTGAGCCACTTTAATTGCCCGATGGGTCTCCAGAGAGCTGGTGTGTGGGTTCTCCGAAGCAGGTAATTCACCCAGTGGATAACCCGGATGCGGTTTAAAATCTTCGCAGATGATTCAGGTTAACCACCTCGTAGAGTATAAAAACCTTTCTTTGGCCTTTGGCAGGCTTCCATGTAATCAGCGCCTTTCCATAATCCTGCCCACTGCCCTTCCACCCTTGAGAGGAGCCGCCAGTGAGATCGCTTTTGTGTGACACAAAAGCCCTCACCCAATGGTGCGCGAATTAGCAGAGCTTAAAAAGAAGGCCGGGGTTGAGGCCTGAGCCGGGGGTGTGGTCACGGGGTGGGCTGGGGGCGGGGCCGCATGCGCACCGGCTGCCTTCCAACGATCTTCAGTTGATCTTCAGCTGCCTTCGCCGCAGTGGTCACCGTTGGTAGCCCTCGGAGGGAAAGCTGTTAACCTGCGTGGTCACCAGCATGTCTAAAGGAGACGGTTCCCTGGTTGGAGGCAGAGAGAAAGGAGAGGAGCAGGTCGGAAGCCTGGCTTGGCTGCACCTGGTGGAGCAGGAGGAGGAGGAGGTGCTGAAGAAGGAGGAGGAGGAGGAGGAGGGCCAGGACTGCTGCTCCGACGACGTGAGCCTGCACCCGGACCTCCTGGAGCTGGTGGTGGACCGAGAGAAGTGCCGCAGCATCCGCAGGCAGTACCGGCAGCTCATCTACAGTGTGCAGCAGAACCGCGAGGACATCGTGAACACAGCCAGCGACTCGCTGACCGAGGCTCTGGAGGAAGCCAACGTGCTCTTTGATGGCGTGAGCAGAACCAGAGAGGCGGCCCTCGATGCCCAGTTCCTGGTTCTGGCTTCTGATCTGGGTAAAGAGAAAGCGAAGCAGTTAAACTCCGACATGAGCTTTTTTAATCAAGTCGCGTTCTGTGACTTGCTGCTGGTCTTTGTGGGCCTGAACTGGGTGGAGGACCATCGCGAGGAGTTGAGCGACTGCGATGACTGCATAGCGCTCTCCTTCTGGGGGATGGTGCAGAAGGAGGCGGCGTCCTGGATGCTGCGGGCTGAAACGTTCCACTTCATTTATGGCTCATTTAAGGCAGAACGTTCCGCACGAAAGCCCCGGCTTGAACATCACAAGAGAGCTTGCAAAATGGAAGGGAATGGAGATATGCCTACGAAGTTGAGGAAGCTGGAGGTGCATGCCAACCAGGAGACGACAGAAAAGGAAGTAGAAAGAATCTTGGGGTTGCTGCAAACCTACTTTCAAAAGTACCCCGATACTCCCGTGTCCTACTTCGAGTTTGTGATCGACCCGAACTCGTTCTCCCGCACGGTGGAGAACATCTTCTACGTGTCTTTTATCATCCGGGATGGCTTCGCAAGAATCCGGCTTGACCAAGACAGGCTGCCCATCCTGGAGCCCACTAACGTCAGCCAGGGGGAGGAAGAAAGTGACTACTGCTCTTTCGGCAGGAAACAAGGAGTTATATCTTTGAGTTTACAGGACTGGAAAAATATTGTCTCCACTTTTGAAATTTCAGAGGCCATGATCAAAAACCCATATTAAAGATTTTTGTTTGTAGTGCGTGACTCGATCTTGTATTGACGCTCTCAGAATAGAACCTGAATAGAAGCCTGTGCCCTAGTAAACTATTTTCAAGAACAAGTCAATTGCCTACCGTGCAGTGTATTTTTTTTTTTTGATAACTTATAAGGCTGTAATCTTATGGGAAGTTTTTCATATCCACACGATACTTTTAGTAAGCTCTTGAGTTTCTTGGAAGGTATTAGCCGACGTGCTAAAAACAAAAACTGGGTCTCATACTGAACTGCTTTCTCTGTCCTGGTGAACTCGGGGTCCTGTAAGGGGGGGCGGAGGGGGCTTTTTATCAAGCGGGGAAAGGGTGAGAAAAAAGGACCAGAAAAAAAAATCAGTGTGAGTCAGTTGTTGGGCAGTGTTGAGACTGAAAAACATAGGTGACATGCTTCCTTTCAGGAAGTAGATCGCTATATTCCAGTTTCTTTTCTGAATGACCTTAATAAGAAAATGTGTGTGGGGGTGTGTGTGTGCACGTGTGTGTGTGTGTGGTGTGTGCACGTGCATATGTATTCATGCATAGGCATGCCTGCTGTTAGACTCAAGCAACCAAAGCATTCTGAGAGTTTTGTTTTTGTTGTTTTGAGGCAGGGTCTCGCTTTGTAGATCTGCCTGTCCCGGCCCTCATAGAGATCTACCTGCACCTGCCTCCCAGCTGCTGACATTACCCGGTGTGCATCTCCTCCTCACTCTTCGAGGAGGCATTCTGGGTAAGACAACAAGGTCGAATGTGTGGGCCTGGCAAGTCTGGAGAGGACGTGCAGATTCGTAGAAAACCTTTCTTCTCGAGTGCTAAGCTGGGCAGGAATCGTAGCCGCTGTTCCAGTCTTCTCAGAGGTAGACGATACTTTCATCACACCCAGTGGCTTTATCTTTGGCTAATCTCACCACTCTGATTTCTACACAGTGTCCTTCAGAATCAGCGCAGGTTCAACACGTAACAACTTGGGGTACACGTCCCAATTAACCTTGATTAAAAAGTGGAGGAGATGATGGAAAGGTGGCTCAATGTTAGAAGCACCGACTGCTCTTCCAGAGGTCATTAGTTTAATTCCCACAACCACGTGATGCTCACAATCCCACATAACAGACCTGGTGTTCTGTTCTCTCTGGCGATCTCTGTCATGCAGGCACTACTGTACAAGTAGCGCACTCATACACATAAATAGTAAAAAACATCTGAAGAGTTTTGCTCTGTATCTGAGCCTGTATAGCAAGATTTGTGAATTCTCCATCTACCCCTAGGGCTTGTGCCACAAACACCCCGTTTCTTGTGGGTCTAAGTTGGATGGAGCCAGGTGCTGATTTGAGGAGTCCAGCTGGCAGTATAGCCTTTTGCTTCTGGAAGATGCCGTCAGAGGAAGCAGGACTCTGGATATTGCACGATTTTTCTTTCTTTCTTTGGTGCTTTTCAGTTTTAAGACTGTAAATTATGGGCCAGGTGGTGGTGGCGCACGGCTTTAATCACAGCACTTGGGAGGCAGAGGCAGGTGGATCTTTGTGAGTTCAAAGCCAGCCTGTTCTACAGAGTGAGTTCCAGGACAGGCTCCAAAGCTACTCAGAGAAACCTTGCCTTGAAGAATGTAAATCCCAGGACAACTGAGGATGTAGTTCACTGGTCGAGTGCTTGCTTAGCCTGAGTGCTGCCTTAGCTTCTGTCCTCAGCACGAACGGTGTCTGTATTGTTTGGTGGTCAGGGTAGAAAATCAGGGTTATTAAGATAGTTCCAGAAGAGGCAGCAGACATGGCCTGAGCTATTTCTTACCTTTTTATGAATGTAAGTTTCCGATGGTGGAAGATTTTGCCACTGGTGTGGTTAGTGGTGTTTTTGTTATGCTTAATAATAACAGTAAAATTTCCTCCTGGATCTAAGGTAATACAGGGGAGGGAGATGCAAAGTCTAAATGATACCAAGCTTGAGAGGAGGGATGGGATCTTGGTGTGGAGAAAGTTCTTTCCTTCACACCGGTAATGTAGAGAGAACTGAGGAGAAAACCCCTTGGGAATGAAGAGACCGCTTCCTGTAACAGCTGTCTCCCCCTTTTTGGACCTGAAGTGCTCACCCTTCCAGCACTGGCCACCCTTCAAGGTGAAGGGCAGCGTCGTTTGGTCTTGCTGGTCCTGGGGCCTCTCAGCCAGAGCCCCGGGGTTTCAGGCCGTCATCCTGGGGTCTCTGAGCCAGAGCCCCGGGGTTTCAGGCCGTCATCCTGGGGTCTCTGAGCCAGAGCCCCGGGGTTTCAGGCCGTCATCCTGGGGTCTCTGAGCCAGAGCCCCGGGGTTTCAGGCCGTCATCCTGGGGTCTCTGAGCCAGAGCCCCGGGGTTTCAGGCTGTCCTCTGTGGGAAGAGAAGACGCTGCTGGGTTACAAGACATGACTCAGTTCCTTAGCCAACCGACGGCTTTGTTGAATGCCTTTGCCTGGCTGTGTTCTGACGTGCAGAGACGGCTTAAAAACACGCTAGAAAATAAAGAGGCTTGGGGAGAGCTTACTTTTCTGGTCAGCGGGTGGGGTGGTGTTTCTACACAGGTGAGCTTGGCCTCTGGCCTGGGCTTTCGCTAGTTGTGATGGTGCAGTTCGTTGCATTATTTCGGATTAAACCAGGGACCTAGAAAGAGCATTGAGCAACAAGAGATGAATTCAGTTACAGAAATGAACCGAATCGCAAATCTGCTTGTCAAGGTTCATTAGAAGGGGCCGACTCTAAGGAGAGAGTGTGTGGGTTTTGTTTTATAGTTCGTGCGTGTGGGGCACATACACAACAGGGTTAAATTAGAAAAATGTATGGGATTAAATATAGTTGCTAGGTATGATGCATTGGGAAAAGTAAGAGATGAAAGATGTGTTTTGAGTGGTGTGTGTGTGTGCACGTGTGTGCACATGCTTGTATGTGTGTGCACATGCTTGTACATGTGAAGTCAGAGGACAACCTCTTCTTATTTTCTATTTATTTATTTATTTTGATTTTTTTTGAGACGGGGTTTCACTCTGTAGACCAGGCAGACCTCAGACTCACAGAGCTACACCTGCCCCATCTCCCGAGTGCTGAGATTAAAGACGTGCACCACCACGAAAGGGCAGCTTTTGAAAGTGGTTTCTTTTCATGTGTGTGATCTGGGGATTGAACTCGGGCATCGTGAGGTTTGTCCAGCAAGCACTTTTACTAACTGCGCCACTGGGCATGTTTTCCCGATATTTAAAAAAAAAACATTTTAAGTAATTATTTATTTGATGTGCATGGTCATTTGGAGGTCAGAGGACAGCTTTTGGGAGCTGGTTCTCTTTCTGTTATTGTGGGTACCAGGGATTAAATTTAAGTTGAGCTTGGTGGCAGGTGACTGTCTGTTGATTGATCTCACCAGCTCGGGCAGGTTCAATGCCATACCCTGTCATATCTTAAGTGACATCTGGCTTGGATTTGATGGGATTTAATGTGCACAAAGCACGCCCAGCACAGTGTCTGTCTCACCGTGGACACTCAGCACATTGCACGGCGCCGCCTGTTTCTGTGTTGACATTCACTTTGGGTCTCATACTTTTGAACTTCCTTACCTTTGCTCTGGGGACTCCCTTGCCAGGACTGTCACGTGTACACTGCTCACTGACTCAGCGGCTGGCAGGTGCCTACAGTGCTAGGCGCTGCTCGGGTTGCTGGAGAAGAGCGGCAGAGCAGGACTGGCAGCGTCCTGGGATGCCGTTTTCTTTCTGCTGAAGTGACACATGGCCCAATCCCCGGTAGCCTCAGACAGTACGACCATAACGACCGCAGCAGTCTCGGCAGCTGGGTGTCCAAAGTGGGTTTGGCTGGACGAAAATCAGGACGTTGGCAGCCTGGCTCCTATCTTGGGGAGCTGTGCTCATTGATCACGTTTTGAGCGGGACACCGTTTAGCTGGAGCTGAGTGAAAGCCAGTTTAGTTGTAAGTAGGGTTAAAATGACAGTGTAGTGCTGTCCCGGGTCTCTGCATGCTCCGGTTGCTCGCGTCTCTCCCGTTACACCTTACAGAGTCGGGCTCCTTCGCACACTTAAAAAAGAAGCTGGTTGGGGCTGGAGAGATGGCTCAGAGGTTAAGAGCACTGCCTGCTCTTCCAGAGGTCCTGAGTTCAATTCCTAGCAACCACATGGTGGCTTACAGCCATCTGTAATGAGAACTGGCACCCCTTCTGGCTTGTGGGCACACATGGAAGAAATGCTGTACACCTAATTAAATAAATAAATATTTTAAAAAAAAGCTGGTTGATATCGTTTGATTTAAAACTTGAACCGTAGAATTCATTAGATAGAAAATTTTGGTAAAGAACACTTTAGACTGCTTTAGATGGGGTTTCTATTGCTGTGAAGAGACACCATGACCCTAGCAACTCTTATAAAGGAAAGCATTTAATCAGAGCTGGCTTTCAGCTCAGAGGTTCAGTCCATTATCGTCATGGCAGGAAGCATGGTGCTGGAGAAGGAGCCGGGAGCCCCATGTCCGGACTGGCAGGTGGCAGGAAGAGAATGCCACCCTGGGCCTGGCTGGAGCTGTGGAAACCTCAAAGCCAGCCCCCAGTGACACACTTCCTTCCACGAGGCCACACCCCTTACTAGTGCCCTCCCTGTGAGTCCATGGGGTCGTCACAGACCTGGAGGAGGGAGTGTGTGGCCTTTCAGGATGCATTATATCAGGATATTCTTCTAGCCCGGTCTGCTTAGGTGTAGTGCAGAAGGTCGGGGTGTGTACATGCAGTCAAAATGAATTTGAGATGATCATAGTTATTTTTAAGTCGAATTTTTATTTATAGGGTTCCAAATATGATTCCTTTGTCCACTGAGGTCACTGAAGTTCAAGATTTCTAAGATAGTCTTTTCCAAAGAACAAATGCTTAACCTAGTTGTGACGTCAGCCCATAACTGTGATTCTGTTACCTAAGTGGTGTAGAGACAGGCGCATTCGTGGCAACTTTAAAGTTCCCCATTGGAGATCTTTGGTTTCCAGTTTGTTCAGTTTACTTTAGGATAGATCTGTCTCTGCTTACTGACATCGGTCTCTTATGTATGAATGAGTTCAGGCTTGGCGTGATAGTAGGCGGAGCTCCGTGAGTTTGAGGTCAGCCTGGTCTATAGAACGAGTTCCACGACAGCCAGGGCTGTCACACAGAGAAATCCTGTCTCAAAAAAACCGAAGGGGGGGGGGAAGAGAAGAGTTCAGATGCCGTGCGTTTCTATCCCATTTAGAATCCTGGGGTGTGTGGATGGGCTGTGCCCCCACTCCATGGAAACAAGCGTCCATTCACGGTTAGACCAGTATCTTCAGTGGACTCATGTTCGGGGGGGGGGGGGGATTCGTCCGTTGAGTTAAAATTGGAATGTTGATCTGGACATTTTAGTTTTCTTTATTCCCTGTGCTTTGAAATCATGAGCTCTTCTGAGCACTGACCTCAGTCCCAGCACCATCGTCTCTTTGTGCTGTGGTGTGTGTGTGTGTTCTTGTGCCTTTCGCACTGAACACTCGTTCCAGAAGAAGATTTACTTTGGAGCCTGTCTTTTGTCCACCAGTTGAACAAAAGTGCACACACGAGCTACCAGTAACTATTAGTGTGTGTGTGTGTGTGTGTGTGTGTGTGTGTGTGTGTGTGTGTGGTATCTGTCTGCTTGCATGTCTGGTGCCTATCGAGTTACAGACAATTGTGAGCTGCCATGTGGGTGCTGGGAATTGAACCTAGGTCCTCTGGAAGAGCAGCCAGTGTTTTTAACCGCAGAACCGTAATGCTCCTCCATTTAAGATTTGTAAGTGTGTGAGTGTGTATGAAAGCTGGTGCCTGGGAAGCAGACTCTTTAGGAACAGGACACTGTTGATGCCTCAGCACACATGGTTGTCTGTTAAGAATATCTGTTTGTTTTGTTTGCTCTTTAAAGCCAACCCGTGCTGCTTTTGGTGTCCCCGAGGAAGGCGTCACGCTGCTTCTCTGACCCCGTTTGATCTGAGGGGCTGTTTTACGAGCTTCTTTTCCCCCCACAGTGCTCTGCTTTGACGGAGAAGCCCTGGTCATCATGCCAGCTGCTGAATGCTGGTGGTGCTGCCCAGCTTGTTGGGGGAGACCTCGAGCTAGCCCCTATGTGCGGACTGTCTGGGTGGCACAGGCTTGCCCCAACTGTTGCTGGTTTCCGGGTTTCCTCCCTCCAGCCCCCCAGCCACTGCGTGCACCCCATGTGCTGTGGAGGGGTACTCGTGGGGCTGTGCGTCCTCCTATACGTTCCTCCACGGCACCCCCCTCCACATCTCAGACGCCCGGTTCTGCTGAACCCCGTCCCTGCCCTCCACCCTCTACACCTGATGGTAGGCAGGAGAGAAACACGCAGTCTGGGCTGGTAAGTCTGGGGCTTTTTAGTTACTAAGGGTAAAATCGGATTAAGAAATATTTTTATTATACTTTCTGACTTTTTAGTTATTAGCCTCATTAGCCCAGGGTTTTACTCTGAAGTACTAGTGAATGTATTGCTAAAACAGTGCAGACTGTAGTAGAAGAAAAGGTATTTAAAACGCTGCCTTAGTACCCGGTTTTAAAGTCTGATGCATGCCAGCACGGAAACAAAACTGACCGGAACACTAGACTTGCAGGTAAAGCAACTTCAGACCCTGCCTGTGTAAAATGTCCCGCAGCGCTGGGTGGAAGAATGCGCGCATAAGACCGAGGGCTGGAGGCTGAGCTGCGGCAGTGCACGGCTTTAATCCCCACACTTAGGAGGCAGCAGCAGATCTGTACCCTGAGTGTCAGGAGACCCAGAGCTGCGTAGGGAAGCATGGTCTCAGAAAACAAAGTCCCCCAGCCTGTCAGACACCCTGTAAAGGGAGACGCTTTGAACTTCCATGTAGAAAAGTACCGGGTGGTGATTTTTCTGAGAGTTTAGATTTTTGTGTCCCAACCACACTGCTGTAGTAAAGTCTTAAATCTCGGCTAACTTTACAATCGCTGTGTTAAAGTTTTGTGTTCACAATTTACCAGACTCTCTTCTTAGCCCGAGACCGTAGCCCACTGATTGTGTTCTTGCGAGAAAGTGAAGGTGACTACTGGACCACACTGCTGGCCCCAGTGAGAACATGCTGGGCGGTCCTGTCTGATAGTCTCACACTGGGTGATGGGGGAATTTCCGCAGAAGTTTGTTTCCGTGTCTCGTTTTCCCCAAAGTGAGCGAAACCTAATTTAAGTCCTAGTTTAAAAACTCTAGGAAGGGCTGGTGAGCAGGCTCAGAGGGAAAGGTGCTGCCACGGAGCTGAGGAACAGACTCCAATTTCCACAGCACGCCCCACACAAATACATAAATACATATAACCAGGTAAGAAAATCTCAGGGCTATCAGTATGAAAATATCACAGTGAAAACCATCGTGCATAAATAATACATGCTTGTAGAACACTGAATTCTGGAGGTGAGTGTTCATCTGACTTCGTTTAGGTGTTAGTCTGTTTGGATGGGCTGTCCGTATGTGGTAGCCGGCCGAGGGGAGGGCGCTGGTGCCCGCAGGAAGGCTGGATGTTTCCAGGTGTAGCTGCAGTAGGTGACATTTTCTCTTTGAAAAATGACCTTTACTTTTCTTTAAAGAAAGATTTCCAAAGCTTTTTGGACATGGCTGCTTCTCAGTTAAATTCTTCTCGTTTCCGTTGTTTTCCTGCAGACCTGTCAAAAAGGCCAACTTGAGAAGCTGCCAACCATGAACAACTCTGAAGATCCCCCTGAGTCCTACGACTTCGACCTTATCATCATCGGAGGAGGCTCGGGAGGCCTGGCCGCAGCTAAGGCAAGGCCCTCTGTGCTATGGCGTCTGGGTGCTGGTCGGGGTACAGTGCTCCCACCCTGGCCTGATGGTGCTCCCACCCTGGCCATCGGTGCTCTATACAGGCTGTGTGTCTCCCATTAACTTAGGCAAGACGTATAGAGGGACCGCTTTGTAAGTCACTTTCCAGGCTGAAATGTTGGGTCTTCAGGTAAAAAGTCAGAGCCCCCGAGTTAAGGCACACTTTGTTTTGTTCTGAATTTGCTTGCTTTTTTTTCAAGGATAGTAAAGGAGGTGTATGGGAATGGTTTGAAGTTATATACATTGTTTTTTAAAAAACATTTGATTTTTTTCACTTTGATGATTTCTCTGTAATTAATCTTCACCAAACAGTGTTTTT
Organism: Alexandromys fortis; assembly: GCF_014885135.2. NCBI lineage: Eukaryota > Metazoa > Chordata > Mammalia > Rodentia > Cricetidae > Alexandromys > Alexandromys fortis. The sequence continues at coordinate 9,190,473 of NW_026067932.1, forward strand.
AAACTTAATTAGAATGGATTTGCCTCTGTAGTACTTGGGGCGATTTGAGAATAGTCAGTCAGCCCAGGGCGCGCCTGGGAAAAGGATCTCCTGATAGGAAAGTTGCTTAAGTGTGAGGCTCTGGCCCTGGCTGGAGGTACTGGAGACGCCCGTGTGACAGCCCTCGGGGCTGTCATCTTCCAGTAGGATCCCTGAAAGATGAAGGTGGTCACACCCTCTAAGGTGCTGCCGTGGACAGCCAGCGAGGTAACCCCAGGAGCAGGTGGGGGTCTGGTGTGGAGCTTGGCTTTGCTGACCGGGACTCTTGTTCTGTGAGGGTGCCGGGGGTGTATCTGAAGGACAGCCTCAGTCCTTGCTCTCCAGTAAACTCTGCGAGTCCAGTGACCAGGAAACCATGCTTGCTCTGTGGGGGAAAAATAGTCTCTACAAGACAGTTTCAGAAAAACGAAACAAAAGCCCCCTCCCTCCATTACTCTGGCTCAGATAGAAGTGGGTGAAACATAATTTTATTTTTAGGGTACAGGGTGAGGCAGACGCCTTGGGCTCGCAGTTAACCTGCCTTATCAGGTGTTTGCCGCTTGTTTGGAGGTGGAAGAATAGAGCTATTTAGATCTGTGCTGCGTCTGTTAACGTTTGGAGGCGTCACGCAGGAGCCGGCCAAGCCCCGTGCGTTGTTTCTAAGTTGCCCAGCTGTGGTCTGTGTGATCTTTGGCACCAGTCAGCAGTGTCTGATGGGTCGTGTTTAGAGCATAATAAACCCGCCCCGTTTCCCTTCTGTCGTTAACTCGTGTTCGTCATTTTCTTCCCCAGGAGGCGGCTAAATTTGACAAGAAGGTGCTGGTCTTGGATTTTGTCACACCGACTCCTCTCGGAACTCGATGGGGTGAGCTTCGGACACACCGTACATGTGATTGCTAGAAGCATGTCCTGTCCCCTGGTGGGAGTGTGTTCACTCCTAAAACCCGGCACTTCCACGAGAACTGAATGCGGGACCCAGCTAAATGCTACAGATTTATGTTCAGCAGGAACCCTGACCACAGGCTGGCTGAGGGGGTAGACGGGACACGATCTGTTACACAGTGGACTTGGGAGCTTTTTAAGTGTCCTCCCCTAAATCCACCTCCTGCGTTCAGATACCCGAGTAAGACGGCTGTGGCCGTTCTGCGTCCTGGTGAATCACATACTGGCTGCTCATTCGTGGACAGCTGTCAGTTCTTGTCAGGCAGGAGCAGGGGGCGCAGAGGCAAACTCACTGTAGAAGCGGTTCTTGTCCCTGTGGACTTGAACTTCAGTGGGAAACAAAAGTGAGCCCTTTAGTGTTGGCGGTGAGCGGAGCTAAAAGAGGGGGCTGCTGGGTGGGGGAGAGCGCAGTGAGCTGTGGGTGAGTGAGGCAGGGGCTCTAAAGACGTCCCTAGAAGAATCACTGTCGGAGAAATGGGTGTGCTCTAAAAGCTGAGGCAGAACTAGGCAGTGTTTGCCAGCCTTCTCAGAGTGGATTCATAGGTCCCAAGGCAGTTAAGAGTCCTTTGTGGGTGTAGCAGGATAGTCGGAGCTAGACTTGACAAAAAGTAAAAGTGGAAAGAAAGGCGGGTCCAACTGCACGGAACTTTCTAGGCCAGGTTGGGGACTTTGGACTGTGAAGGCAGATAGCGGCTCCTTCGAGAAGTGATTAGTGCATTTATGGAGGTTGCTCAGGTCCTTGCGTTAGCAGTGACAAGTGGCAGATACGGGGCCTCAGTCTGTTCACGCATCCGTTCAGTGACCTGTGGAGTTTGGCCATCACGGCGACACTGTGGTGGCGTTCTCAAAGGACATCCTGTGGACCATGAGCTCCAGAGCCACCCCCTCCCTACCTGCGTGCCGTTCTGATAGAAAAGGGTGATCCCAGAGTTCTTGAAGCTTCAGGACGACTGTTTAGGAGAGAGGAGTTCTAATGTCATTCTTTGAAATCGGTGAAAACTCCAGGGTATTTCCTCAGACATTCACGTAGACACCAAATTTTATACATGCTTCAGACCTGCACCTAGCTGTATATACGAGCCTCTTCTTGGTGTCTGTGTGTAGGTTCAGTAGCAAGTAGAGCGCTGTGCACCTAGTAAGATCTCAGGGTTTGTGCAGCTCTCGACCATTTGATCTGGAAGTTAGAGAATTGTGGAAATCCGTCTGCTTTGTTTCAGGATGACTGCTGTGCTCTGTCCATGGACTCTGTACATGGCCCAGACACGTGCTGGGGCTTGGGAGCAAACTTGCGGTGTTGACCACTCTAAGCATTAATAATAATGATAGTCACGTCTCACTAGATCCTAATAGCTTTGGCGTCTCTGAAGGCGCTGAAGCGGGCTGTGAACTGACTTTGCGGTCCCTGTTGTTGCAGGTCTCGGGGGAACATGTGTGAATGTGGGCTGCATCCCGAAGAAGCTGATGCACCAGGCAGCTCTCCTGGGGCAGGCTCTGAAGGACTCCCGCAACTATGGATGGAAAGTCGAGGACACAGGTGTGGGAGACAAGATGGGCTTTTGTGTTGTGGTCTTGCAGCATGCCATCAAAACATCCGGAACTTCGTTCTGAGATGGGTTCTGCTAGTAGCCCGTGTTGGCCTGGGTTAGCCCTGGGGCTGTATGCTATACAGTTTCAGAGGCCCTTGAGCTCTGAGCTTGGGGCGCTGTGACTGGCTCTCGCAGCTGTGGAGAGAACTTTATTGTACTCAGTTCATTGCGTTTTGGGCATTAAGTGACAGCTACGGTCTTACCCTACATCATGTGACTTCCCTGGGTTTGAGGCTTGCCCGTCACTCACTAGCATTGTGACATGCCCCAGTATCTACTAGATTTACTTAAAATGCCATGGTGAGAAACAAACACAAACAAAACAATAACAAACAAGAAAAAAGGTAAATTCAACCCACAGAGGTACAAAGGTTGATAAAACATTGTTAGTTTCTATAGTTAGATGGTCGGCACTGGGGGCAAGGTTTGTTCTGTCCTCTTCCCTCCTGGTGGACAGTGGGTTCTGTTCTTGTGAACAGAGGCCAGGCAGTCGGGCTTTCAGTTCCCTACAGCACTCCCGCCCCCCACATGTCTGGTTCTAACCTTGTATGCTGTGTGGATTGTGTGTCTGCGGTTTGTTCTCTCTAAAAGCCACAGCCCAGCTGTTGTTCATCTTTCCAATGGAAGAAGCAGACCGTTACGTCTCATAGGCCTGGCTTCACCACGCACTCGGTGGCCAGGATGATTGACTAGTGTGTTGTAGACGTTTTTCCTTTTTTTTTTTTTTTTTTTTTTTTAAATTTTTCGAGACAGGGTTTCTCTGTAGCTTTGGAGCCTGTCCTGGAACTAACTCTTGTAGACCAGGCTGGTCTCAAACTCACAGAGATCCACCTGTCTCTGCCTCCCGAGTGCTGGGATTAAAGGCATGCGCCACCACCACCTGGCTGAGAGAGGCCTTTTTTTTTTTTTTTTTTTTTAAATAATTGTTTCTTCTTAAAACACAGCCTCCCTAAGTGTTGTCTTCTCTCTGTCTCCTAAATGTACTTTGTTTGCCCAGTTTCCTTGAAGTCATTAACCAACGACCAAGGTTGATTTTGCTGGTGGTGGTTGGAGTTTTTTGAGATCAGGTTTCCCTGGGTAGCCCCGGCTGTCTGGAGACTCACTCTGTAGACCATACTAGCCTCAGACACACAGATCTGCCTGCCTCCGTCTGTTTCCTGAGTGCTGGTGTTAGAGGCGTACTCTGTAGCCCAGGCTGGCCTGTGACTCACTGGGTAGCTCAGCTGCCCTCGTAAGTTCTGGTACAGGCGCTTGAAGAAAACAGGGCACAGATTAAAAATTGAAATATCATATTGCGTGTCTTGACTCAAAGGATTAAGTATAGAATGGAAACGTTTATTTTTTTCCAAGTGGGGATTTGGGGACTGGGATTTCAAGTTCTCTGAACAAGGAATCAGCAAACTGGCAGATAAAGCAAATGTTCGAGATGTCGGGGGCCTTAACATAGTTTCTGTGGCCGTCACTGAGCTCTGTTTTCATAGTGTGGAGACAGTTTGAGATGACATGTAAATGAATTTGGCTGTATTTCAGTAAAACACCATTGACCAAAATCAGGACCGGCCCGTGGTGCCACAGCGTGCCCACACGAGCGTGTGTGTCCCCAGTGTAGTAACCCCACACCTGCCTACGGCAGAATCTTTGAGTTTGTTTCAGATGCGGTCCTAAGCCTTAATGGCACCGTATTCCCCACTAGTCAGTGTTTATAATCCAAAGTAAACTATCTCTTCACACCTCGATGAAAAAGAAAAGAGTCCGTTTTGTGGTTTTGGATCCTGAACGTGGGAAAGTGGCTTTTGTGTTCCCAGAGAACTTGTTCTGCAGTGGAAACTGCCTGGCCCTGGGTGAGCCCCTGGGAAGCTCAGTGTCCTTCTCTCCCTCCGCAGTCAAGCACGACTGGGAGAAGATGACGGAGTCGGTGCAGAACCACATCGGCTCGCTGAACTGGGGCTACCGGGTAGCTCTCCGGGAGAAGAAGGTCGTCTATGAGAACGCTTATGGGAAATTCATTGGTCCGCATAGGATTAAGGTGATTGTAAAGCTACATTCTGTATTCTTCCCCGGTTCTTTCAAAACAGTTTTCATTGGTGTTAGCAGGAAAAAAAAAAAATCACTTCCAATATGTTTTTTAAATAAATCAAAGTGACCAAGTCAAGGCCACCGAGACCCAGATTGTCCTGTCCAGTTACTTTGCTGTCACAGTTCAGGGTCCTTCTGTGGGGTTGGTGGAGCGCCGAGGTCCTGGGCCAGATTTCCTGAATTTACTGCTCAGCGGTCAGTGTCGCTCACTGTCATTAAGAGGACTGAGGGGACAAGGTCAAGTGCCCTTACGAACTGTGAGGTTCTAAGGGACAGTCCTGTCCTGGAACTGACATGGTTTCCTTTGCAGGCAACAAACAACAAAGGAAAAGAAAAGGTGTATTCAGCCGAGCGGTTTCTCATCGCCACGGGTGAAAGGCCGCGCTACCTGGGCATCCCTGGAGACAAGGAGTACTGCATCAGCAGGTGGGAGAGCAGGCTCACAGGCTGCCCTGCTTGTCCAGTGCTTGGACAGGAAAGAATCCTTTGCCTCGTTTTGGCCTTGGAGATTGGGAGAAACAAGGGACTGACAAGGTCCTAAAAGTTAGACGCTGCAAGCGTTGGTCCTCCTGGCCTGCAGTTAGCCTGTTACACTGGCCACATAAGTAGATAGATATGCACTTCTCTTGGCAATTGAAATTAATGTGTATGTGTTTGAAAACCAGATGGGCATTCAGGAACATTTTGTAAAATTAGTGTGGTCACGTATGTAGGTTTATTTTTTGCAAAGCAGGGATCATGTCCTTGTTAGCGCTAGGAAAGCACAAACTGAAAGGATCGGGCCCCGAGCTGCTGCTGTCTGCAGTACCACAGTGATTTTAGGGAGCAAGCCTCACAGTTCTGAAGGCTGGGAAAGTAAGCCTGAGGCACTGGCAGTGACTCCCGACTGAATTCCTAGTTCATAGATGGTACCTTCCTGCAGTGTCCTTGTGTGGTGAAGAAGGTGATGACCTCTCTGTGGGCTTCTTTATAGGCTCCAACCCATTCATGGGAGCTGAACCTTTACACCTAACCATCTATTAAAAACCCCTTAACAGCTGGTGGGTGGTGGCACACGCCTTTAATCCCAGCACTCAGGAGGCAGAGGCAGGCTGATCTCTGTGAGTTTGAGGCTAGCCTGGTCTACAAGAGCTAGTTCCAGGACAGGCTCCAAAGCTACAGAGAAACCCTTAGAATACCAAAAAATAAAATAAAATAAAAACCCCTTAACACTGGCACACTTGGACGAATTTAGCAGGAGTTTTGGTGTTTGGGCGCACAAAAGCTCAGACCCTCTCAGGCTCCACTCCTATTTTTTATTTTCTTAGAAATAGGGATTCTCTGTGTTTCCTGGGCTCCAGCAGTCTTCCTGCCTCAGCATCCTGAGAAGCTGAGACTACAAAAATGTGCCAGCGTGGCTGACAGCTAAGCATTTTGGTAGTGATGGGCTGGAGATTGGTAAAGGCAGGGCGTGGCCCAGGGAAGCCTCAGACTCAGTACGTAGCTGAGGGCCACCCTGACTCCATGATCCTCCTGCTTCTGTCTCCCAGGTGCTGGGATTATAACTGTGCACTCCCTTACCCAGCTGTTTTCATATGTCATTTTGGCTTTCTTTTTGTCCCTATTCCTGTCCTTGTTTGCTTTTTGAGATAGGGTCTTTCTATACAGACCAATTTGGCCTCAAACTCAAGAGATCCTCTTGTCTCTGTCTCCTAAGGGCTGGGATTAAAAGTGTGCACTATCACGCCTGGTTTAGGAATTTTTTTTTTAAATATAATTTTTTATTGAAAAAAAAGATTTCCGCCTCCTCCCCGCCTCCCATTTCCCTCCCCGTCTCCCATTTCCCCCCTCCTCCCTCTCCTCTCCCCCTCCCCCACTTCTCTCCCCCTCCCTCTCCAGTCTGAAGGGCAGTCAGGGTTCCCTGCCCTGTGGAAAGTCCAAAGTCCTCCCCGCTCCGTCCATGTTCACTAGGAAAGTGAACATCCAAACTGGCTAGGCTCCCACAAAGCCAGATAAGATTTTTTTTTTAAACCTCATTTTTTTATCTTTCTCCTCCCCACCCCCATCTGTTTTTTCAAGACAAGGTGTAGCCCTGGCTGCCCTGAAACTCAGTCTGTAGACCAGGCTAGCCTCGAATGCACAGAGATCCACTTGTTTCTGCCTCTTGAGTGTTTTCGATTTTATGATCTCTTATCTGTTGTGCACTACAAAATTTTTGAGTTAAGATTTTATAACTTTTAATTTTGGAAAAATTAGATTTTCGAAGTTTTCTTCCTGCTCTTCCTCCATTCTTGATACTGGGTGTTCCCGGTAAGAAGTAAAACCCACCCAGGAATGAAACTGAGTGGTAGATCAGTTGTGTGGGTTTGCACGTGGGTAATGTTTCCAGTTGGTGCAAAGTGGCGGTGGGATCTCATACCAGAGGTTACACTACTGACTGTAGTTAGCCACTGCCACATTTGAAAGCTGGCTGGGTATTTCCCCCAAAGAATGTATGTAAGACCTTTTAGGATTTTCTCACGTTGTATGTGTAGCGTCTTACCAGAAGTTCTGATTCTTGGGGAAGTGGAAAACACTTGTATTATCATCCATATCTGAACATTTTCCTTTCTCCTCCTTTCTCCCCTTACCTTTTCAGTGACGATCTCTTCTCCCTGCCTTACTGCCCGGGGAAGACCCTGGTGGTCGGAGCGTCCTATGTTGCTCTGGAATGTGCAGGGTTTCTCGCTGGTATCGGCTTAGATGTCACCGTGATGGTGCGGTCCATTCTCCTTCGAGGGTTTGACCAGGACATGGCCAACAAAATTGGAGAGCACATGGAAGAACATGGCGTCAAGTTCATAAGACAGTTCGTTCCGATTAAAGTAAGTCTGATATTCCGGGAAGAGGCCGGCAGGATCGGTGGTAGACGAAGACCTTTGAATGCTGTGTTTGTGCACGAGTGTGTGCTTGACTGCCGCCTCAATACCATTGTTTTTTACACACCAGTGACCTGTCTTTGTTTCTTTTCCGTTTATTGCATTTGCTTATGTTGCTCACCCTGGTCTGCCGTACTTGGTACTGTCTGTGCATGCACACGACTGCATACTAGGCACTGTTTACGCCTCCAGAGCTCTGCGTGCACACAACTGCACATAGACACTTACATCACTAGGGCTCTGCGTGCACACACCTGCACACTAGACACTGTTACATCACTAGGGCTCTGTGTGCACACACTTCATCATGCCTGTGTCTGTTTCCATTACCACACAGGAGTGGTAAAATTGGGCTGTGTCATAGTTCAGCAAGGCTCAGTCTAGGTTCCGTCTGCTAACACACGCTACATGGGCAGCCCATCATTTAGCGTCTCACACTAGCAGCCCCTCTGGTGCCAGTGAAAGGGGTTTGGTTTTGGTAAAGTTTAGGGTTGTTTTTCTCTCAGTGAATTGACTTTGTTTGACTAAATCTCTTAGTGTTGGTGAGATGGCATTTGGAGACCAGACTCACTTGTCAGATACTCTGTCAGTTTGTTCTCGTATAACTTAGGGAGAATTACTTAACCTCTCCGAGATTAGTTTCTTCTGGAAATTAGGATAATGGCAGCGTCTCTGTATTTCCCGTGAGGGTGGTGCTAGCTAATGTGTCTGAGGAGCTAGAGCACAGTGTAGCATAGACAGACTTCAAGGCTCCTGTGCAGCCTACCGTGAGAGAGCTTTGGGTGACCTTTCACAGGGGTCACCTAAGACCACTGGAAAACAGATATTTGCATTACAGCTCATAACAGTAGCAAAATTACTGCTAAGGTTTAGCAACAAAAATAATTTTATGGTAGGGGTCACAACATGAGGAACTGTATTAAAGGGTCTCAGCACCAGGAAGGTCGAGACCCACCAGTCCAGCTGACTTTAGGGAACAGGTGTGGTACTTACATGTGATTAGGAGACAGTGTGTTGTACTGCTGGGAAGGATTTGCTTTTCCACAATGTAGCATCTTCCTGAATAGTGTCCAAGAGGCTTCTTTAGAAAGCCGCTGGACTGTCCAGTGGCGTCTGATGCCCTGAGCCTGTCAGTGGGTTGCCATGAACGTCTGTGTATAGTAGGCTGGGGATGTTCGTGCTCCTGCTGATGAAGAAGCCTGTATCTCCTTCCCTGTATCCATAGCAACTGCGGCACGTCTGCTTTCACACATCTCCACTGTGAGTGTCAGTTAAATCCTAACTCACACTTCACTGTTGTCAGAGAAAGCCGAGTGAGCAGTGGTAGTCAGAAGGGATGCCCTCAGACTGTGAGGCAGTGGCCCTCAGAGTGACGATGAACCTGGAGACAGCAGTAGGTGGGGGCAGCCTTCGCAGGGATCACACTGTGCCTTCTCTGTTTCCTCTTTCCCACGCTGTTCTCCATTTCTCTGCTTAAGAATTACCTGAGAAAAAGCCTGTCAAGTAAACAGTGCTCTGTTAGTATGAAAGCAGGAGGTAAATAAAACATGCTCATCCCGATGTTGTTACGCGAGGGGGATCGGTGTAAAGGCCCTCGCGGGGCTGAGTTCTGTTTCACCAGACGGAGCAGGTAGAAAAGGAGGAAACGGTTGTTCCCCTTGTTGGTGTCTCTAAGAGCAAAACTTGATTCCTTTTATAGGTTGAACAAATTGAAGCAGGGACTCCAGGCCGACTCAGGGTAACTGCTAAGTCCACGACCAGTGAAGAGACCATTGAAGACGAATTTAACACAGTAAGGCTGTCTGGCGGCGTCCTTGGGGTGTCTGCTGTGTACTTCAAATGACTCTCCTCTTTTCTTTTCTTTTCTTTTCTTTTCTTTTCTTTTCTTTTCTTTTCTTTTCTTTTCCTTTCCTTTCCTTTCCTTTCCTTTCCTTTCCTTTCCTTTCCTTTCCTTTCCTTTCCTTTCCTTTCCTTTCCTTTNTTTCTTTCTTTCTTTCTTTCTTTCTTTCTTTCTTTCTTTCTTTCTTTCTTTCTTTCTTTTTTCAAGACAGGGTTTCCCTGTAGCTTTGGAGCCTGTCCTGGAACTAGCTCTTGTAGACCAGGCTGGTCTCGAACTCACAGAGATCCACCTGCCTCTGCCTCCCAAGTGCTGGGATTAAAGGCGTGCGCCACCACCGCCCGGCGAGTTCCTTTCTTTTAAGGCCTAGGGACATTTGCTGTGTCTGTTCAAAAGACTTCTAAAAACAAAGGTTTTAGTTTACTTACACTCTTGAGTTTTATTGATGAAATGTGTTTCCTGGGTCTGGGGGTCAATGGTTTAAGCTGCAGTCTTTGATAATAGTTATTTTTTCAGGTGTTGCTGGCAGTAGGAAGAGATTCTTGTACGAGAACCATTGGCTTGGAGACGGTGGGCGTGAAGATCAATGAGAAGTAAGGAGGCGAGCGCGGTTGCTTGTTGCTCCACTCTGCCATGCTTTATCCAGTTAACTTCTCTTCTAGCTTTGAGAGCTCTTCCTGCCGTACCCTGCAGTGGGTGGGTGGGACTGCCCTCGGTCTTGAGCACCATGGTAAAGGGTGTTTGGTTTTGTGTTTTAAAATGTTTTCCATATTTGATTTTTAAAGCAGTGGCCAGGATCTTCACTGAGCACTCTGATTCCTGTGCACGGGTTTATTTTTAGTAACTAGAGCCATGTTCTTCTGCGGAGAAGAGGACATGGTTTTACTTCACTAATCGTGGCTACTGATGGTTGCAGGACTGGAAAGATACCTGTCACGGATGAAGAGCAGACCAATGTGCCTTACATCTATGCTATTGGTGACATTCTGGAGGGGAAGCTGGAGCTGACACCGGTGGCCATCCAGGCGGGGAGGCTGCTGGCTCAGAGGCTGTATGGAGGCTCCACTGTCAAGGTGAGTTTTGTGCCGTCACCCATCAAGACAATGTTCTTAATTCAATCACTGCTTGGCCAATCACTTAAGCATATTGCTAGCTTGCTCTTTCATCTAGTATTAACCCATTTCCATCATTTTATATTTTACCACGAGGCTCGTGGCCCACCGGCAAGGTTCCAGCTGGCAGCTTGCTTCCCCTACATGGCATCTCCCTGACTCCGCCTTCTTTCTCCCCACATTCAATTTATTTTTCCCTGCCTGGCTCTGTTCTGCCCTGCTATAGGCCCAAAGCAGTTTCCTTATTCATTAACCAATAAAAGCAGCACATATACAGAAGGACCGCCCACATCATCTCACGTCTCCATTTTTTCTCCATTTGAAACAGTGTGACTATGAAAACGTCCCAACAACTGTCTTTACTCCTCTGGAGTACGGCTGCTGTGGCCTGCCTGAAGAGAAAGCTATCGAGAAATTCGGGGAAGAAAACATTGAAGTGAGTTTTCCTTCCCTTTTTCTCATGTTACTTGCTTCAAACATTCAATGTGGTTTCAAATGTACAGAAAACTACAATTATAAGTAGATCAGTGAGCATGTTTATTAATTCTTTAATTTTTAAAGATTTATTTTTTGTCCTGTGTGTGGGTATTCGGCCTGCTTGTGTCTCCACCACATGTGTGCCCTTGGAGGCCGGAAGGCATCAGATCCCTTGGAACGAGAGTTACAGGGGGTTATGAGCTGCCAGGTAGAGGCTGGGATTTGAACCCTGGTCCTCTGTTGGACCCCCAGTGCTGCTCGTACTGCTGGGCATCTGTGAACATGCCTAGAACCCTCTATCCATTTCTGATTATTATTTGAGGATAGGTTGCCTATCAAAAAAAGTTTCGGACATAAATAATGTAAGAATGTTTCTGTGCAAGCATCAGAGCGAGTTCAAACCGCAGCCCTCACATAAACCCCACATTTGGGGGGGGGGGCGGGCAGGAAGAATGCTGGTCACCAGCCTCCCCAAACAGCCGTGTGCTCCAGGGTCAAGGGAATAAGGCAGAGAGGAGAGGATTCCTGGTGGCATTCCTTCTCTGGCTTCCTCCTGGGCACACAGACCTGTACAAAAGTTTATTTACAGTTGAGCCTCCTCCAGTGGTTCACCCTCCTGACGCTGTGACCCTGTTTTACAGTTCCTCATGGGGTGGTGATCCCCAGCCATAAAATTATTTTCATTGCTACTTCATAACTATAACGTTGCTAGTGTTATGAATGAATTGAAACACAAATATCTGTTTTCCAAGGTCGTAGGTGACCCCTGTGAAAGGGTCATTCGACCTCCAAAGGGTTCAGGACCCACAGGTTGAGAACCACTAACAAGGTGGTCACTTCGTATTCTTCCCTTTTTTTCCTTTTCTTTCTTTTTTTTTGGGGGCGGAGGACATTAATACTTAGAACTCCCTGTGTAGGCCAGTCTGGCCTTGAACCCACAGAGATCCACCTGCTTCTGCTTCCCAAGCTCTGAGATTAAAGGTGTGCACCACCCCACCTGGCTTGCATTCTTCTTCTGTAAGACAGTAATCACATGACTCTTTCTTCATTTTTTTGGTCTTTTTGTCATATTACTTAAGGTTGACAAGTCATGTTGAAATAAGCAAGATTAGTCAAAGGGGCTTTGACAACAGAATTTCAAGTTATTTGTTTAACAGAGTTAAGTTGTGTTGTTTAACAGAGCGCTAATTACTGAAGGGGCTCTACACCCAGGGTTTGACAGCAGCTTACTGAAGGTAACTCGTCCAAACTGTCCTTGTGTCTTCCCAGGTTTACCACAGTTTCTTTTGGCCGTTGGAGTGGACGGTTCCTTCCCGAGACAACAACAAGTGCTATGCAAAGATAATCTGTAATCTTAAAGACAACGTAAGTGCAGTGGTGACCTGTGACCTTAGAGATGGTGTCAGTGCAGTGGTGACCTGCGACCTTAGAGACGGTGACAGTGTGGTTTAGTGGTGACCTGCGACCTTAGAGATGGTGTCAGTGCAGCGGTGACCTGTGACCTTAGACGGTGACTGTGTAATTGCGGTGGTGATCTCATGGTGATGTTTAGCTTTTGACACTGCTCAGCTTTGACGAGGAGATGTGTCATTTGTGGCCAGGGTCTCGGCCCTCCTGTCCATGGGCAGTCAGAGCACACTGGAGTGAGGGAAGTCAAGGACACTTGGAGCTTTTCTGTATTGAGTGAAGAGCATGAAGTCCTCTGCTCAAAAAGTGACACCCCAGCTTCCCAAAAAAAACCCAAGCCCAGGCATGCCGCTCCTCGGACCCTCAGCCAAGACTGGATTCCTACAGAGATGACTGAGCCGTGGGCAGGTTCCTCCATCTCCCCTGGTTATTCCAAGACCCGTGTTTTCCAGACTTTCTGCCTGTCACCGCACAGTAAGAGTTACACTTTATATGATATTTCAGAACAATACTCTCTTTAAATACTGCATCAGAAACTGGATGTAGATCTTAAACATCCCTTCGGAAAAACATGCATAAAACCAGACCCTGTGCTCCACATCGGGGAACTTGTTTAGATGATTGAAAAGTCACCTTAGGGTTTGCCTGTAATGAAGACACATACTCTGTTTGAAAACTACTGTTGTAGATGAGACAGTTACAGAATTTTCATAACCAGAGTTTCAGGGCATTGCCTTGGATGCAAAAGTCAATTAGCAGTGAACACTCTGGAGTGACCCCTATTGAACTTATGCCGTGGACTTAAGGGACAGTTTTGTCGTTTTCTCTTGGACATAAGTTCTGCTCAAGCGTGAGGTGTCTTTGTGTCACCTGACTTCTCAGTGACTGGGTGGCCCTGGCTTTGATTGGCACTTAGTGTTCTACATGTGAACTGTTCAGAATTTACACACAGGCTAGTGAGCACCATTTCCTGAGCACGCACCCGTGCACCTCAGGGTCTGTGTTAATGCGTGCTGATCGGTTAGCACGCCAGGGGCTAGTGATAACTCCTGCCCCTTCTGCCCATTCCATGGACGAGGAAACTGAGTCCAGTCATTTCCGTAGTGAATGGCAGGGCTCTTAGGTTCCAGCCTGTGTAGCAGTCATGGCAGTGGGCCTCACTCCCTGCTGGCATGCTTTTACTAGACTCCTTCACACCCTGTCTGGAGCGGGAGTCTCTCATGACTGTCTAGTGTTTGCTTGTGTGTCTCTGCACATATATAAACTTTACACAATGTTTTGTGATTTAATTAGGAGTCACCCTCAGGAAATGGAGCCTGGTCCTTTTACTTTCGATGTTGTTTTTTGAAACAACAGGAGATGTAGCTCTGTGGTAGAATGCTTGTTTAACATGCTAACAGCTCTGGGTTGGTTCATCTGTCACCGCACAGACAAAAGCCTGATTGTATTGTCATGTTTCCTGCATAAGGATATACAAACCTGGTATGTTTTAAATGTCTTTAAGACTATAGCACATGGGTGTTCCTTAGCCACACCCCAAGCCTCCAGTTGTGTAGAACATATTAGCAGGACTGGCAGCAGAGGGACCTTTGCCTGTTTCTTTTGATTGTTTTGTTTTGTTTTGTTTTTTTTTGAGACAGGGTTTCGCTGTGGTTTTGGAGCCTGTCCTGGAACTAGCTCTTGTAGATCAGGCTGGCCTTGAACTCACAGAGATCTGCCTGCCTCTGCCTCCCGAGTGCTGGGATTCAAGGCTGTGGGAGAGAAGAGAGACCAGCTCAACCGTGTCGCTTTATTCTCTATCTTAGGAACGTGTCGTGGGCTTTCACGTGCTGGGTCCAAACGCCGGGGAAGTGACGCAGGGCTTCGCAGCTGCACTCAAGTGTGGGATGACCAAGCAGCAGCTGGACAGTACTATTGGAATCCATCCCGTCTGTGCGGAGGTGAGTCACGCACGCTTCCCAGCTCCGGAAAAATGCCCACGTTTGCCGCTCAGAGCGGCAGACCTCGGCTCGCTGGTGTTCTTCCGCTCCTTCATCTGCTTCTGTACCGTGTGGCCATGATTGATACAGAAGGCTCACCTTCTAGACTGGGGTTCCCCTTTCCTCCTGTTGATACTGCCTCAACAGAAGGCTAGCTCTCTAGACTGGGGTTCCCCTTAATTCATATTTACAGCTGCTAGTATAGATCAGAGACTGCAGATAAAAAGTTGTTGAGAATACTTAGAGAAGTGGCCCTAGATCTTTTGTTTACCATTGGTCATGGTGACACACCCCTTAATTACAGTATGTGAAGACTCAGAGACAGATCTATGTGAATTGAAGGCTAGCCTAGTCTACATAGCAAGCTCTAGGCCAACCAGGGCTACATAGTGAGATCCTGTCTCAAAGGAAGAAAAAACAATAACAAAACCCCTCACGACTTTTATTACGATAATGCCCTAAAGTTTTCCCATGGTGATTATTTTCTGTCTAGTTAGTTGCCTGGAAAAGCCTCGAAGCTGAAGATGGTGTGGGCCTCTGAGCTTAGAAACACTGAGCCAATAATAGGAAGACTGGAAACTTCCTGGTCCCGGCCTCTGGGTGTCAGTGTTCCCTCACTGTCCCCGATTATCCAGGCTTGAATGCTGTTGCCGTATAGGGTTTATAAGCTGAGTGTTAAGTGAAGGACTCAGTGGTTTAGGTGTGGCTGATAATGGTGATGTTTGTGTGTACAACAGCTGCATGCTACGCTCGCGTGTGTGTGTACGTAGGAGGTCTGTGTTTGTGCATTCCTAGTGGTTATAACTGCAGTTCATGACTGGTTGGTTTCTGTTTCCAGTTGTGCTTGGACACCTGAACTCTTTGAACATGTGAAAGCCAGTTTTGAAAAGACACGGGAAGGGAGGGGCCGAGGAAATGGCTCAGTGGGTCAAGTGCCTTTTGCTCAAAAGCTGACCTGAGCACTCTGATGTGGTGGCCTGCCTCTGTGACCCCAGGACTGGGGTGGGGGCTTGTCAAAGGCTCAGGGAATGGAAGCAGGTGGATCCTGGCAGCGGGTTCAGTGAGAGACTGTCTAAAAATAGAAGGTGGGAAGCAACCTAGTGCTCACCTCTGCATGCACAAGGCCATTGGTTCAGTCCCAGCACTTACCTGGGCATGGCAGCACACACCTGCAATCCTAGCCCTTAGGTAGAGGCAGGAGAATCGGAGGTTCAGTCATTCTCAGCTACATAGTGAATTTATGCACCACATAGGCTAAAGACCCCATCTTTAAAACAAACCAGAACGCAGGCACAGGAAAACACAGAGCTTCTGTCATTAGGAATGTGTCCTGCTCCGGACTGTCAGCAAGCATCAACTACTGACCTGTTCTCCAAACAGGCACAGCAGAGTTGGGGCATGAGCCGTGGCAAAGCATCTAGACCCTGTCATTTGCCACTGCGCCCGCTGAGTCGGTGGTCGCTCTCCCTAGGGTCCTTCCCACACAGAAGGAGCAGCTTCCCTGGAAGGCCTTGTTTGTTGGTGTATCATCCTTGCCTGTGATCTCTGTTTGACTAGAAATTAGAATTTTAACAAATCAAAGGCTTTCCGACTGCAGAAATCTTTTTTTTATGTGAAAGGGTTTGATCTAGAAAAGTGAAGTTTGCCTCTCAAAGGCACGTCTCTGCTGAAGGCTGAGCTGCTTCAGGTAGCTGAGGCAGTGTCCAGATACTTGGTGTCCATAGTGTGGCCCCTTGTGGTCCCGGGATGGTTGCTATGCCCCTGAGAGAAAGGGATGGAAATAAAGAGAAGGGTTCAGAAACTGGAGCCATCTGACCGTTTAATAATACAAAATGAGCGCTAATTTATGTGTCTTTTAAGATTTCATTTTCCTAATGCGTTTTATTGAATCTCTTGAATGTCAGTCCACAGACAGATAGACGTGATGGCAAATCACAGGCCGGTCCTGAGCTGGCGTGAATTGTTCTGAAGTGGCCGCGGCACCCGGGCCATGCAGCCATGCAGGAGAACACTAAATGAACAGCCTGCTGCCATCCCTCTACACCCCAAGAAACAAAATTAAACTTGCAGGTGTCGGGAGCCAAGAGTTTGTGGGAATGGATTCTCTTGTTCATTCTCCTACCCCCGTAGCGGGAAGCGCTCTTCTGATGGCGTCTTACATTCTACACAGTGCCCTCATCCTAACAGCTATTTTCATTATCACACATTGTCCCTGTCTCATCCATAACGCACATTTTTTAAACAAAGGAATTGTGTTCCTTTTCAGAAACAGTTGGGCTGGCTCACAGAGTGTAAGGGTGCTAATGAGCCTTGCAGAATTCGGTGCGAATGGACCTTTTTCTGTCGTTACAAAAGGGATTGCCTACTTCAGGGATTTCTTATTCTTACTAACAAAGATGAATTCCCTATTACAATCCCTTGGCTTTGACTGTGAATTAGTCGTATTTTGGGAGTTGGGCTCTCAAGTGTGAATTTGCGCACCCTGGCTGGTTTGTATGAAAAGGCCGTGTCTCTGCCTGAAGGTTAAGCCAGAGCAAGGGCTTTTCAGGATTAGGAACCCCCTTTCGTACATAGGCTGCTCCACTGATTCCCGCTGCTCTGGTCCATGTGTGTGTCAAGACGGCCTGGATTTCTTGCTCTTTTCTCCTTGTACTAAGTAATGGCTCGTCTGTGAGTCGTGGTATTCGGAATGCTGGTAGGAGAATTGCTCTGAGCTTCAAATAAGTCTGGGTGACTGTGAGGTCCTGTCTCAGATAAATGGGTCAATAAGTAAGTTAGTGTTTGAGAACCAGTGAAGGTATTTGGCAGGAAATTATGTCCCATAATATGCTAGTGAGGTATATGCCATCCCTGTCGGCTTCCCCCAGACCCTTCTAAATGCACTGTGGTCTTCCGTTTAAGAGGGGGGGGTCTGCTGGGCAGGGGCGGTGGAGCCTGTTGGTCACGGTTTAAAGTCCTCTGCTTTATAGTCCTCTGCTGAAATAGTGAGAGGGCAGGAAGAGCCTACCATGTCATTAGTGTATAATTTTTGTGAGCAGAGTCACTAGGTGCCAGCCTGGTGATTGAACCCGAGAACTTCACAAGAAAAGAGGGTGGAGTGAGACAAACTCCTGAGAGGAGCTGGGAAGAATTCAGCCGTGGGCACACTATGCTCACAGTAAAGTCATTGGCGGGTTGGGCGGGGGAGGGGGGTCCAGTTCAGGAGATTGCCTGTGTCCGTGTACCCACAAGGAGCTGCTCCCAGAATCAGCACTGAATACTGACAACAGAAGCTAAGGTGGAGCTCAGCGGAGCTTTCTGGCTATTGTGATGTTCGTGCATAAAGGCAGGCAGTCTGTAAGGTGACCTGGGTCTGCAGGGTCTCGCCACAGCTCAGCCATGGGCAGATAGCTACAGGACAGGACCAGAACACGGGAGCACTGCTGTGGGGACAAGAGACACGACAGTCGGGCAGCTGAGCCCTTGCCCAGCTCTCCCTTCCGCAGCCTACGTTCCTTCCATGGCTTTGATCTGTACGAGCTGGGTTAGCTCTCCAGTGTGTAAGAACAAGGGTAGGGAGTCCCTCCTAACCACTAGCTTGTTGCACACATATGAAACGACTCATTTTAATGCAGCTCCTCCTTTGTCCTCTGGAGTACTAGAGGACGTCCGTGTCGGACTCACTCTGTCCTGTTCATTTCACCGCCACCTAAGTCGTAACGCACAAGGTGCTGCATGTGGGCTCCTTTGCCCAGAGATTTGAAACTTCTTCCTCTTTCCTGGTCTTTGCTGCAGATATTCACCACGTTGTCGGTGACGAAGCGTTCTGGGGGAGACATCCTCCAGTCCGGCTGCTGAGGTTAAGCCCTGGTGTGGATGCTGCCGCAGGACTACAGACCACACCGCCTTGTTCCCTTGCCCACATCCAGGTGAAGTTCAGGAAGACCCCTGGGCTCCCGGCACCTATCCAAGGTGCTGTCCTACGGCCACCAGGTCCCTGGGATCTCGTGGGTAGGAGGTGGCAGGTAGGAGGTGGCAGCATCACACTGGGGTCACCTTGACGGACTCAGACAGACATTTCGGCAGCGCATCAGGAGATGCGTCCATGAAGTCACCAGCCTCAAGCCCTCGCGGTGGGCAGTGACGGATCAGCTGTCGGACCTGTCCAGCTCGACCTTCCCTTAGGTTGTGTAATCTCCTTCTCACGCTGTCTTATGTCGTTTCTCGTTTTCATTTTTTTCCCATGGGGTCAATGACACTAGAGATAGGGAATGTTAGCAATCAGTTTTGTCTAATAGCATGGCGTGGCTGGACTGGCCACAGTCTTAGTGTGTAGAAGGGGGATGAACTGGCTTACGGGAGCCACACATGTTTGTCCCAGGAAGAGCAATTGCCCTGTGACTAAAATACACTGATGGTTTTGCTGACCCGTGTAGCATCATCTGTTTTGGTAAGGCTTATGTCCCAAACCGGAGAGACCGCGGTCCACTTTGTGCAAGTTTCCCCGCGGCGCACAGCGCTGAAGCCGCTTAGGAAGGGAGGTGGCGACTTGGCCGGACTTCTCAGCTCTGTTGTGCGACCCTCGCCGTAGGGTAGATTTTTGCCAGCACGGGATGTCGAACAACAAACGTCTTTCTCGATACGGTTTATTGTCCGTTGGTCTGAACCAACTGAGATTGTCTGCAGTGAAGAAGCTTAATCTGCTTTAAACTTGGGGTTTCTGGGAGGTGGATTTGGTTTTTAGCTTCTGTCCCCTGAGAGCTACATTTGTAGGCAAGCAGCTCTTTCCAGACACAGCACATAAATCTTGTGAGGTAATTACTTTTGTGAGGAAGCTGTTCATAACGTAAGTTATTATTATTATCGAACACAGGTGGATGTGAAGGATTTTCCATGAAAAACCAACTGGTTTTTCCCTTTTCTCTTGAACCCAGTGGAACTCTGGCGGCACTGCCACTGGTGTTTTTGCAGCGTGATTTTAGCTCCTGGGTTACGTGACCGTGAACACGCAGTCTGAGGGCTGTGTTCACACCATCTTTCCCACTATAAACAGCCATCAGGCCGCCAGCCCTGGTCCTGTAGCTCCTTTTCTTGCCCTACCCTCTCACCAGTCTCTACCTGCAGTACTGAGTGGTGTTTCCCAGCATTCTCTGGGCCGCCTCAGGGAACGTGTGCCTGCCCAGTGTTCAGCACCTTCCCGGCCCCACGAGGCTCCAGCGCGTCCTCATCCCATCAGCTCACGTGAAGACAATAGGAAGAGGAGCAAGGATGGGGGACCCGAGGGGAGTTGATTCTGTTCAGTTTTATTTATTTATTTTTAAACATTTTTTCTCCCAAGTCTGCCAGTCTCAGACTAGAATGAAAGTGTAGGGTTAACTGTTCCTAATCATGTTGTGATTCTCTTAGTGGAACGGAATGTTCTGCCCCCACGAGAAGGAATGGTCTTCTTGTTTATGTTCTGTAATCGCACAATGTACTGTAACTCAGATTCCAATTCCATGTATTTTTGTTACAAATTTTCTGGGGGAAAAAAAAATGAACGAGTAAAAGGTGTTACTGTGTGCCTTCTTATTGAGTGATGGTCGGGCTTCTGACACTGCGGGGAGCCGAGCAGGCCCACGGCTTTGTAGAGAAGGCTGACATTTGTACTTAAGCCTCTGGTGCTATGCTATTGCCTGAGCCCTCCGCTGAGGTCTCCCTATAGGGTGCTGGTCCTTCAGTTACGTCTTCTGGTTCTGACTGGCCTGTCCACCCCAGTCAGAACCAGAGGAGGCAAAGCTATCCACACCATTGAATCACACTGGGCACACACCGCTGTGTACCGGGAGAGCTGGTGCCTCTAGCGTCTTCCTGCTCACATTCCCCGCCCCTGAACATGCAGTATCTGGTTTCAGTGACGTGTTCGCCGGTGATGTCACAGATCCTTTGCTCCGCGCACCAGGAATTACGCAGAAGCAGCCCCCATTTGGGGTTAGTTCTTAGCAAGTATCTTCCCGAAACGTATTTGCTTCTCACCGTGAACAGCTGTAGGCTGTCGTCAGTAATAGCTTCATGCGTGCCCTGAAGCGTGTGCCAGACACGGGTAGACATGCTAGCTGGCTTCCACACCACAGCCCCGAGAGGATGATGATTGGATGCCTTGATCCGCAGCACCCGACCGGAGGTGTGAGTCACTTCTTTCAGGATTTTCATCGTCAGTTTGTGGTACACCAAGCTACGGAGGCCAGGCCTGTGGCACCAAAACCCAGCCTCAGTCCCCTTCCCACACTGCATCTCTGACAGGCGGGCATCTGGGGCTGCACATCAATCCGCGGTCATGTACTCTCACAGCCACCTGGACTCACGCGCTCCAACAGGTCTTCCCCTGCCGTCTCACTCCTGAACCGAAGCGGACCTTGCTCCTAAACCACCCTTGAGCTCTCAGGCATGCAGTTAGGCCCAACTCTGCCAACTGGGCTTGCCATCCACTCTCTGTCTCCAGATACACTGCTGGCTCCCCTAAAAGGTCACTCTGTATTGCCCCAGCCTCCACCGTCTCCTCTCAGAGTTCATGGCATTGTTTAAGTGACTGCGTGGTCACTTAAACAATGCGTGGTCGATCACCCCTCTCCAGTCTTTCACCTCCGAGCCTCCAGCAAAGGCCCTGCACTCTAGAAGTTGGCGTAACTGGCGTGGCAGGTAGGTGCAGCTTGGATCAGGACCCATGGGAGGTGGCCTCAGAGGAAAACCGGGTCAGAAACCCGCTGTACTTTCCACGGTCGTGAGCGTGGTGAATAACCTTACCAGAGAGCAAAATGCGTGCACATGTGTGTCTGTGTGTGTATATACACTGAATTAGATTCAGTAGGATTCCTCTCACCTGTGGATGGGCCCCCACACAGTCCTTGAGGCCCTGCAGTCCTTGAGGCCCCACATTGAGCTCTTGAGAATAGATTTGACCTCCCCCAAGGGTGGGGGTGGGGCGGGGCTGCTGACCCCTGTCTGGCTGTGGAGAGTCAGTCATCCTGGTCACCTGAGAGCAGAGCTGACAGGATTGGGTATTGACATCAGGTGTGGCGGTGCGTGCTTCCCGCATCGCAGAGGCCGCAAAGGCCGAGGCAGGTCAGCCTCTTGTGAGTGAATTTGAGGCCTGCTTGGTTCACTCATGGAGTTCCAGGCCAGCTGGTGAGACTGTCTCAGGAAACCAAAACGAAACAAAAAGATTGGGTGTTGTGTTGGTTTAGGAAACGGACCAAGGTGGCTACATGCGCTGGCATCCGAAGAGCCAGGGGTTAGAGGGTGGAGGTACCATTTTGGAGAGCTGCAGGAGGCATGGCAGGTCTATGGGCAGCCTTGGCTGGGTTTCAGTATGAGCAGGGGTGCCAAGCAGATGCAAGCCAGGAGTTGAGGAAAGAGTGAGTCGAGGGGCGAATGAGGGTCAGAACCTCAGCCAGGAGGGGTGTTCACAGGTAGAAAGGCTTCCAGGGCAGGAGCACAGGAAGAAGAAACACTGCTAAGAACCATAGTGGCTCTGAGAGGACAGAGCCCCAAGAGGCTGGGGACTGTGTTGGTGAAGGGTGGAGATGAGGAGAGAGTGTCCCAGGCAGACAGGGGGCATAGCTGGCATTTGAGGTAAAAGCTGGTGGGACGGGTGGCTAGTGAAGGCTGGGAAAGTAGCCTGGGAGAGCAGGAGCCCGACCTGAGGCACCGGGACACAGGGAGGTGCTCACAGCTGCCTGGGCATGAGAGCCACCTCCTCCTGCCTCACCCCCGTTCCTCCCTGGGTATTGGCTGCTTAGTTCTTATTGTCAACTGGACACAAACTAGAGAGCAGTTGACCTGTGCAGATCAGACTGGCCTGTGGGCTTGTCAGTGGGGCATTGCTCTGACAGATGATTGATGTAGAGAGGCCCAACCCACTGTGGGTGCTATCTCCAGGCTGATGGCCCTTGAACCAGACAAACTCAGCAAGTCAGTAACCAGCGTTCCTCTAGGGTCCCTGTCCTGACTTCCCTCAGTGATGGACTGCTACCTGGAAGCGTAAATTGAAATAAACCCTCTCTTCCCCCAAGTTGGTTTTGGTCAGCCTTTTATCCCAGCCGGCTTCGGGTACAGGGAATTCCTGCCGCAGTCCCGACCTAAGTTTGACTCCCAGCTCTCCCTCCTGGTAGACAGCTTCATTCTGCCTCAGGTCCCTCATCTGTAAAACGTGAGCTCGTACCTGGCAAGCTAGCAAACGATTACCTTTTGTTCAGTAACGAGCTGGAAGCTGAAAGAGCAAAGCATTGTACCAGCCAGCGTCTGGGTCTCTCCTGTGGTCTTTTCTTAGATGCCTGAACTTGCCCGTGCTTCCAGCCAACCAGCGCTCACAGCGATCCCAGGCTCATCTAGGAATTTCACACTTTCCCTGGACTGAAAAAGCACACAGTGACATATCATAGCTCGTGTTGCTCCTTTCTCTTGTTCCCATGGCAACTGCCCCTTTTCGATTTTTCTGCATCTCTCGCCGATTTCTGTTGCCTGTGTGTCATCCTTCCAACATCCGCTCGCATTCTTCATTCTGATCAAACAGAACAACCCGGCACGGCACGGGCCCTGTGTGCCCAGCCCTTCAATCCTCAGGGTCTGGGAGGGCTCAGTGGGGGCCGCCAGGGAGGAGGTGGGAGAACGGATCATCTCTGAGCACGGTTAGTGCTGCTAAGATAGTCACAGCTGTGTCGTCTCAACCACTAAGTGTCGTGAACAAAAGGCCCAGCACTTGCCAAAGCCTTCAACTTTTTAAAAAGCTTCAGAAGGCGACGGCGCAAACCCGACGTAAAGAATTGCAACGGCCTGATCTTTAAATGCCACCATAGCAGGCTCTCAGCCTTTTGAGTCAGATGGATCCGGTTCCCATACGCTCGTAGATGAGCCTTTTGCTGTGGGGCTGCGTTTGGGGTGCCGGAAGATGGCAGTTCAGAAATGCACATGCTCAGGAGACTGAAGCCTTCATGCACACCTGAGAGGCCATGGGAGGGAGGGAAGCCCCGTGCCGGGTAACCTAGGAGGCGCCCAGTCACCTGCAGGAGCTCACTTCAAGCGTCTGTGGGACTGGTGACTCCTGAGTCCAAGAGATGGATGGCCTGCCCCCTGGTGTCTGCCCTGGGAGCAACAGTTAGCACCTACCTGATTAATTTATTATTTATACAGTGTTCTGCCTGCCTGCAGGCCAGAAGAGGACACCATATCTCATTAAAAATGGTTGTGAGCCACCATATGGTTGCTGGGAATTGAACTCAGGACCTCTGGAAGATCAGTCTCTTAACTGCTGAGCCACCTCTCCAGCCCCCAACCGGCATGTTTCAGAAGGACAGACACTTAAATGAGCAAGGACACGGAGCCACCAATCCACTAGTCCACGATTGGGTGGCTTGTGTCTGAGGCTTGAACCCCTCGCCACCCCTCCCCAGCCTCCTCTCAAAGGTCCTACCAAGGCTTGGGCAAAGATGGCTCAGCTGGTAAATCCATCTGCCACCAAGCCTCCTTCAAACTGTCCTCTGACTTTCACACACTTGTCCCTTCTCCCCTGCACACACACTAATTAATTAATTAATAAAAATGTAAAGGTCCCACACATGCCACTTTGTTACTTCCCCCTTTAAATATATGTATGCATATATACTATATAATTGAATATATGCATATATGTATAAACACATATTGTATGTGTAGGAATTTGGTCCACACATGTATGATGTATGTGCACCGTAGCACACGTGTGATGGTCATAGGAGAACCTCAGGTGTTGATCCTCACCTCCCACCTTGTTTGACTACAGGTTTTCCTGTGAGCTGCCACCACGAACACCAGTTAGCCTGCCCTTGAGTTTCCTGAAACTCCCCTGCCTCAGCCTCACATCATGGTGGGAGTTCTGGGATCTCCAGCATGCACTGCCACGTGTGCCTGGCTTTTAGTGGGTTCTGGGGACCTCATCCTCACGCCTGCATGCAAGCCTTTCCTGCTGAGCCATTTTCCCTACCTGAGTTTCCGTGGGGACCTTTCAGACCGTGACGGTACCCGCAGGGATAGGTCTCCGTGGTCACCGTTTATGAGCCACGCTGGCACACAAACACATGTCGCTCCGGAGAGCTGCAGGCTCTCTTGAAGAGGACCCTGTGGCTGTCCAGTTGTTCACTGTTTTCTGGGGTCCGATGGGTGAGCTGTGAAAGGCCCCATTACATAGGGGCTTTCTGGAACTTTCCATCTCCCCACCTCTGAGAGGAAAGCATCTCTGACCTGGCAGTTATTGTTGGCAAACATGAGCTGCGCTCAGAAAGGACCCTCAGTGCGGCCCGGCCCTGGCAGGCTGGTTGCTGGAGTCTGTGGGTGAAGCCGTAAACTGTGGGCCCTAGGCAGCTCTGGGGGGTTCTGTTTCCCACCCTGTTCCTTCCCACTTCCTCTCTGCCAAGCCTTGACTAACAGCCAGGGGTTTGTGTGCTTCCCCTGGCCTGTGGGGACTGTGGAGCATAGGGCTGTGCGGTTGCCTCTCTAAGACGCTGTTCTGTCCCCACAGACCTGCTGCCTCCTCCGCCCCAGCACCCTCTGGCTGACACAGACAGCCTTTGCCTGGTCCCACACGGCCCCTTCCAGGAGGCCTATCCTGGAGTAGACATTGGCTTTCTGTGGGAGCTGTGGGTGTCCTACCTGGGCCTTGGTTGGTTGCCCCTGGATTTGTCTAGGCCTCCCTTTGCCACACAAAAATAGATCTCCTGGGAGGTCCAAGCGGGGCTGACTGGGCCCTTGCGCCACTCAAGTAGGTAACGAAGAAGCAGAGTACCCAGGCCACCATGGCAGACAAACCATTTGGGGCCACTGAGAAAAGCACCATTGTAGCTCTTGTTGGCTAACCTTCCCTCCAAATCCCTGGGTCTTCTGCGGTGGCTTTGGTGGCCCAGTGGATTCTGGATATTGGCTCTCCGCGTTCCCTTGGTCCACGCTGGCATGGCAGGGAAAGCTGTGGTAGTCTGGTCTTCAGTACCAGGCAGGGACAGTCTCTACATCCCTGAGACTCCGGCTCCTGTGTGCTCCTTACCTAGGAAAAAACTGAAAAAAAACTGAGGCCACAAAGGACAATGGCTGGGGTCGCCCAACCTGTCAAAGGTCAAGACTCAGACACAGATCCAGTTTCCTTCAGAGCAGGGGGCTTTGTCCTTACCCTGTACCCACTTCCTCTGTTCCCCTAAGCTGGGCTGGAGAGATGGCTCAGCCGTTAAAGGCTAGGCTCACAACCAAAAATACAAACACCGGCCTCCTGAAGCCAGTGTCCCTTGCAGGTCCTCTCCTCCAGAAACCCACACTGCAAGCATTTGAGGAACAGCCTAGTTTATTTATTTTTTCTAATTTCATTGTTGTGCTGTGCTGTGTGAGTGTGCGTTTGTGTGCATGTGTGCACTATGGATGTGTTGTGTGGGTAAATGCTGGGTGTGTGTGGTGTATACACGTGTGTGTGTGTGTGTTTCAGGCTATTGAGCACCTGAAGCAGAGTAAATTAATCTGTGCACCTCAGTGGGTCTGCAGACAAAGGGGGTGTTTTGTTAACTCCCTAGAAAGGGTGGTGATGCGGGCTGGAGAGATGGCTCAGTGGTTAGGAGCATGGGCTGCTCCTCCAGTAATCTTGGGTTCAATTCCCAGCACCCACATGGCAGCTCACATGTAATCCAGCTCCAAGTGATTTGACTCCCTCACAGAGACCTACGTGTGGACAAAACACTAACACACACTAAATAAAAATAATAAATCATTTAAAAAAAAGGATGGTGACGAGGATGAGTTTGGATTTGTATCCAGCATGTTCTCGTTCTGCTACTGTCTCAGGTGGAGAGCTGGGGAGCACGGTACAGGCGAGGAGCTGGGGAGGACGGTACAGGCGAGGAGCTGGGGAGGACGGTACAGGCGAGGAGCTGGGGAGCATGGTACAGGCGAGGAGCTGGGGAGCATGGTACAGGCGAGGAGCTTGAAAGTGGAGCCATTTTGTGCAGGAACATTTTGCTTCCTGTTTTGTGACCCAACCACAGGAAGAACACAGCTGGGAGCACCTTAGTCAGCCATAGGTCTGGAGATGAGGCTATGAGGCAAGCCTGGGTACTGGTGGGCAGCAGGGACCAAACACTTAAACCCATCCCAAAAGCCATTTAAATCATTCGGGTGCCTACTCAAGGACCCTGGACTCCGAAGACTCAGCATTGAATAGGACCTCCCCACGAGGGCCCCTGGCCGGGTGGAATAACAAGGTATGAGAAGTGTAGGTGTAGGTAGGCGCCCAGAGGACCTCAGGGGTACTGGCCTATCTGGCTTCTCTGGAAACAAGCAGGCAAAGTACAACCGGCTTGTTAACCCAGGAGCTGAAAGAATGGGGTGTATTACAGTGGGAAGTCTTTGTCTAGCCTGTGTCTAGCCCATCCCCTTGGTACAGTTGAGGGAGAACACAGCCAGAGGCATCTGGAGGAGTCCGGACGGCACATGGCCAGCAGAATAGCTATGAGAGGAGAGAAAGAGAAAAGAGAGGGAGACAGAAAAAGACCAAGAGAGTGAAGGGAACCGAGAGGGAGCCAAGAGATCACAGAGCCAAAATGGTTGTTATATAGGAATCAGAAGCTGGGGGCAAGGAAGCCCAGCTCAGGGGCTGGAGAGGTTTAGGAAGGAGTGGGAATAGGAAGGGATGAAAGGAGCCAGGACCCCACAACAGGTACTTGCCACGCTGGGAGAAGCTGGAGGCCAGAGCAACTTGGTTGGCATCTGTCCTTGCTCCTCTGAGACCTACCACTGTAGGACAGGTGTCAAGTGACTTTTCATTATTCTCCCGTCTTGCTGTTTCTTTCCAACTACCAGGGAAGCTGAACAAGTTTTCTTTATGGACGGAGACAACGGCTCTTGGCTGGGGATGCGGCTTACAGATACTTTCTGTCGCTCTCTTTTCAATCTCTTAGCGGGATCTTTTGCAAAACTAGCACTTCGTTTTGATAAGTCAAGTTTATCAGATTTTCTTTTTTTATAGATTGTACTTTGGGGGTGATGTAGTTTTGGATGAGATGCATGGTTTGGGGTTGTTGTTGTTTGGTGCCGGTGGATATTCAGCTGAGCCAGGGCAATCTATTGTCAAGGTTTTCTTTCCCCTGTTGATTTACCTTTGTGCCTCTCAAAAATAAAGGTGGGGCTCACCTTTCATCCCAGCATGTGAGGGATAGGCAGGCAGATCTCTGTGAGTTAGAGGCCAGCCTAGTCTATATGATGAGTACCAGGCCAGCCACGACCCTGTCTCAAACAAATAAACAAACAAACAAACACCCTCTCCCTCAATACTTTTGGGCCCCCATCTGGATTTGCTATCCCATCCCATTGATCTCCAAGTTTCTTCCTTTGCCAGCCTACACACTTTGGGTAACTTTGACTTGGTAATGACTCTTGAAGTGGGGAGACAGATTTCTCCTGAGCTTTATTCTTCTTTTCAAAGTTGTCTGAGTTATTCTGGCTCTTTTTCCTTTCCATATAAAGTTTAGAATAATCTTATTCATAGCTGAGCATTCTTGATGGCAGCTTCACACAGAAACAACCTCTTTACTATGATGAACCTGCCAATCACAAGTACGAGGTGTCTCTTTATGTATTTATAACTTCTTGAGTTCCTTTCATAAATATTTTATAGTTGTCAGCATAAGAGATCTGTATATGGGCTCTAGGGCTGGAACTTGGCTGCTTGCCTGGCGTACACAGATCCCTGCACCCTATAAACTGGTTGTGGTCTTAGCGCTCGTGAAGTGGCGGCTGGAGGATCAGACGTTCAAGGTCTTCTTCAGTTATGTGAGAGACCTGAGATCAGCCTGGGCATAAAAAACTCACAAACTGTGTGTTGATAGGTTGATAGCTAAGTATTTAAATTTGGTGGGTAACACAAACACAAGCAATATTGTATTTTATAGTTTGGCATTCATGTGTGCTCATTCTTAACTACAGAATTGATTACTGTATTCTTACCTACTGTGTCCTTTTCTTTTTTTGTTTATTGTTTTTATTTGTTGCTTTTGTTTGGGGATTTTTTTCCTCTTTTATTGTGTGTGTTTTTTTATTTCATATGTTTCTTCACATTGCTGAATTTTATTTAGTAATATTTTTATTAAGGATGCTTGTGTCCATATTCAAGCATTGCTGACCTATGCTCCACCCAACTACTAACCAGGCCCCGTCCTCTTAACTCTCAAAGTCCGAGGAGACCAGGGAGCTTTGGCTTTGGATCCTTGTGCTGTCTCCGGTTTTACTATCATGCTAGCTTTATAAAACGGCTTGGGAGTTCCCCCTCCTCTTCTGTTTTCTGAAAGACACTGTGTAGAGATTGGGCCAACTCCTCTTTCAACATTTGGTAAATTCTCCAGTGGAGCCATCTGGAATTGGAGGCTTCATTTCTGTGAGTTTTTAAATTAGAGATTCAGTTTCTGCAGGAGTTGTGGCTCTGTTCATAGTTCAATGCAGGATGAATTGTATTTTTCAAGCATATCCTAAGTTACCCAACAAATATGTTCTCAGTGTTCTAAGCGTCTCTCTCCTTTATGCCTCACACCAAAGTGAATGCCGACTCCCCAGACCTGGCCAATCTCTCAAGGGGATGCCCCACAGATGGGGTAAGTCTGGACCTCCGTCCAGAACACCTCCTGGACATCCAGGCAGAAACTTGGGGGATTTCACAGAAATTACAAGCCTTGGCGATCTTGGATGTGTCTGGGGCCAGGTAAGGCGACTTTGTCCAAGCCAGGTTTACAGAACCCGGACTCGAGTACCACCACTAGGTGGCCCTCAGGACATACACTTGCCACCTGCAATTTAGAGCAATTCTGTTCAGCTGGAAGGGTCTGTGGAGCATTTTGTTCCTTGGGTGAGATGCACTTTGAGACTAGAATCTGCAAGAATTCCCCAAGCTCTGAGCTTGTACTTGATCTCTGCAGACAGAGGGGGGACCCTGGAGCGATGGTGCCAGCTGGAGCCCTGTAAGAAGTTAGCAGCGTGGAAGAGCCCTGCCCAGATAAAAGTCCCCACCCTGAGCCTCTCTGGTCGGGTGGCAGTGCAGCCTGTGACATATCTTGTATTGGGAAACTGTTGTGTGCTGTTTGAACTCTGAGCTGCTAGTTTTGGGAGTGGAGTTGCACCTATGGCCCCTTTTCAGACCCAAGCATGTTTGTTTCAGAGTGTCCGCAAGGCTCCTGTCTGGTTAGGGATTGGCTCCCAACCCAGTAACAGGGAGGAAAGAGAATAACAAACAGATCAAGGGAAAAAACACCGTGTCCTTGTCCTGAGAGCAGCTTGAAAGTCTTTAATCCCAGCACTTGGGAGGCAGATGCAGGCGATCTCTGTGAACTCGAGGCACAATAAAAATAAAAAAAAAATTGTAAATCTTTTTTAAAAACAACTAAAAGATAAACCATTTCCAAGAGACATTACTGATATTAATCCCTCAGTATAAAAGTGCCTGGAGTGGGAAGGAGAAGCAGGTTGTTTAGCTAGGAGGCAGAGGCAGGCGGATCTCTAGTTTGAGGCCAGCCTGGTCTATAAGAACTAGTTCCAGGATGGGCTCCAAAGTTACAGAGAAACCCTGTCTCAAAAAACCAAAAGAAGAAGAAGAAGAAAAAGAATAACAAGTTGTTTAGCTATGAGAAGCTCAGCCATGGAGAGAAAACTCAACCGGAACTCCAGCTGACTGCCTCAACTTCCCTAGTCAGATTTGCCGCATGCCTTGGGCAAGATGCATGTGGAATCTTTGCCAGATTCTGGCTTATGTTAAAATCCTACCTGGAGCTGGGCGGTGGTGGCACGTGCCTTTAATCCCAACACTGGGGAGGCAGAGGCAGACGGAGCTTGGTGAGTTCGAGGCTAGCCTAGTTTGTAGATCTAGTTCCAGGGTAGCTAGGGCTGTTACACAGAGAAACCCTGTCTCAAAAACCCAAATAAATAAATACATACATAAATCATAAAAATCCCATCTGGACTGTTTACTGCCCTGTCAGCAGGGGGCGCTATTCCTTCGGTCCACCTCTAAGGTAAAGGTAAGACCAGCCTCCTCCATGGGGTTGTGGGGTTCCTGTCCAGACAGGCAGGAGTGCACTTGGACACTTGGTGGCTGTCCGTACAGCATTGTTACCGCTCTTATTCCTTGTGTGTCTTTCGCCTCCCAGGGTAACCCACAGTTTCAGCCCAAAAGCCCAGCTTCTGCCTCCTCAGCAGACTGGGCCCAGGCTCCTGTCCTGATCCTCTAGTTAAAGAAAGGTGTGGTGGTGAAGGCAGAGTTACCGTGTCGGCAGCCAGAGGGCAGAAGGGCAGCCAGAGCCGAGCTCGAGGCCTGCAGATCTTCAGGGAAGCCAGTGAACTTTAGGAGGAGTTGGATCTTGGGGTCCTGACGTGTGTTCCCGCCTGGCATTGTCTCAGCTCGGGTCCCGCAGGGTCATCAGGTCCGTTGTTAATGATCAGGGAAAGGGACAAATCTGGCTTCTGGAGAAAATCTCTCCTCAGATTAAGCCTTCCCATTGTGGGTAAAGCTCATCTTGGGGGTGATCTGTCCAGCTTGGGTGTGGCCTCGGTCTCTTGTCACCAAGACTTTTTACCCTGTTGTTCCTGGACACCAGGGTGACTTAAAAGGACAATGGAAACAAGATAGCGCGACGGAGCCCCTCGCTCGGGAATCTGAACTCTCACCGGCTGTGAGAGAATTCCATCATGGTTGACGGCACTGGCTGTGCCTTGTCTCCATACAACATTCTCTTCACAGTGGATGTTGTATGTACAAGAACGTGAGACCAGCAGTGAACATGCTAACAACCTGAGTGTATACGGCATTTCTCCTCTCCGTCTGTAAGCCTGGGATTCTTACAAACATGGCTGTAACCTTCATCCACAGCAAAAGCGGGTCTTAAGTGTGCAACCCTGGTGACCCATGGCTTTTTCCTAATTGCCCGCAGTCCTATGCAGTGTGCCTCGGGGACCATCTGCAGTCCTACTCAGTGTGCGTCAGGGACCATTCTATGATCC
Source organism: Alexandromys fortis (assembly GCF_014885135.2). NCBI lineage: Eukaryota > Metazoa > Chordata > Mammalia > Rodentia > Cricetidae > Alexandromys > Alexandromys fortis. The sequence goes on from NW_026067932.1 coordinate 9,221,808, forward strand.
CATTTGCTGCAGGAAGGAAGGGAGGAAAAGGAGGAAGAGGAGGAAGGAGAAAAGACTAGTGATACAGCTCGATTGGTAGAGTACTTCCTCTGGGTGCTGGAGGCCCTGCGTCGGGTCCGCAGCACACAGAAAACCAGTCATGGGGGCCCACACCTACAATCACAACACGGAGGGGTAGAGGCAGGAGTAACAAGGTTCAAGGTCATCCCCGGCTATAAATTGAGTTAGCGGCCAGCCTGGGCTACCTGAGACCCTGCCTATAAATTAATAAACAATAAGAAGGAAAGAATTCTTTAGCGACCCTTTGTATGAGATGTGACCGGTGTCACTGCAACAGAGGTGATGGGACGGAGATGCATCTCTAACCCCGCGGTGGCAAAGGCATTCTCAGAGACCTCTGGGGTGGGGATTCCTGCCCGCCTTGCAGAGAAGGTTCTCAGATGAGCCCATAGGAGCTGCAGCTGGAGTGTATTAGGGAGGGATTTACGCACAGGGTTACAGGAAAGAGGCACTTAGAGACAGCATAAAAAGCGTGCAGGAGTGAGTAGCGGCTTCCCAGGAGATTCCCACTTGAGCATTTTTTTTTTTAGAGCATAAATAAATCTATTAGGACTGTACACAAGAGCAAAACACCAATGGTCAAATTTAAAGTGGGAAATCTCTATATAGCCCCAGCTCAAGCTCGCTGCAGGAAGGAAATGGTTGGTCCACAGCTCCTTTCCTTTCTTGGATATTCAGCAAGACATGGGCAGGACTTCCTTAGCAGGTCTCAGAACCCTTGCGTTTCTCCTAATCAACAATGGTTGAAAAGATTTCCAAACGATTTAATCAAATCTCAACTAATGCTCCTGATGGGAATGACACCTCGAGGAAACTGGAGTTCCAAGGGACGTTTGGGCACATAATTCTGTGATGCCCTGTGATATAACTTTTTGGTGATCTGTTCTGTAGATGTCATATGAGTAAGTAGCCATTTGGACAGTAATCATTATTCAGTAGTGGTACTTTTAAGTGCAGTATGTAGATTGCCCAGCTCCTTCCCCACAGTCTGATTTCCCATCTTTGTCAGTTGTGGGGTTGGTGAAGATCTTCTCCCAGTCAGTGGGTTGCCTTTCTGTCTTAGCAACAGTGTCCTTTGCTTTACAGAAGCTTCTCAGTCTCAGGAGGTCCCATTTATTCAGTGAGGCCCTTACTGTCTGTGCTGCTGGGGTTATACGTAGGAAGTGGTCTCCTGTGCCCACGTGTTGTAGAGTACTTCCCACTTTCTCTTCAACCACTTGAGCATTTTTGCAGTAGCCTTATGCCGATGTCTTAACGCTGTCAAAGTACAGGAGACACACACAGAATGCAGCCACAGGGTCAGGCCCTCACCTCACTTCGCACAGGTCCACGTGAGGAGCCAGTGGCAGCCGGCATGTGTCCTGGGGCAGTTGAAGTGGGCTTCCCAGGGCTGCCGTGACACGTCACTACCAACGGCAGCGGCTTAAAGCAGCCGGTTCTGCTCTCTCGTAGCTCTTCAGGGCTGCATGGGCTGCATTCCACCAGGAGCCCCCTCCCTTCTCCCCAGGCTTCCAGAGGTCATTGCTCCTCCCGCCCTGCCTGCATGAGACCCCTGTATACACCACTCCAACCTCTTGCTCTATGGTCCTATCTCCTACTGCCATCTGGGTCCTCTTCCTCCCTGTAAGGGTCCTCGTTATTAACTTGGGTCCATCTGGGAAATCGAGGGTGATTGTGCACCTCTGTATCCTTAAGTTAGCAATGACTGCACGTTACCTTTTACTATACAGGGCACCATATTCAAGTTTCGGGGGGCTGGACTGTGCTCATCTCTGGGGGCCTTCAGCTGGCCTATAAGTGAAAATGAGACCATGGCCGCTCCTAGGGATGTTGGAGGAGAAGTTTTTTTTTTTTTTTTTTTTTTTTTTTTTTAAGATTTATTTATTTATTTATTTATACAACTTTCTGCCTCCATGTATACCCACACGCCAGAGGAGGGCGCCAGATCTCATTACAGATGGTTTGGATCCACCATGTGGTTGCTGGGAACTCAGGACCTCTGGAAGAGCAGACAGTGCTCTTAACCACTGAGTCATCTCTCCAGCCCCCGAGGAGAAGGGTTTTATTGTCGGTATGAGGGAGAAAATAGCCAGAGGAAGCATCTGGAAGAGTCTAGATTGAACAGAGGTCAGCAGAATAGATTGAGTCATGAGAGGTCAGGGAGGGAAGAATGAGAGAGGAAGAGAAGGGAGAGGGAAGAAGAGAGAGGGCAGGAGGACAAAGTGAGGCCCAGGAGCAGAACCAAGAGACTGCGCAGCCAAAATGGCTGAGTTACATAGGGAAGAGATGTGGGCGTACGGGGAGGAAAGGACACTCAAGGGCTGGAGGGTTGTAGGGTAGGGGCAGGTTGAGAAGTGCTGAGAGGAGCCAGGTCTCCAAAGAGGCACTTGGGATGCTGGGAGAGACCCGAGGTCAGAGTCTGGTGTGGGAAGTCCTTCTGTATATGTGTTGCTTTTATTGGTTAATAAAGAAGCTAATTTTGGCTAATGGCTTAACAGAATATAGCCAGGCTGGAGTATATATGAAGTCAGTGAGAAGCCATGTAGCCACCAGAGGAGAAAGATGCAAGTTGTCAGCTGGAACCTTGCCGGTAGGCCACGAGCCTCATGATAAAATATAAAATAATAGAAATGGGTTGATTGAAGGTATAAGAGTCAGCCAGAAATACGCTTAAGCTACTGTCCAAACAGTATTGCAAGTAACATCGTTTCTGTGTGATTATTTTGTGGTCTGGGCAGCCAGGAACGAACAAGCAGCCTCAGTCAACAGGAATCCATTTAGATAGTTAGTAGCAGGCAGCTCAGAGGCTTCAGGTTTTGCTGGTTTATTTTGGATTTGCTTGTTTTGATATGAGGTCTCACTCTGCAGCCCAGGCTGGCCTTAAACTCACTGTCCTCCAGCTTCCAAGGCCTGAGTCTTGGGATTCCAGGCCTGCACCACAACACCTAGTCCTAAATACGAGTTCGAAAAGGAAGACAGTTGAGAAAGGGCACGGTGTACCGTTCTCTTTAGATCTCTGTTGTCTGAATGTCTGTGCCCTCCTTTCCCTTCTGGTTCAGATGTTGATATCTTGACCCCCAAGGTTATGATAGGAGGTGTGGCTTTGGGGGAGATAGCCAAGCTTAACCAAGGTCACAGTGAACTCCCGTCGTGGCGTGACAGTTAATTCAGTTACCAGCTCCCAAGTGGGGCAGACCTTCGGATGTGCACCTGAAGTTATTTCTGGACAGACATTGTGCAGGAGGGAAGCACAGCCTCAATGTGAGCGTACTCCCAGACTGAATGAAAAGAGAAAAGGGAGACAGCCAGCCGTGAACATAGGCAGACGAAGGAACAGTGCCCGAGTGTAATGTGGTAGACACGTCCGGGCTTCAGCAGTTCCCATTCCGTCCTTCCTCCTTTGGTGGGAACACATGAGCAGTCACGGGTTCGGGACAATGGCAGTGAGCAGAGACCATGTGGACAGCTTCTCAGGGATGTGTCCAGCAGCCTGGATAGACATTCGTTGCATGGAGGACAGCTGTCCCCAATTGTCAACTGAAGGAATCTGGCCACACAGACCAGGGAAGGAGCTTGGGAAAGTCAGGCAAAGCTTGTTACTACTGTGCATGTCCCATCCCATCCTAACCAAGACAAGTGGCCGAGTGGATGTGCCGGGGAGTCCCAACCCATAGTCCCTGTGTGTAAGGGGAGTCGAGAGTTCCCTCCGCTTCAGGGTCTCTCCCAATACTCCAAACTGTGTAACTGCTCCAACGTCAGATTCCACTCTGTAAACTCAGAACAACAATACCTGCTGAGCTGACTTTTGGGAATTGTGGGTCAATGCATTTGAAGGACTTGGGGCATAGAATGACAATGTTTCCATATGTGTATGCCACCTTCATTATTGTCATTATCACCCTCGTTATCCCCACCACCACTCCCAGCAACAGAGGCACCATCATGACCACCACACCCGTTACCTTTGTCACTACCGCCACCCTGAGCAGCGCCATCAGTGCCACCACCCTCGTCACCATCAGCAGTACCGCCACGAGCCAGGACGAGCCAGGACGAGCAAATGAGACAGGAGGATCGTTTGTACTAACATCCAGTGTGCTAGCAGTGATCAAACTAATCTGATCAAATCTAATCAAGGCCAAAGCTAATAGTACCAGCGATGCGTTGTTAATTAATGAAGCCCAGATGATCTTTTACACATTGGTGGTTTTCCTTCCCCGGGGACGCTCAGGGCTCCCCCCTCTCCCTCCTCCTGCTTTCTTTTCTTTTCACCTCTGCATCCTTAATGGACCATGACTAACTGGAATTTTTTTTTCTGGGATGAGTAAAAGACGCCGGGAAGCAGAAGAGAGAGCCCGTAAAGAGACGTTAAAAATACATTTCTGCATAGTTGAAATAGTTCTCTGCCGTACGTGAAGCAGGCGGCACAGCCATGTGGGCATGCCGTCGACTCGGAACACCAGGATTCCAGGATGCTCTTACATGCTCGCTGGGCGTGTTACCATGCACTCATTTCTTACTCATGTATGGAGTAGCTGCTGAAGGACCGGCACTCTTCTGAGCAGCTCTGGGGCGGGACTGATTGGTGTCAGAGAACAGAGAGCTCCAGTTGTCCTGTAGGTTCAATAACAAACATGGGACTCAATGTCTCTAAAAGCAACTCAGAGGCCACTCAAAAAAATTCCCTCTTTCACCGGACCAGAAAGAACATGAAAATGGGTTTTAGCAGTCAGGGTCTAAAAATGCCTTGAGGAAAATTTCCATCAGAGCCAGTGACAGAGAAGACCTGGGAGAAACTGGAGTGTTTGTTGTGTGAGTTGTGGTGTTGCCGACTAAAAACAAAGACCCGCTGTCATTTAAAATGATGCAGCGGTTGTCAAAGGTGAAGACCGGTTCACAGAGGGGTGCTAAGAGAAAGAAAAACGCTCACAAACTTCTACACATTATGACGATGGCTGTGTGATCATTACGCAGGTTTTTAAAATTACACTTAGAAAACCATAATTAATAAGTGAAAAAGAGTCACTTTGTAAGACCACCCGGATTAGGAGTGGTTAAAAAATATCCTCGAGGCTGTTCCACAGTGGACTCTGTCATTCACGTCTTCTGAAGAACACGGTGCCTCTGAACACTGAGCCAGCCAGTGGGCTGCCATTTCTCAAGGTCTACCTGGAAGGAGGCTGTCTTAGGGTCTCTATCGCTGTGAAGAGACATCACGACCACAGCAACTCTTACAAAGGAAAGCATTTAATTTGGGGCAGGCTTACAGCCATTCCCCCTCCCTCCCCAATGGCACACTTCCTCCAACAAAGCCCTACACCTCCTAAAAGTGCTGCTTCCACTAGGCCTATGGGGGCCATTTTCATTCAGACCACCACAGATGCTGTTCTGATATCCCCAGCAGTTGCTGTCACCCTTGCTGGCCACAGCCTTCAGATGCAGGGGATGTTGCCTGTGGAGAGAGATGGAACGGGGCAAGGTGCCTCACGATTTCAGCAGACGATTTCAGGGGAGGTGGCTCCCCTGGGTTTCTCTCTGGTGAGACATCACCCTTCCAAGTGGCTTCTTCTATCTTCTAGTGACTTTGAGCTAAATACCATGTTCCAAGTTCTACCCACAGCATCTTTTTCCATATCTCTTAGAGAACATTTTTTTTTTCCTTTGGTTTTTCGAGACAGGGTTTCTCTGTGTAACAGCCCTGATTGTCCTGGAACTTGCTCTGTAGACCAGGCTGGCATCAAACTCGCAGAGATCCACCTGCTTCTGCCTCCCGAGTGCTGAGATTAAAGGTGTGTGCCACCACCTGGCTTTTCCTCCCTCCCTCCCTCCCTCCCTCCCTCCCTCCCTCCCTCCCTCCCTCCCTCTCTCTTCCTTCCTTCCTTCCTCTCTTTTGGAGGGCATATTGTTTTAAAGACAAGGTTTCACGTAGCCAAGGCTGGCCTTGAATTTCCCCTATAGCCAAGGATAACCTTGATCTGATCCTCTACCTCGCCAGAGTTGGGATTACAGGCATATACCACCACGTCTGTTTTTTTACAGTGCTGGCGATAATACCCAGGACTTTGTGCACGTGAGGCAAGGGTTCCACCAACTGAGCTGCACCCCTAGTCCCTCCCGTGGCATCTTAATAGCATTCACAAAATCACCAACTCCTTAAAGGAGCCATTGTTTAGGAACGTGCACCTCAGACACAGCCTTCTGCACCCGCCCTGTCCACAGTCCGTGTCTCATCCTCGGACATCCCCCTCTTTGGGGTTCATTTTCGTATCCTGTTATATATATATATATTTTTTAGAGCTGTGATGGGCAAACTCTAGTCATCAGCAGCACCACCAGAAAGAGCCAGTTCTTACCAACACATTCCTAACTGGACGTGGTCGCATGTGCCTTTGATCTCAGGGGGCAAAGGCAGGTGGATCTATGTGAGTTCAAGGCTCAGCACAGGGGGACATGCCCGTAATCCCAGTCCCTAGGAGGCAGAGGCGGAGGATCAAATGTTTAAGGCCCTACGCTGGGGGTCAGAATAAAGGAGCTTTGCTACCTAGCCTGGTGACCTGCGTTAGATCCCAGGATCCTTCTGGTACAAAAGAACTACGTGTGGTCTTCTGACCTCCACACGTGTGCTATGGCATGACGGTCCCCACTCTTAGACATACAGACACACACACAAATAAGGGCAAAAAGAAATATAAGGATAACCCAGGGCACGTGGTAGGCTATCTCCAAACAAACAAACAAAACATTGTTTTTGTATTAAACCTAATTGTAGAGCCAAATGCGGCTATGTTACCAAGGAGTTTTAAAATATGATTTAAGCTACTGGACACATTTTTGGCTTCTTGGCCAACCTCAGACACAACAAGGCAAGTCCTCAGAGTTGAGGAGTCATTTTTGTCTGCTCCAGGCCTGCTGCTATGGAAAAATTTGACTAGTTCCTTTCACAAAGAGCCCCTTGATTCCTCGGCCTTGGGTTATTAGGCAGAGAAGCACACCTAGTTCCTCCCGTCCTGGGCCGCTGTCCACGACTGTTCCTCCTTCCCATCGTCTGTCTGTTGGTGGACGGCGTCCTCAGAGCTGCACGCATCTTGGCAGAGTGTCCCCTGCAGCTTTAGCCAAGGACCAGATAGTGTGGTTTCTGAGGTTAAGCCAGAGACCACCCTTGATCCAGTGGGGGACTTTCTGGCTTTGGAGTTGGGATGAGTGGTTAGACCTAAGATGGACTCAGCATGGAGCCCTGAAGAAATCTTAGAGTTTCTTTATTGTATTAGACGAGAGAAAGAGAGAGAGAGAGAGAGAGAGAGAGAGAGAGAGAGAGAGAGAGAGGAGAGAGGAGAGAGGAGAGNGAGAGAGAGAGAGAGAGGAGAGAGGAGAGAGGAGAGAGGAGAGAGGAGAGAGGAGAGAGGAGAGAGGAGAGAGGAGAGAGAGAGAGAGAGACTACACTTCTATGTATTCTACTGTTCTCCCGCAGAGACGCCTTCCCTCAAGTGTTAGGCACAGTGATAAACAAAGCAGGTAGAACCCATGTCCATGGAATTTACACATCGCCGGACAGCAGTGGCCATGCTGTTATTGCCATCCATGGCACTGAGGAGGGGGCCTTCTACCCCATGCGCTCTCTGGTGCTGCTGGGGCTCCCTTTAAAATTTTGTTACTGACCCTGCGTGGTGGCGCATGCCATCAGTCCCAGCACTCGGGAGGCAGGAAGATCTCTGTGAGTTTGAGGCCAGCCTGGTCTATGGCGTGGGTTTCTGGACAGCGAGGGCTCCATAGAGGAACCCTGTCTCAAAAATATAAAGTAAGATGGAGATTTGTAACTGGAGCTCTGTGGAGCCTGGCAGAAAGGACTGAGCGATGGCGATGATGTTGTGACTTAGTATAACCGACCATAAGTCAAAGGCTGGGAGGCATTTTGAGAAAACATAGCTGCCGAAAATGTGGAGTGTGTTTATATCTTAGAATCATGAAAGTGGCTTAGTATTGCTACATTCTCATAAATACAGCAACCCACGCTTGTCAAATTTCCAGGGCCCAGGACTGCATCTAACTGCAGGATGAAGAACCCTTTAGGACTGGGAGAAGTTGCCCAGCAGTTAAGAGCATTAGCTGGTCCTTCCAGAGGACCTGGGTTCAATTCCCAGCACCCACATGGCACTCACAACCGTCTGTAACTCTGGTTCCAGGGGACCTGCCGCTGTCTTTCGGCCTCCACTGGCACTGCACACACGAGGTACACAGACATACATGCGGGCCAAACACTCTACACATAAACTAAAAATTAAAAAACAAACATTTACAAACATCAACAACAAACAACCAGTTATCCAAATTCAACTTGTCGCTCACTGGACATGGTGCAGGCTGGTCAGTTACTTAAGTCTATGAGTTCTCACTTCCATCACGAACACAATGCCTACCTTCCTGGTGGTAAGTTCACCTACTTTTTTGGCTAAGATTTATTTTTATTCATGTATCTGTGTGTGAGTGTGGCCACGTGTTCAGGTGCTTGAAGAGGCGGAGGAGGGTATCAGATTCCCTGGAACTGGAATTATATGTGCTTGGGAGCCACCCAGCATGGATGCTGGGAACCGAACGTGGCTTCTATGGAAGAACAGCAAATGGTCTTCACTGCTGGGCTCGCTTTCTCTAGCCAAGCTTGCACTTGTCAATGGAGCAGGCTGTCTGTGTGGCAGGGAACTGGGATGGGCAGTCCCTGACCTGCAGTCAGAGAGGACTGAGGCTTTAGTCCAATAAAAAGAAGAACAAAATCATGTCAGCGGCTGGTGAGATGCCACGGCTCTAGCCCTGGTCAGCCTTGAGATGCCACGGCTCTAGCCCTGGTCAGCCTTGAGATGCCACGGTACTAGCCCTGGTGAACCTTGAGATGCCATGGCTCTAGCCTTGGTCAGCCTTGAGATGTGTTCTTGACACCCACTAAGTACAGGACTGCAGCCTGGGAGGGCCGTAAGAGGAGTCAGCTAAGCCAGATTCAGATTCTCACTCAAGGATTCAGGAGTTGGTACATATACTTTCAAGATGCCCAATTATGGGTGATTTGTTAGGCAGCGGTTCATAATTAATACACAAAGGTTTTGTGTATAGAAGAATGAAATCACCGTTTCTGACAGGGGATGGGGTTTGGGGTGGGAAAGAGGATACTGCAAGCTTGGTTTGCATGTGTGCGATACGCACATATTTCTGTTTGGTGGTCGCATCTTTCTTGCATTTTTTAAAGTGGCAGTTAGCTACCAACATCCATGGTCTCCCTCCCATGAAACACTTTAAACCAGAGTTAATTGAGGCAGCTTCAAAAAATCAGATTTGAGTATAATTATTTTCTTGAAACCAAGAACATCAGATACAGCACCAGCAAAATGAAATTCAGACAGCTCATTTTTAAACAAGTAGTTTGCACGAAAAACTGGGATAAAACTGACGGTTGGAGTATCTAGGAGGGAAAGATTGGGGGCTCTATTTGACAGTATAACCATTGGAGAGAAAGAACACTTCATTTTGGCACCCGAGAAGGACTCAATTTGTTGCAAAGCTGTTCCTACTTACTGAGGTTTTGGAAGTAAGTAGCCCGGTAGCTGACATGGAGCCCAGAAGTCAGGTGTGGAGACAGAGGAAACAAAGGAGGTGAGATCTTCAAGCCATGGGCAGGGAGGAAGGAATGGGAGAAAGGGGAAGGAAGCTGATGTGCAGTGTGCGTCACCCACCTCAGCTTCCATTCCAAGACGGCACCGTTTTGTGTTTAGTTCCTGAATCAGGTTGCCAGTTCCAAGAGCACAGGCAGCAACCCCAGAAGAAACGCAATTCAGCCGGCAGCTCTGATCACATGGCAAGTCCTTGCCCATGGCTGGTTGAGCAACAACATTTGGTGTGGTTGCAGCCAGGAGACTGAAAGAGATGGTGACAGGGGCACCTCAGGAGGACGTTCTTCTTTAGAGGCCTTTGGGCAGACACTGTCATTTTCTACCCTTGGACACTGCTATCTGCGTGTGCTACCTGGAGCTAGAGCAGTCATCTTGGGGCCATGAGTGTGTGGCGATAGTTAATACCGTCAACTTGTGGGGATCTGGGCTCATGTAGGAGACAAAGTCCTCCCAGGAATGTCTGCGATGACATTTCTGGTTTGGGTGATAATTGAGGTGGGAATGTTGTTATGTCTTTAACACAACCAGGTGCCCCATAACCCTGCTGTTATATCTTCAATGTACCCGGGTGTCCCACAGGCCTGTTGTTAGTCTTAAATGTAACCGGGTATCCCATGGGGCCTGCTGGTACATCTTCAATGTAACCAGGTTCCTCATGACTCTGCTGTTACATCTCCTCACCATGAAAGACTGTACTTCAACCTTTGAGCCCCAAATGTCCTTCCTTAAGGTACATTTGACAGGCACTTGTCACAGCAAGGAGACAAGAAATTAATACAGGTGCAATCAAGCAGTCAAAGAGCGACAGAGGGGCTCAGGATATTGGTATGAGGTTGAGCCACCATGATTTCTGCTTTTAGAATCGATGTTACAGATTTATTATGTAGACAAAAGGTCACTTCCCAAAGGTTCTGGCATGTTTTGAGCTGGACTTTCTGTTCCTTGCAGCCAGAACCTATGAGACGGTCCAGTTCCCTGGCATGGCCAATGGTCTCATTGAATACCACAGGAGATAAAGGAGAAGGTGACAGGCCTGGGGATGTGGGAAAGGGTGAGCTCAGCTTGAGACACGCTCACTCAGCGTGTGTTCAGGTAGCCAGCCTGAGGGGAGTGTTGGTGAATTCCTAACGGCAGGCGTGTGGGAACCCTGGCCAGAGTGGCGAATGGGTGGCTGCCATGCTGGTCTGGCCTGAGTTTGATCTTGGCTTTGCCTACTCCTGTGTCACCTGGGCCAGGACACTGACAGCCTCCACTTCACCCAGGAGGAATTCCGGGGGTGTGATAGACCATCTCAGCTCGTGTCCCTTCCCTTCAGACCAGTGACCAACCTCACGTCCCAACACTCCGCCCTCAGATAGGGTCACACGGATGGATTCTGAACAATGGGGTGTGTTAGCTGTTTTCTTTCTCACCTCTCAGCTGATGGAGAGAATCCAGGGGCAGTGTCATGGCCGATCTTGGTTGTCAATAAAGATGGAAAGAGAGAAACCCGACCGAGGAATTGCCTCCACCCGATTGGCCTGTGGGACGTTTTCTTGATTGCTAGTTAGTGACAGTGGCCCAGCCATTGTGGGTGGCCCCAGCTAGCCTGGACCATATCAGAGAAGCTGAATGGAATCCTGGGAACAAGCACTCCTGCCTGGTTTCTATGTAAAGCTCCTGCCTCATTTTTCCTCAGTGACAGCAGTAAGCTGCAAGATGACACACTGTCTCCTCCCAAAGTTGTTCTGTCGTGTTTATCATGACAGCAAAAAAACAAAAAACAAAAAACAAACAAACAAAAAAACAAAGGAGATCAGAGAGACACTTTGGGTGCAGGGAGATTGGAGCTGATAAAGGAGGCTGGCTAAAGTCTCAGGCCATAGCCAGCTTTATTCAGCACATCCGTCAGTTTATCCTCTGAGGGCCAAAGGAGTCCCATGAATAAAGTTCAGGATCACAGGGCAAGCCACACGTGGTGGACAAGCCACACACACGCTGCGTGTGGCAAAAGCATGTCTTCCCATAGAGATGCCAGTTGTAACGAATGATCTGAAGTAAACTCACTCCCGTCTGCTACCCTGGGGAGAGAAGCACAAATGCATAGTCCAAGAAAAATTCAGGAATTTGGGGAAACTGAGGTCACAAGCTCTTGCCTTCATTTCTTGGAATTTTTTTTTCACAGTTATTCAGCAGTCTCCTCAAGTGAGTCCATCCTTGGACCGTGTTCTGACAGTAGAGCAAGCAGGGTCCAGGGTGACAGGGAACCTTTAGAAGGAAGGGTCTGGGTCCTGGAATGTCTTAATGGGGAACCTTACTCCCTCATCAGGTGTGGCACAGCCAAGATGGCTCAGCAGGCCCCGAGTGCGATCTCCAGACTTTTGCAAGTCGTCCTCTGACCTCTACTGTGGCCTGCTTCCCTCCAAAATGTAAACTTAAAACAGAGAAGTGAACTTTGGCCTTGTTATTTGGTAGTAGCTGGCATTCTCCAAATGTCTGATATGGTGGGGTCCAGAGGACACACAGTTTGAATTGGTTTGTATTTGCCCGGTAGCTATGTACCAAATTCAAGGTGGAGTGGATTGAGAAGAATACATTTCTCTTCATTCTGGGATCCTCAAGTGTGAGGTCAGGCTAACCTGGAAGGGACCAGATGCTCAGTGCCCTCTTCTGGCCCCTCACATAGTGGAATGGGAACAGGGCTGGAAAGTTCTTGGGCTCCGTCTTCCTCTTCCTCCTCCTTCCTTCTCTTTCTTTCTTTTTCTTCCTCCCCCTTCTTCCTCCTTCTCCACTCTCTTCTTCCTTCTTTCTCCTCCTCCTTCATTTGTTATTATGTTTACAGTGTTCTGCTTGAATGTATCCCTGCAGGCCAGAGGAGGGCACCAGATCTCATTACAGATGGTTGTGAGCCACCATGTGGTTGCTGGGAATTGAACTCAGGACCTCTGGAAGAGCAGCCAGTGCTCTTAACCTCTGGGCCATCTCTCCAGCCTGAGTTCTTGAAGGGCTTGGTTAAAAGTTTGAATGTGAAATTCCCTTCCACAGGTTCATGTGTCTGAACACTTGGCTCCAAGCTAGGGATGCTGTTTAGGGAGATTATGGAGCTTTTGGGTGGGAAGATTGGCTGGTGGTCCACTAGGGTGGGTTTTAGCCAGCACTGCTTCTGAACTCTGCTTCCTGAGCTGCCGATCTGTAAATAAGTCGTGCCTCAGGTCCCACAGGCTCAGCTGCCCTGCGTTCCCCACCATCACGAATGGCACGCGCAGAAACTGCGAAGCAAATTACACCCAGCGGCATCTGTTGGGTATTAAGTCACAAGCACGAGAGAAGCAGCAAATACAGGCACCAGTCTCATTCCTGAGACTCTCAAGGCCCTGTTTCCTCCCGAAGTCATAACCTATCGTCATTTAATGGGAGTTAGTAGGAGTTAGGATTTCAACATTTGTGGGAGAGAGGATTTCAACAGCTGACATTTTGAAATAACAACGTTATTAAAACCCACAAACCACCTCCTACTCTTCTGATTTTAAAGATCACTTAGGACAAAGACTGGCTTAACGATTGCAAATAGGCTACATAAAAACATCAAGTAGCCAGACCTGTTGCTGTACACCTGCAGCCCCAGCAGGGGCAGGAGGATGGAGAGTTTGAAGCTAGCCTTGGCTTACCCCTGAGAGCCTGCCTGTAAAAACAAACGGAAGCCTCACAGAAACGTTTCCAGTAGAATAGGTATTAGGCAGAAGTGATCACACAGGCTCCTTGACATGACATCACGCAGGTGCAGCGTGATCTCCAGGCTAGCTCACAGTGTGATGCTGGCAGCTGAATACGGACTTGCATTGCTGGGTTTACTTCTCCATGATCAGGACCCCCATCAGTGTGTGCTGGCTTAACCCCTGCTACTCCTGAGCTAGGTAAGGATGCGGCGTTCTTATCCGAGTCCAGAGTGGCGGGCTAGTGCCTGGCATCCAGCGGGGTTCTTACTGAGACAAGCAGGCTTATATATCAACATCCATAGGTCTGAGTACCACATACATGCAGCACCCACAGAGATCAGAAGAGGGTATCATATCCTCTGGGATTTGAGTTGAGGATGGTTGTGAGCCACCATGTGAGCCCTAGGAAGTGAACCCAGGTCCTCGAGAAGAGTGAGGGAGAGACCTGGTCTGTGGTCCTCATCAACTTAGACCATGAAACCCAATGTGGACGAGTTCAACAGAACCGCCATATACGGGCTGCCCGTGCCTGCTGCAGCATTGCCAGGGTGTAAATTTCAAAATTCTTTTCCTCTAGAAAAGCAGCCAATAAATACCCTTAACTACTGAGCCATCTCTCCAGCCCCTGAAGGCAGGTTTTGAACTTCAAGGTGGTGTGGTATTAATGTCTGTGTGTTCTAGAAACACTAATTTCAATGCACAGGGCCGTGAGTCCCATGCTGCCTGGCTTTGTTTTGTAGCCCAAAGCCAGCCTACAAACAGGCATGTGGTACACAGTCAAGAACTTGTGGAAGAGTGTGTGTGTGTGTGTGTGTGTGTGAGAGAGAGAGAGAGAGAACGAGCGAGAGAGCGTGCTTACGTGTATGTGAATTCATGTGTGTATGTGCATGTGGTGAGAAAGTGTGTGTGTGCATGTTGGAGTGTGTGCATATGTGCATGCACATGTGTATGCATGTGTGAGAGAGTGTGTGCATATGTGCGTGCGTGCGTGTGTGTGTGTGTGTGTGTGTGTGTGTGTTTGAGACAGGACCTCATTGGCCTGGTACTTGCTTTGTATACTAGGTTGGCCTTGAACTCACAGAGGTCCTCCTGCCTTTGCTTCCTGAGTGCTGGGATTAAAGGCATGCACCACCACCATGCCTGCAACATTTTTACTTTAATCTTTTGCATAGATTCCTTCCACACCCCACCCAGCCCATGACTTGAGAGAAATACTTCCCAGCCAAAGATGAGCGGAGCTGAAAACACAGTGACTTTGGAGGATCACATGAGCACAAGTACAGGGTGTGAGATGTTTGAGTCACACAGAAGATGGACAGTGTGTTGTGCTGGGGCTGCCTGAGCTCGGGAAGACATCAGTGCCCCCGTCAGGGTCTGGAAATGCCAGCACCCCTAGTGATTGTGAGCATCAAGGTTGTTCTTGTGACCCTCCACGTACTGTGGACCAGCACCCCACTGTGAACCCACCATCTCTCACAATGAACAGCTTTGACCCAGAGAGTGAGGGGGACTCGCCCAAACACGAGTCAGAGCCCAGATTTGGACATAAATCTCTGCAGTTACTTGTTCGTCTTTTCCCCATGGTTGATACAAGTTAAGTCTCCCTGACCCCAAATCCAAAGCTGCTTACATGTTAATATCATGATGCAAACAAAAAGTTCTGCACCCCAACACTTTATTTCATGGTCCAGATTATTAAAAAATATTGTATAAAATTGCCTTCTGGCTATGTGGACAGTGTGTATAGAATATGCATGAATTTCATGTTCATTCTCCGCTCCCAGCCCCAAGATGTCTCATTATGTACATGCAAATGCTTCAATATCTGAACGTGTCTAAAGCCAGAAACTCCTCTGGTCCCAAGCATTTTAGATCTGGGAGTGTCGGTCTGAAGTGTGTCTTGTTCAGATCAGAAAGCGAGACCACGGAGGGACCAAGGTTACATGTGCTGAGTGGATATAGCGCCCTGGATGGTGTGAGGGGCTCTCCCGCAGGCCCTTGTGGAGTTCAGTCCTGGACAGGGAGGAGGGCAGTTCCGCATGGTCCTAGGAGTCTGGGCAGAGATAAGCACTCCCAGGCCTGGCTTGGCTTCCTAGAAGATTAGAGATGAGTGTGTGAGCTTTAAAGCATTTAAATGCTGCAGGGGCTGAGGAGGGAGCCATAAATGGCTCTATCGGAATCCAGAGGAATTTATTTTCCATTAGGGCAGCCTTTCTGGGAAGCGTGGTTCAGCCAAGATTAGACGGGGTGTATGTTGGGGCTCAGTGGCCAAGGGGACGGAGTCCATCCACCTACTGCTTTTACCAGGTTCTTAATTAGTTCTCCAAAGCTACAGCACCTGTGACTGGCCCTCGGAAACCAAAACACGCTCCTCTCCCCTTGTCCTTTTCATGTCTTCCTCACTTCTGTGACTTGTCACAAGCCGTCCTGAGATGCCCAGTTTACCAGGAGCGCTGGCATCTTCATCTCTCCTTGCCAGCGGTGCCCGTCAGCGGGTAATGAGACATTTCCTTCGCCCTTCCTCGTGACTGTGTTAAACAATGGATGTGTTTGCAGCAGGGGGAGCGGGAACGGAGATCCCTAATGAGTAGTTCCGGCAACAATTAGTTATTTCTATAGTTATTGAAAACGACCGCATCCAGCATTGCTGTTTTCTCTGAAGAGAAAAATGGGATGATTACCGCGGCCATTTATCTGTTTCCCCGCTTTAATGACTAGCGGTTGCCATTTTTTAATTACTGGGACTAAAAAACAAAAATGTTATCCCTTAGCTGAGGTGGCTCTGGTGTCATCAGTAACACATTTTGCACATTTGTATCAAAATGTAGCACAGGAGGTGCTTGACAGGCTGTTTGCCGCTCGCCCGGCTGCTAGGAGCCCAGGCAGAGCAAGCAAGGGCTCCTGTTCCTGGGAACCTACTCTCCGACAAAGGCCCATCTGTTCCGTATGTCCAGCGTGCACTAGAAAACGTTTAAACTGCTCACTCCCCTGTAGGGGCATTTCATTTGTATTTTAATAAAGAAAGCTTGCCTGAAGTTCAGAGAGTAAACAGCCCCACTGGTCAGCCTTACAGACCAGGCAGTGGGGACACACACCTTAAATCCCGTTAATCACGCTAGTTTGCCATAGAAACCAGGCAGTAGTGGTGCACGCCTTTAATCCCAGCACTAGAGAGGAATATAAAACAGGAGGAGACAGCTCAGTTTCATTCTGAGATTCCTGGAGGCAGGATCGCCATTTCAGACTGAGGTAGAGGTAAGAGCCAGTGGCTGGATGTTTTGTTTTTCTGACCTTCTTTGAACCCCCAAATCTGACTTATATTATTGGTGCTCCACTTCCCAGGGGGACGTTTCCTGAATGAGCAGGTCAGCTTCCGCGGTACCTCCTACTTCTGCTGTTGCAGACTTGGAGATCTCATCACAACATTGTGGAATAAGCATCTGGGGTCAGATGTGTGCCATTGCCTACATGCGCTGGTTCTGGGATGCTGTCGATTAAAAAAAAACGATGACATCTTCAACTCGTGTATTATCACTTGGGAGATGGAGACCAAAGGATTAGGAGTTCAAGTACAGCCAGCCTCGGTTCCATAGAAGGTTTTAGTCTAGCCTGGGCTACGTGAAGCTCTGACTCAACAAACAAACAAGCCTAAAGCATCACCACAATAGTAAAACAATAAAACATCTATTGAGAGCTTCCTGCACCTCAGGTAGTGCCCTAGATGCAGACAGAAGTCCTGCTCAGTTACGCTCAGAGTAGCAGAAGTGGGAACATGGAGGGTGTCGTCAAGGAGCCCAGACGAGGGGTAAGGGTGAAGTGGGGTGGGCAGGGGCATTGGGACCGTGGACAAGGCTGTCTTCTCTGAGGAGTGTTATCAGCACAAATGTGAGGTGAGGGGAAGTCCATGAAAATACCTGGGCAAAGAACATGAGGGGGGGGGAGAGAGAGAGAGAGAGAGAGAGAGAGAGAGAGAGAGAGAGAGCAGCCTAGAGTGGATGAGGTGGGAGGGGACGAGAAGGAAACCTGGGAGTGGCTTTCAGTTGACTTCGGGAGTCCTGAGATCCGGAGGGTATTATGGCATCTTCGGAGACGGCTAGGGAAGCCGGCCTGCCCTGGCCAACACCTCTCTTGCTCTCTCTCCTTTGGAGGTGTGTGGCAACCCTCCTTTTTATGCTCACGTCTCCACATTCTGCCAGCTCCTCGAGTTTCTCAGGCAGTTCCTGAAAGCTTCGTTCCTCGGATGTCCCCTGCGGTCTTGTCTAGGACAATTCCACAGGGAAGGGGTCGTTCACCCTGGGGACCCACCCAGAGAACCGAGCCTGACCCACCACCGCTAGTGTTTATGGGAGTCATCAACTCAGTGAGACACAGGCACCTAGTTATTTTTTAGGACGCCCAGACAGGCATGGCCTACACTTTACCCGACCCTCAGGCTGTGTGAGCACCCCCTTTCTGCTGGCTTTACCCGACCCTCAGGCTGTGTGAGCATCCCCTTTCTGCTGGCTTTACCCGACCCTCAGGCTGTGTGAGCACCCCCTTTCTGCTGGCTTTGTTTGCTGCTCGACACCACTGTGCTCGGCAGAAGGTGCTCATAAACATTTGTGGGATGATTGAATGCGTGGGTATTATTTTATTCTAAATTACTGTTATTTTCTTTCCAAATTACTTTTATTCTTCCTTCGCATTACAGCGAGGACATTTTATTGATTTGTTTGAAACTGTGTGTGCGTAGAGGTGAGATTCTCCACGAATTTCATTTTGGCACCATGCAGAAGCCCTGGGGTCCCTAATTTAGTCCTGGGGGTGGGGAGGCGGACATCAGAATGGTTCCGTTCAGGAAGGACAGGGCACAACAGAATTTCCTGCTATGTATTTGTTGTTTTTTTTTTCAAACATTGTGTGTATGTGTGTGTGTGCGCATGCACACACATGTTCTAATGAATTCCGTAGATAAGTGTGGAGGTCAGAGGACAATTTGAGGGAGTTGGTTGTTGCTTTTCACCATACAGGTTCCTTAGTGCTAAGATCAGGTCATCAGCCTTGGCAGCGAGCACCTTTGCTTACTGCGGCTCTCCGCCCTGATCTATTTTCTCAGACAGCAAGCAGATTGCTTTGCACCCAGGCTAGCCTCAAGTTCAGGATGCCCCTGCCCCCCTCTCCTGAGTGTGTGCCACCACCCCCAACTTATTTCCTATCCACTGGATTCCCCCCTAAGTGGCTGAAGCCCCTAGGACACTTGTGCAGCCCTGGGGACGGGGACCTGAGCACACTGGAGATTCCCCTGAGCCACAACCTGTATGAAGGTGGAGCTGCCCTCTCAGGATGGCCCAGGAGTACAGGCTGGAATAGTAGAGCCAGGGGGCTTGCAGTGAACAGCTCCCTTCATGTGGTCGCGGGTGTTCAGGGCACGAAGGAAGAACAAAGGCAGCCAGGTATGGTGGCACGGGCTTTTAGTCACTCAAGAAGCAGAGGCAAGGGCAACTCGGTAGCCCAGTCTACATAGTAAGAGTATGTCTCAAAAAACAAACACACAAATAAACAACAACAACAAAAACCCAAAGGCAGAGAGGCAACCCCAGCGGCAGGGTCCCTGATGGGAGCCAAGCTTGTCTTTAACCCGGCTCTCCACGAACTGTGAGCTAGGAGTTCTGCTCATGTCTTAGGTGATTTAATGTGCAGATGAGGCAGGTGTTGCTTTTGATCTCAGCATCTTTGGCAAAGTCTCTGTGCGCTAGAGGGTTCTGCCTCTCTGTCCGTCCGTCTGCCTGCCTGTCTGCCTCTCTGTCTATTCATTCTCATGTAACAGATTGTACAAGGGTCTAAGAGAAACAGAAGCAATGAGGTATATGTAGGGTGTATGTGTGTGTGTCTGTGTGCACAGTGTGTGTACATGTGTGTCTGTGTGTGTGTAGCCAGAAGAAAGTGTGCATGTGTGTGTGTGCATGTATGGAGCCAGGGGAGGGTGTGTGTGTGTGTGTATGCATGTGTGCTCAAGGGTGTGTGCATGTAGCCAGGAGAGGGTGTGTGGGCATGTGTGTGTGTGCACATGTGTGTATAGCTGGGAGTGGTGAGATAGATATTTGGCTCACAGCATCGTGGCAGCTTGGCAAAGCAGAAGTCTAGCAGAGACCCGGGGAAGAATTATGGGTTAAAGGTCAAAGGCAGTCTGTTGGCAGAGTTCCTTCTTGCTCAGGGGCTCTTCAAGAGATTTTGTGTGAGGTCCACCAGACGTTTGGAGAGCATCCATTTGGATCTGGATATTAATATCATCATCAATAGAAGAAAAAAACCTATCACACAGAATCATCCAAAGTCATGTTGAGCCAAACAGATGTGTGCTCTGACACCGTCACACTGTCACATGAAATATTGTGTGTCACCTCTTGTACATATTTTTAAAAAAAACAGTAAATGCATCACATTAATCTGCATGTTCTCATCAGCTGGTCTGGGGGGAGGAGAGCTCTCAGGTCAGAGGAGGGGACCAGAAGCCCGAAGCTGAGTTGGCACTGACCCCGTTTATGCAATAGGGTTTCCTGTTGACACATGCCCTGTGGAGCCTCCTTCACAAGGCACTGACCCCTGCATATGTGGTGTTTTGTCGAAGACCAGCCTTGTCATAACTTGTAAGTTCCAGGGTAGGGGCGTGAGGATTAGAATTATTAAGCAAAAGGCACAGAGGTGTAAAAGAAATAAGAGACAGAAGCACAGAACAGCATCAGGAGGAACACAGGGTTTCCTGTTCACACACATCCAGTGATGCCTACATCATAAAGCTCGGACACTTTGTATCCAGCAGTGATTTGATGTGGGAGGTCCTTCTGTATACGTGTTGCTTTTATTGATTAGTGATAAAGCGGCTTTGGCCTATGGCAGGGCAGAATATACCCAGGCTGTCCTTGAACTCACAGAGATCCTCCTGTCCAAGCACTCAGAAAGCAGAGGCAGGTGGGTCTCTGTGAGTTCGAGGCCAACCTGGCAAGCTGAGTTCAATCCTCATGTGTCCCGTAAAAGTGGGAGAAAGAAGTGACTTTTGGTAAGTTGTCCTCTGACCTCTAGGTCCTTATTAGGGCGTGTGCACCCCCACACACGTCATGCCTACACACGCAATAATAAATAGCATCTTAAAACAAACAAGGACCGGTCAGATGGGTCATCAGATAAAGAGAAGGCAGGTAAAGGGACTTGCTTCATAAGCCAGGGGACTTGAATTAGATCCTGGGACGATGAAAGAGAACCAGCTCCACAAAATTATCCTCTGATCTCCACCTGTGTGCTGCGGCACACGCGCTCCCCCCACCCCTGATATGCGCTCACACGCGCGTGTGCGCACACACATGCACGCACACTTGGATTAAATAAAGGTAATAAACAAAAACATATGTGCTCTCTCTTTTGTTTCTCCTCCCTTCTGCTTCCTCCTTCCAGTGCTGTATTCGCCCCGCCACTAGATGGCGTAGGTCCCAAGTATGACTCTGCTTTACGTTACCACCAAAGGGTACGGTGCTCCGTGACCTTCTAGCTGATGAGAGAGACCGCTATGCGGCAGAGAGAGTAGGGTACACCGGACAGGGGTTGATCATCCTGTGAGGCACGAATCAAGACTTAATAAGACTCCACCGTGTGGCTCCGAGTGGCAGTCAACTGAAAAGTCTGAGAATTACTTAGTTCTGGAATTTTCTGTGTAATGTTTGCAAAGCACCACTGAGCTCAGGAAGCTGAAGGTGCAGGAAGTGAAATCATGGGTCTCATACGGGTGTAGGAGGCAGGAGCCGGTGTGGAAGCTTGAGTTGCCACCCAGGCGACTGTTGGGGAGAAACTGGTATTTAAACCGACAGATGACAGTGTTTCTACCTGGCCAGTGGGGACTGGGAGGAAGAGGGACAAGATAGGGGGTGGGTCACAGTAACCATGGTGTGAAGTAGATGTGGCCGTGGGAAAGGACCTGAAGGAGAGGATGCTGGGAGAGATGGGGCTGCGTGGAAGGGACTGAGTGTGTGCTGATGGCGCGTCTCATTTCTTGAAGCAGAAATGGGAAGTGAAACTGAGGAGGAGATTCTGAGGGGGGGGGGAACTAGAGAAAGGCCTTGCTTCAGTGAATCTGGTCCAGAGAACAGGTGGAGCTTATGACCTGCGGCCTGCGGTGTAAGGGAGGCGCCAGTCCAGTTGCTGATGGCAACACGCACGTGGGAGGGAGGGACGAGGTCTTCCCGGGGACCCAGACCTCAGCTGCGGTGGCTGGGACCTCGCAGCTGGGCTTGGCGGTTGCTCCCAGCTTCAGATTTGTTAGTGGCTGGGTAATGAGCCACGTGGAGAATGCACGAGCCAGGCGTGGTGGAGAGCGAAGGAGGGCGAGAGCCATTTGCAGGACACAGACAGAGGCAGGCATCAGGGCGTGGTGCCACAGAGGCCCTCTAGGGTCACAGCATCTGTCAAGCAGTGGGTTGACTGGCGTCTGAATCCTGCAGACCCCTCTTTACCCTAGGGTACCTTCTTCCCTGGGGTCTGCGCCATGCAGTTCAGAGAGGTGACGGCAGACCGAGTCCAGATTCTCCCCTCCACGCCGACTCCATGCCCTGGATCCCACCCCTTCTAGGACAGATTCTCTATACACGTCCTACATGAGATCTCCGTCTTTGAATCCACATCACCTGATTCAATCTTGGTAGTAGAATGGTTCTAAGCCACGAGACTATCAAATGTTGCCGGTGGCTGGGATTTTAAACACAGCACTGAAAATTCCCAGCCCAGAAGCATGGAAAGAGAGCCATGTGCTGAAGGCCGAGCCGTGGGTCATGAGTCTCAGGTCTCCTGAGACCATTCTTACCTAGGCTATGGACTCCTCTGGCAATAAATGCTTATAGATGAATGCCCAGAATAACACACCTGGACACACACACACACACACACACACACACACACACACACACACACGAGATTGCAGAGACAGAGCTGTTGAAGCCTAAATCCCGCATTAGCCAGCTCCTGGATCCTGTATTAGCCAGCTCCTGGATCCTGTATCAGTCAGCTCCTGGACCCCGAATTGCCCAGCTCCTGGATCCCAAACTTCCCAGCCCTGAGCTTCAACAGGTAAGAGTTTGTTGTTTAGCTGGACAGACTACCATTGCTCTTACAGCTGCTGCAGTTGAAGAAGAACAGGTAGGAATCCGGGGTGGGGGGGCTGATGAACTGTCAGCCGGGTCACAGGAGGAGGAGCTGGTTGAGAGTTCTGTTCGCTGTGCCTTTGACCAACACCAATTAGACCAGGGAACAGCAGCAGTGAGTTTCCCGGTGACACAGGTGGCTAATACCTAGTCATAGAAGTGGACTCTTGTTTATAAAATTAATGATACCCAAAGTGAGTTGGCCAACATGTTTAGAGCTTTTTAAATTAAAAACTATGTATGTGTATAATGGCATTTCACTTGTATTTTAATAAGGAAAGCTTGCCTGAAGATCAGAAAAGTAAAACAGCCACACTGGTTAGCCTTACAGACCAGGCAGTGGTGACACACATCTTTAATCCCAGTAGCCATACTAGCTTGCCATAGAAACCAGACGGTAGGGGTGCACACCCTTAATCCCAGAACTAGAGAGGAATATAAAATGGGAGGAGACAGCTCTTAGTCTCATTTTGAGATTCCTGGAGGCAGGATCACCATTTCCAGACTGAGGTAGACGTAAGAGCCAGTGGCTGGCTGATCTGCTTTTCTGACCTTCAGGTTGAGCCCCAATTTCTGTCTCTGAGTTTTTATTAATCATGCTTCATATGCGTATTGTTTGTACACTCAGAAGAGGGTGTTGGGTCCCCTGGTTCTGCCTGACATGGGTGCAGGGAACTAAACTTCTCTGGAGAGCAAGAGGTGCTCTTGACTGCTGAACCACGCTTCCAGCCTTGACTAGACCTCTCGAACCACTGCATGCGTCAACAACGAGGGACCAAGAACCCAATAAAACCTGCCCGTGCCCTATAGAGCTGGTACCCGGGACTTTGCTCATCTCTAGCATGTGTCCAGCCAGGGAGTCTGACAGAATCTTATTTTCCAGCACCCACCCTGTGCAAAACAAAGTTCATCTTTGAATGTTGTTGTCTAACATTTGAGAAACTGTTCCCTGTACCGTGTGAGCAGATCACCTAAAAATGCAAAGAACTGAGGCCTTCGGGGACTTGTAATTATATGTTGTGAACCGCTTATTAATGGCGTGATTGTCAATAAGTGAGTCTGTGCTGTTGGGAAGAACCCTTACCCTTAATGACAGGCAATAAATAGCAGAAGGGTAACTCACTGTTTCCCACATCGAATGTTCTAGAAAACTAAGACGTTGTGCATGGCCATATTAAGTTAGATGGGTGTGTGACAATGGCGGTTAAGTGTCTAAAACACTTCTTAGCTCCAAAATCGTCTCTGTTGCCACCTGTGCTATAGGAAAACAACCAACCGAACAACTGAACAAATCTAGGGGTAGACCAAAGACTCCCTGTCAGAGAAAGTTGGGCAGAGCTTGGGGGGCAATTGCCCAATGAGCATGCGGTTGGTTAGCTTGGAGGGGGGGGTCACAGGAGATCAGAGCTTTTCCCCAAATGACCCCAGACACAGGGTCTGCTGATTTGACTTTTTCTATTTGGCTGACAAGGACAGTTCTTACTTGGGGGCAATGAGTCCAGCCTTAATAAAGGAGGGCAAGATTCCCCTGAGGCTGCCCTGGAGAGAGAGAGCTCAGGGCTGGGTCCATGGGGAAGGTGCTGGCTCCTGGTCCCTGCTGTGCTATGTGTTATGGGGCTGAAGAGAAATTCTAGCTGCAGGGAATGACCAGGATGGAGCAGAGTCGGCCCCTTTAGTAACAATTTGTGTGTGTGTGTGTGTGTGTGAGGGAGGGAGGGAGGGAGAGAGAGAGAGAGAGAGAGAGAGAGAGAGAGAGAGAGAGAGAGAGAGCGCGAGCGAGCGAGCGAGCTTGTAAGGAAATGAGAATGTGAACGGAAGGTGGGTTGATCTGTAACCTAGACTCGGTGATCACGGAAGTCATCCTGAAAAGCTGGCATCTAAGGAGATGTCTGAAATGGAGCAGCAGGATTCTATAGATTCTATATGTACCTGTGCTATAGGAAACCAACCAACCAATCCATGTATACGTTCCAAATGGTAACTTAGTTCTCTAGAGCGCAATACAGTTGGATATGGGGCTAGAAACAGTCCTGCAGAGAGATTGATACTATGATATCTGAATGGCCAGGGAAGAGTCCCCGAACAGAGGACCTTTGAACAAAAGCTTGAAGGATAGAAGGGAGAGGGACATGCAGATACTGAGGGAAGAACCTTCCAGCAAAGGGGCAGTAAGTGCCATGGCCCCGAGATGGATCATGTCCGGACAACAAGAAGGCCCATGTGGTGAACACGGGGCAAACAAACAGTAGGGACTGGGGATGTGAGTCTGAGTATCCAGAGCCCCAGACCAGGATCGGGAGCTGGATTGTCATTTGAGAAAGCTGGAAATGTGTGGGAGCTTGTTTTTCCTTTCACAGAGGAGAAACAGAGTCTACCGTGCCTCCAAGGGATCATTTTGGCTGCTGTGTTGAGGTCTGAGCTGCAGTTTGATTAGCAGGGGGTGTGGCCCTCTCAGAAGGCCCGGGTTGACTGCAGTAATCTCAGCAAGAGGTGCCAGGCACAAGTGACCTGATCAGAACAGGATTCTGGGGAGCTGTGAGAACTCCTGGGTGTGTCTCGTCCCAAGACAGGTTGGCTTGGCTGATGGGTCACATGTGGGAGAACAAGCCAAGATTGGAGTGCATCACAGAAGCCTTTCACCTGTCCCCAGTGCGTGATGGCAATGCCAGGAACCAATGGAGATGGTGAGAGAGCCATTGGGCAGATTAGCACCAGGCGCCTCATTTTAGAATTTTAAGACAGCAGATACAGTGATGAAAATAAAGTAGGAAATCTATTTATAGGGGCCCAGTATGCATTCTTGTACTATTCTGTCAGATACGTGCTCTGCGGGTTTGTCTCCCGGTACAGTCTCTCTCTCTGTCTCTGTCTCTGTCTGTCTCTCTCTGTCTGTCTCTGTCTCTGTATCTCTCTCTCTCTCTCTCTCTCTCCCTCCCTCCCTCCCTCCCTCCCTCCCTCCCTCCCTCCCTCCCTCCCTCAACAGGGGTTCTCTGTATAGCCCTGGCTGTCCTGGAACTCACTCTGTAGACCAGGCTGATCTTGAACTCCGCCTGCCTCAGTCTCCCGAGTGCTGGGTCCAAAGGTGTGTGCCACCACTGCTTGGCTTAAAGTTTTCGCTCTTTTTAGATGAGAAAAAAAAAACCCTCTTAATTTTAATGTAAACAAAATGACCAATCTTTCCGTTGAGGCTTAATGCTTTCAAAGAAAAATATCTTTTCCTTTCCTGAAATTGGGATTGAGTTAACCTAAAAATTTTCCTGAAAATTTCAAGGTTTTGTTTTTTATGCCTATTGTTCTTAATGACCTTGATGGGTCAGTGATGGGGTTCTGTAAACCAAGCACCCTGTGTGCCCTGGGGAAACTCAAACTGAATATTAGGGACGTTATTGGCCACTCACTCCTTTGGCAGTAGAGCCATTCTTCCTGTCCACAGGACTGTCTGAGATGGCGTCTGTGTCTCTAGCGCAGGGCAGAGCAGCATCTAGCGCCTCCTGTTCAATAGCCCCCTGTTGACTGGCAGGGACGGTGTGTGTCTGCAGGGGGTGGAGGGTGATTGGTGACACAGTCCTGTCTAGAAGCTTCTTCTTCAGACCTGCTATGGTCTTGCTTTGCTGTGTGTGGCCTCTGCCTAGCCACCAAGACAGACTCACGGTAGATACTTTATTTTAAAAGGAATATTCCTGAACCTCAACCTCCATCCTACCAGAGAAGGGTTTTGTGAAATTGAGCCTGCTGCTTTCTTTATTTCTCCCTCCTCTTTCTTTTCCTTCCCTAACAACAACAACCTTTATTGTCTATAATGTACATACAATTAATTATACCCTCTCTAGTTTACAGCTTCATGAATTTTCACAAACATATATAGATAGCCACATAACCCTTAGCCCCAGAGAATAAAACATTTCCTTGGTCCCCAGATTCCCTTTTATCTACCCATAGCCTTTCACCCTTGAAGCCTCCCCCCACCCTCCCCCCGACCCTATTGATCTGTTGAACTCCTAGGCCCTCTTTACTGCCAGCCATTTGTTTCCCAGATCAGCGTTTACTCAGCTCTCTCTGGAGCTCCATCTTTATGGCTACATGGATTCAAGGCAGACGCAGCTGCGATCTGGTACACAGACGAGGTTATCTGAGCCAGCTTTAAAAGGGTGACTGCCTGGAGGAGGCAGGGAGCAAGAGAGGGCAGAGAAGCAGCCTTGTCAGGGAACCAAGTGGGAAAACACGGGGCGTGGGAGAGGAATCTGCACTGTGCTTCCTCAAAGACAAGAATCCCCATCCCAAAGTGAGAAAGGAGTGCTGGCAGACCCTGGAACCAACCTTCCTTGCTTGCTTTCTTTCTCTCTGTCTCGTTCTGTCTCTGTCTCTCTATTTCTGTCCCTTCCTTCCTTCCTTCCTTCCTTCCTTCCTTCCTTCCTTCCTTCCTTTCTTTCTTTCTCCAGGCTGGCCTTGAACTCACAGAAACCCTCCTGACTCTGCCTCCCAAGTGCTGGATTAAAACTGTGTGTCCCCACTGCCCTGCTTGTCCTGACTTCTTTCAGCGATTAACAGCCATCTGGAAGTGGAAGTCAAACTTGCTTTTTGGTCATGGTGTTTCATGGTAGCAATAGAAGCTCCCTCGAAAACAACAGGTTATTCTCTAAGGTGAGATAACATTGACCGAGTATGGTCTTATGTTACAGACAGGCTCCACGCATCTGCCCGGGTAGAGTTCTCTAGAACGTACTGTGGGCCTGTGGTTTTGGGGAGTGGCTCTATTTTAAGCGACAGGTGTAAAATAGCAAACTCCCCTGGGAGTAGCTTCATTGGCAGGTTAGAGATTTCTACAGCTCAGGGTACAAGCCTGTTGTGCCTTTTTTGGGGGGAGGCTGAGCACACCCTGTAAATCGGCAGATTCTCCCTTATTCACACAAGTTGTGGCATAAATGACAGAGAGGGAGGTGTCTTCTCACGAAGACTTCCACAGCTCCACAATAAAAGCTTGTGTTTTACACCAAGCATTGACTGAGGAATGGAGGGACCGTCGCAGACTGGAATCAGAGGAGGGAGACTCTGAGAAGCATGTCACCCCTGTTTATTGCTGGAGTGTAGGTTTCCCTGCATCACGCACCCTGCTGCAGCCCCCTGAGTCTAAGTTAACGGCAGCATCGCCATTATCCTTGCAGTCTGGGCTTGTGGGTGCATTGTATTCTTGTGCTTTGTTGCCCAAAGCACTTGTGCCCAAAGTGCAGGCACACATGTGTAGTTTACCTTTAAAATAGATATCTTCTTGCAAGTGTGTTCTGGACCAGCCAGTCCCAGGTCTCTGGGCATAACTCAGGTCTGAGCTGGAAGCCATGACATTGGTTAAACTTGGAGGAACTGACAATTTTCTATTTGGAGAGGAGGTGAAAGTTAGAGGTAGTTTTAGTTGTGTCCTTAAAACCCTATTGTTGCATAATACACTATTATGATAATTATTATTATCATTAATGAACTAATTTGTGAGTTTGTTACTTGTGACATAGTTACACCACACACCCACTTTCCAGTCCAACATCCTTATCTTCTGTTTCCTGTCATTGTAACTCTAGCTGTCGTGGTTAAATATCAGCATTTTTATCACACCAGATACCAGCCATGCCAGCAGTGTGCCCGTTAACCGGAGTGGGACATGGCATTGCAGCTTGTTTCTCTAGTTTTGAGATTCCCACTGCAGGACTTCCAAGTTACTCTTAGCAATGGACTCAGAATAGTCCTGAAAATGTAGCTCTCGGAACCTGAATATCTCCTCGAGGTGCGTGCGGCATCGATGTAGTGGGAGCGCTAGCCAGAATGGCGGTGTGAGCTGCATGGCAGGTGCCCAGGTGAAAACCGTTGCCATTGCTGTTGCAGCTCATAAATACATCACTCCTCATTGTGAATTACATCTCCCCATCAAGCCACCGAAATATCAGCCTCGGTCCTCTGTTGAGTTCAAGAATATCTACAAGTGGCTGAACAGATCTTGGTTAGAATTGTATTTGCTTTCATTTAGCGGCTAAATGTCATTGGCAGAAAACAGTGCTGTGGCCGTCCTGGTACAATGCTAGACTCCCGTGACTCTGTGTAGCCCTGGCTGTCCTGGACCTCACTACAGATCAGGCTGGCCTTGAACTCATAGAGATCCCCCTGCCTCTGCCTCCTGAGTGCTGGAGCTAAAGATGCCTGTCAGCACCACCTGGCTTTTATCTTTATCCTTTCTAATTCTTTTTTTCTTTTTTGAGACAGGGTCTCATGAAACTCACTGTGTAGCCCAGCCTGGCTTGTACTCCCAGGGATCCTCCTGTCTCAGCCTTCCAAGGGCTGGGATTATAGGCATTCATTATTATGTCTTTTTTCTTTGTTCTCAGAAACAAGACACTTTTGTTTTCCATGTATCTAAACAACAACCAAGCAATCCAGATTCAGGGAGACAGCTCCGTGGTTAAGAGCAAGCACCGGCTGCTCTTTAGTTCTGGTCCCAGCACCCACGTGACCGCTTACAATTGTCTGTATCTCTTCCAGCCTCTTGTGGGTGCCAGGCATGCATACAGTGTGCAGACATACATACAGGAAAAACACCCATGCACAAAATAAAAATAAGCAGATCTTGGGGAAAAATACTTCAGAGAACTTGAAAAAATAATCTCTCGTATGATTTTTTTCTTTAATATCCTCCAAATAACTGAATCATACCACATTCCTTTGGGTACCGCAGAGGGAACAGGGCCCAACCAGTGACACAGTGTACCTGACTGTCAGAAGTTTCAATCCAAGACATGAGTCCCAGGAACTGAGGAACTGGCCATACGCCAGAGACCAAGGCCCACCCATCAGAAGAAAGTGGGAAGGATATCAACTGGGCAAAAGCTAGGGACTGTTTCTACTCATAAGACCACGCTGGACACCCCAGGTCATGGATGTGACGTGTGTCATTATGTGTGGCAAACATGCTTTGTCCTTTTCCCCGCCCCATCTCTTTGCTGACAGAACACAGAACCTGAGTTTGCTCAGCTTCTTGGGTTCAAAGACAGTGGGCCCCTCCTCAAACCCTGGTTTAAACTGTGATTGGGCTCCCGGGTGGTGATGGCACATGGCTTTAATCCCAGCACTCGGGAGGCAGCGGCAGGCAGATCTCTGTGTTTGAGGCCAGCCTGGTCTACAAGAGCTAGTTCCAGGACAGGCTCCAAAGCTACAAAGAAAAAAGCCTGTCTCAACCACCTCCCCAAAAAACCTCAAAACAAAACAAAACAAACCAAGAACAACTGTGATCAGGCTAAACTAAGCAGGACCCTTTGCCTAGGACGGTCTTTCCCATCACCCCTTGCAGCTAGGGGTGGCCAAGCCAGAGTTCTGCCAGGGAGATTCTATTTGGGGAAGCTTTTTGCATCCCGATGAAAGTCATGAATTTACTATGCTCATCCCTTCCCTGTCTCTTGCGCTGAATGCAGTTGCCTGAGGACAAGAGGCTTGGCGCTGCAGCAACCATCTTGCAGCCAGGAAGCAACCATCCTGAGATAAAAAGCAACACAACGTGCTGAGGATGACAGAGGGAAGAGACAGGACGTCTCTTAAGCCACCGCCTTGAGCTGCCACTGAACGTCTCCCTGGGCCAGATAATCAAATGCCTTTATTGTCCCAGCCTTCTTTAGTGATTTTGCAAACGCGCAGCCAGATCCATCCTAACAAGACTGGAAAACCGAGAGACTGCCGCACCCCCAGGCCGTGAGGAGGAGCTTCCAAAGGCAGCAACTTGGCTCATATCTCCCTTTCTCTATCTTCAGCCAAAACGGGTCACATTGCTCTCTCTCTATCAGGTCATGCTGATCCCTGCTGTCATGGTCACAGGCTTTTCTCCACCTGGTCCTACTCTATTTTGTACTTTGAGGGACTCTTGTGATCATACTGGACTCAGAGACTGATCCTCCTGTCTCCAGGATAGCCACTGCGACCTTGACTCTGTCTGCAACATTTTTTTAATTAAAAAAAAGTACATTTATTTTATTTGTAGGGGGCACATGTGTATGGAGGTCAGAGGATAACTTGTGGGCAGGTTATCACCTTCCATGTGGGTTCCAGGGATCTGATTTAGGTCTCAGGTTTAGCAGCAAGTGCCCCTAGTATATATTTTATACATCGTGTGTGCGCACTTATATGAAGGTCAGAAGACAACTTGGCTTTTGCCTTTTTTTTTAAAGTTTTGTTATTTATTTATTTTTTTAAATTAATTTATTTATTAAAGATTTCTGTCTCTTCCCCACCGCCGCCTCCCCTTTCCCTCCCCCTCCCCCAATCAAGTCCCCCTCCCTCGTCAGCCCAAAAAGCAATCAGGGTTCTCTGCCCTGTGGGAAGTCCAAGGACCACCCACCTCCATCCAGGTCTAGTAAGGTGAGCATCCACGAAACTGCCTAGGCTCCCACGAAACCAATAGGTCCAGTAGAATCAAAAACCCGTTGCCATTGTTCTTGAGGTCTCAGTAGTCCTCCTTGTCCGCTATGTTCAGCGAGACCAGTTTTGACCCAGGCTTTTTCAGACCCAGGCCAGCTGGCCTTGGTGAGTTCCTGATAGAACATCCCCATTGTCTCAGTGTATGGGTGCACCCCTCGCGGTCCTGAGTTCCTTGCTTGTGCTCTCTCTCCTTCTGCTCCTGATTTGGACCTTGAGATTTCAGTCCGGTGCTCCAATGTGGGTCTCTGTCTCTGTCTCCTTTCATCGCCTGATGAAGTTTAATATTCAGGAGGATGCCTATATGATTTTCTTTGGGTTCTCCTTCTTATTTAGCTTCTCTAAGAACCCGAATTATAGGTTCAATGTCCTTTATTTATGGCTAGAAACCAAATATGAGTGAGAACATCCCATGTTCCTCTTTTTGGGTCTGGCTTACCTCACTCAGGATGGTGTTTTCTATTTCCATCCATTTGCCTGCAAACTTCAAGAAGTCCTTGTTTTTTACTGCTGAGTAGTACTCTAATATGTATATATTCCATACTTTCTTCATCCATTCTTCAATTGAAGGGCATCTAGGTTGTTTCCAGGTTCTGGCTATTA
Source organism: Alexandromys fortis (assembly GCF_014885135.2). NCBI lineage: Eukaryota > Metazoa > Chordata > Mammalia > Rodentia > Cricetidae > Alexandromys > Alexandromys fortis. Next base: position 9,253,425 of record NW_026067932.1, read on the forward strand.
CAAACAATGCTGCTATAAACATAGTAGAGCATATACTTTTGTTGTGTGATAAGGCCTCTCTTGGGTATATTCCCAAGAGTGGTATTGCTGGGTCCATGGGTAGGTTGATCCCAAATTTCCTGAGAAACCTCCACACTGCTTTCCAGAGTGGTTGCACAAGTTTGCATTCCCACCAGCAATGGATGAGTGTACCCCTTTCTTCACAACCTCTCCAGCAAAGGCTATCATTGGTGTTTTTTATTTTTGCCATTCTGACAGGTGTAAGATGGTATCTTAAAGTTGTCTTGATTTGCATTTCCCTGATCGCTAAGGAAGCCTTTTTTTTGGGGGGGGGGGGACAAGGTCTCTCTATATAGTGCTAGCTGTCCTGGCACTTGCTATGTGGACCAGGCAGGCTAGCCTCGAACTCACAGAGATCCTCTTGCCTCTGCCTCCTGAGTGCTGGAATTAAAGACAAACACCATCAGCTGGGTGGTTGTGGTGGTGGCGCACGCCTTTAATTCCAGCACTCGAGAGGAAGAGGCAAGAGGATCTCTGTGAGTTCCAGGACAGGCTCCAAACACTGCACAGAGAAACCCTATCTTGAAAATCAAAAAACAAAACAAAACAAAAACCAAAAACCACCACTCCCGACCTTTGGAGGACAGTTTGAGAGTCTGGGTTCCCTCTCCTGCTTGTTGGGAAATGTCTCTCTTATTATTTCTGCCCCTGTGCTGTGTATGCAAGGCTCTGGCCCATTCTCCTGCCTCTGCTCCTGACAGTGTGAGTGCTGGGTTTATAGAAATAAAAACCATGATGTCTGAGTTGCTGTTCTAGTGCTATGAAGAGACACCATGACCAAGGCAACACTTAGAAGAGAAAGCATTTAACTGGGGGCTGGCTTACAGTTTCAGAGGCTTAGTTCATTATCATCTTGATGGGAGGCATGGTGCTGGAGAAGTAGCTACCTCCTGAGCCACAGGCAGAGTGTGAGATTGCACTTGTCTGGGCTTTTGAAATCTCAGGGTCTACCCCCACTCCCAAAGACACACTTCCACCAAGGCCACACATCCTAATCCTTGTAATCTTTTCAAACAGTCCCACTCCCTGGTGACCAAACATTCAAATCTATGAGCCCTTGAGGGACATTCTCATTCACACCACCACTCAGGGTTCTAGGGATTGTTCTTAGGTTGTTTTGGTTATATGATAAGTACTTGTACCAGCTGAGCTATCTTATAGGTCCTCTGCATCAGGTTTAGTGAGCAACCTGTCCCAAGAAAAGAAGGGGGGGGAAGAGAAGGAGGAGGAGGAGGAGGAGGAGGAGGAGGAGGAGGAGGAGGAGGAGGAGGAGAAGAAGAAGAAGAAGAAGAAGAAGAAGAAGAAGAAGAAGAAGAAGAAGAAGAAGAAGAAGAAGAAGAGAGTAAAAAGAAAAAGAAGAAGATAAAGAAGGAGAAGGAGGAGGCAGAGGAGGAGGTGGACAGAGGACAGGGATAGAAGAAGACACTCTAAGGTCAACCTTTGTCCTGCACACTCGATTGCACACCTGTACACACACACACACACCATCCCCATGCACAACAAAATCACAGGTTGTCTGAATGGCTTAAGCAGTCCACCCAGGCAAGAATTTTGTCTTGAACGTGCTGTGTAGCCAAGGAGAACTTTGAACTGATGACCTTCCTGCCCTTGCCTCCCAGGGGATCACAGGTGTGCACACCACCATGCCCTGTTTATGTGACACTAAGTATCATACCTAGGCTTCTTGCATGATAGGCAAGTATGCTACCAGTTGAGTTACATCCCCAGCCTCAGCACTTACTCCCCGGGATACTGAAGACTCAAAGCCCAAGACCAGGGGACCAGCATGGTAGGTTCTAGGGAAGTTGCTCCTCTGAGACAGCAGGTGGCCTCCTCCTTCCCGTGTCTTTAAATAAAGACGCTATCCCACTCACAAGGGCTCCACTTCCACCAGTTTCCTCTCAGAGGTTCTACCTACAAGACCGGCATACTAGGGACAAGGCTTCACCAAGGCCCTGTTTGGTTTGGGGCCCTGTGGGTGAGGCTTTACCACTATCCCTTCAGAATGGCCTGGGTGCTTAGATGGAGACTTCCCTCAAGGCCAGACTCTTCTCCAGGGCCGCCAAGATGACTCAGTTGAAGTCACTTGTCACCAACCTGATGGGTTCAATCTCCAGGACCCACACAGTGGAAGAAAGATCGGCTCTTCCAGGCTGCCCTCTGCTCTGTCCTCTGCTATAGAGTGTTTCTCTCTGTGTGTGCATGTGCTCACGTGCAAGTGTGTAGTGTCTGTGTGTGTGTGTAGAGCTGCCTGAATGTGTGTGTGCACATGTGTATGTAGTTTATATGTGTCTCTCTGTTTCTGTGCCTGTATGATCTTTAATTCTCAAGGCCAAGTATCCTAACATCTTAAAAATAGTGTGTCCTTGCCACAGGTCCCAGGAAGCTGGACCTGAGCCTCTTTGGGGTTTAGCATCTCACATATCATATGTTTTTAAGACTTAAATTAGATCAGAAATGCATGCTGGTTACAGAGCAGATACTTGCTGTAGTTATTCTTTCTATGAAGAAGGTTCTATGTTCCCTCTTTTGGATCTGGTCTATACAGTTGTTGAGCCATGACCTCACACTTATGACCCTTCTGCAGAAGCCATCGGAGTTCTGGGATTACAGGTATGCGTCATCGTTCCAACCATGGTTTCCTCAAAGTAAGGAGTCTTCAACAAAATTTTCATTTTTAAGTAACAATTTGATTTTGGTTTTTATGTTGTTTGCATGGGGGGGGGGTTTGTGTGAGTGTGCGTGTTGTGTGCATTGGAGGCGAGCAGAGGCTGTTGTAGCCCATGGAACTGGAGTCATAGGCGACTGTGACTCACCCAGTGTGGGTGTCAGAAACCAAATTCACGTCCTGCAGGCACAACACACGCTCTTAACCCCTGAGCCATTGTGCGGCCCCCAAACTACCGAACGCTGATGCATCCAGACTTTGTACGGGAAGTGTGCGTTTGTGCCGCTTGGATGTGGTGTTTCTTTGGCATGGCTGACTATGGGAACGAAGATTATTTCTAGATATTCTGATGCATGGCAATGAATGCACATGAAAATGATTTTAAAATAACTAGTAAGAGTAGTCAACAACAGACATGGACGTGGAGTCCATGCGTGTCTTGCTTCCATCTCTCCAGTTCCTCGCTCCTGTAATGCAGTCACAGCAAGGGGAGCCCACGCTGCCCTGTGGCCAAAATGGGGAGGGTGAACTACAAGCTTGGATCTGACAGCTGTGTGAATGAGTGTATGAGACTTTTTAGTGGGCTACCAACCAGCTCCAAAGTCACGGCACGGAGACTAGTTATGAACGCTCCGTCTTAGCTTCTGCTTGTTTCTGGCTAGCCTTTTCCCCTTTAACTTAATCTGCTTCTCTTCATTTACATTTTTGCCTTGAGTCTTTTTACCTTCCATTCTTTCTGTGTATTTTATCTTCCTGCTGTCTCCGTGTTTGGCTGGCAGCTTCCTGGCTTCTGACCCAGGCGTGCGTGTCCCTCTCTTTCTCCCCCTTCTCTTCTTTCTTCTTTTCTCGGTCTTCTCAAGCCTAGATTCCTCCTTCTATTTATTCTCTCTCTGCCCGCCAGCCCTGCATATCCCTCTTTAGCCTAGCTATTGGCCATTCAGCTCTTTATTAGACCAATCAGGTGCCTTAGGCAGGCAAGTTAAAACAGCAACACATCTTTACATAGTTAAACAAATGCAGCCTAAACAAATGTAACACATCCTTACATGGTTAACAAAGGGAGCAGAAACAAATGTAACACACTTTTACACAGTTAAAGTAATACTCTACAGCATAAACAAATGTGATACATCTTTATATAGTTAAATATTTCACAACACATGAACCATCTCCCAAGTGTTGGGACCATCCTGGCTGACAGAATAGAGAGAGGCAGGCAGGTCTCATGCACGTTACAGTCTTGTGAATGGGTGAGACAATTATAACCACAGCAGTGTTAGCCTAAGAACAACACGGTTAGCTGGTAACAGTGTCTGGAACTTCTTCCTTCAGATGGCTGTGGAGCTCATATGAGGCCCCTGTACAAGACAGCCAGGCAGAGACGGAAAGGGGCCTCGGAGTGGGCACAGTACCCACCCAGACACCAAGCTCTCAGCACAAAGATTTTATTTACCACATGGGGGACAAGAGGAGGTGTGTGTGGGGGGGCAAAGACAGCAGGAGTTTCTGTAGGAGTGGTTTTTAAGAAGAATGAAAAGGGGCGAGCCTGTGTAAGAATGAGTTGGTAAGTTCTGATTGGACATGTTAGTGTAGCCAAACAATGAATTTTGATAGCTGGACCTTGGTGTTTTGATAGCTGGACCTTGGTGATCAGCCTCAAAAATGAGTCAGGCATAAGAAAGTAGCCAAAAAAGGAAAAGACCTTGGTGGCTAGCTTTGGGAATGGGAAATGCCTAAACAGGAAATCTA